>NC_134809.1:25200540-25215540 GCF_046742065.1 Oratosquilla oratoria | reverse complement strand
TTGAGGGTGAAGTTTAGATGTTGAGATGAGGTTTCGAATTAATGTTGCCAGGTTGAGGGCTTAGGAGGCTGGTTGAGGACTCGCTTTGGAACTGAGGGACAAATAAGAGTTAAGGGAAGAAGAAGACAATGAGAATCTCGAAATGACTTTGGTATGAGGAGAGAAACGGATTTTGGAGAAATAACCGAGAAAGACAGAAACTGAAGATCTGTCACTTGGTGACCTCGATCTCAGGCGCAGAACTCTTGAGCCAAAGACCGGCGGAAGAAGAAGAAGAAGAAGACTTCTGGGTAAGGAGCCGAATGAAGAAGAACTGGGACCTTGAGAACAAGAGATCGATGAGTTCGTTCTTAGGCACAGAACTCTTGAGTCGAAGTCCAGTTGAAGACGAAGAAGAAGACCTCTGGGTAAGGACCCGAGTGAAGAAGAACTGGGACCTTGAGAATAAGAGATCGATGAGTTCGTTCTTAGGCACAGAACTCTTGAGTCGAAGTCCAGTTGAAGACGAAGAAGAAGACCTCTGGGTAAGGACCCGAGTGAAGAAGAACTGGGACCTTGAGAACAAGAGATCGGTGAGTTCGTTCTTAGGCACAGAACTCTTGAGTCGAAGTCCAGTTGAAGACGAAGAAGAAGACCTCTGGGTAAGGACCCGAGTGAAAAAGAACTGGGACCTTGAGAACAAGAGATCGGTGAGTTCGTTCTTAGGCACAGAACTTTTGTGTCGAAGTCCAGTTGGAGAAGAGGAAAACTTTTGGATAAGGAACCGAGTGAGGAATAACAGTGACTTTAAGAAGAAGAGTCTTTCAGTAATTGAATAAGACATTCAACACCCTCCAAAGACGACCTCGCTTGACTATTCTATCAATTGTATTTCATATTAACTTGAAAGCCGTTTTGAGATTTTGGTTTAGATTATCTCAGATATCAAAGATTCTCAATCTTTTGAGTTTTTTGAAGAATCTTTTGAACGAGTTTTTTTTTTATTTAATTTTTTTTTATCAAAAGTAAGATATGGTACCACTCGCCAGAATTTTTTTTTCCTGTTTCTTTTGAATAGATTATCAATATCATAAATCAAGATACATAAAAGATTGAACCTATACCAAGTGATCAATTGTCATGATTATTTCAATATATGAAGAACTGTGGTGTTTCCATCAAGTCAAAGTCGAACTAACAATTGCAAGAAGATTTGTTGGCATCACGAGGTCGTACCGTAAGTAGACTATAGAGTAAGTCGATCTTCGAGAGAAGAATCAAAGTAAGGTATATATTCAATAGGAACTCATCTAGGTCTTGTCTTTGTCGGTGAAAAGCCATAAATTACTGTGTAAAAAATAATAGTAATAAAATAGATATATAAATAAACAAATAAATAGATGAATGAATAAATAAATAGATAAGGCAAAATGAAAGAATGAATAGAAAAATTAATCCAGTCAGAACAAGATTAGGGCGGTTTCAGATGAATTTGGGTTGTATGGAAAACAAGGGGATGAAGCAACAGAAAATGAAGTATGGGCAGGGGAAGAAAGAATGATTAATGAGAATGAGAGATGAAGGGAGGAGGGAGATGAGGAGGGACAATGGGATATGTCAGGGAAGGTTTAGGGAGAGGGAGGGAAGGAAGGAAGGAGAGTGGGAGGGATGGGGGGAGGGGGAGGGGGAGGGGGAGGGGGTTTGCTGTTCTGGAATCTGCACAATTACTTATCCGGTATGATACTTAAACAATGCTCGGAACTAAAGTATCTTCCATCTTTATTTTTTAAGATCTAAAATCCTCCTTCAAAATAGGCAATGCATCCTACACGGAAATCTAAATAGTTTACAAAAATGTGTGGTGTGCTGTGAGGAAATTGAAGGGTGGTGGTGATGGTGGAGGGAGGGGGGCATGAGGGAGAAGCAGGAAAAGGATAACATGGTTCAAATTCAAAAACCCGCTCAACACCGCTTCAATATTTGCAGTCGTTAATTTTCGCGCCTCTCTTTTCGCCAAAGCGCGAAAATAACCTACAAGCTAATTTGTTGTCGTCGATGTGTAAAATGCAGCCTCAGTTCTTGTAGGGCAATTGTTCAAACACAAGTAATCCCTTTCGCACTTGTGCACATGGATGTACACGTACACATGCATGTACACGCGCATGTACACATGCGCCCATACACACAAAAACACACACACTCACGAGAAACACACACTAACAAGTGCAACCACGCACATGCACTGACCTTCACACATGTACATATCCATGTGTATGTATACATACACACGGAAACGTCTACACGTACGTACACACCCTAAGTATCATTAACATCAGGGTTTCATCACCATTTTTATCAACACATAATTGGGGGGAGGGGGGAGTAATGACATCACGTCATCTGTCACTACGAATTGCACTATCACCATTGTCACTGTTTAAGTTCAGTTCTTATGTGTTGCTGTTTTCCAAACATCATCACTATCATCGCTTCAACGTCAGATTCAACTTCACACAGGCCAGGTCACCGAGACACTACTATACAAGTCCGTGCACTAATTATGGCCCTTACTAGCCCTTCAAGAGCGAAGGGCAAGGTCCGAAGGGGAGAGGGGGATAATAGTAGCGCAAGACCATGCGAACGACAGTTCAATTCTGTGGCTGCGAGTAAAGTGGCTGCCCAGCGAGGCAGTACAGCGTCCACAAGTGTCAGTAATGAAGACGTGGCAACAGCGGTCAATTATGAAGATATGGCAAGAGTGCTGGGTGACGTCAGTACGGTCTCCAGACTTTGGTCTCTGGACTTCGTCCGCTGGAGGGCTTGACAGGCTGGAAACTGGATTCCTTGGAGGCGAAGGAAGTCTTGGAGGGCGTGGTTGGAGGGAGACGTGGGAGGGGCGGGAGTCCGGAGACACGAGGGATGGAGAAAGCGCTAAGGGCGCCCAAAGGAGACCCGAAGGCGGCTACTGAAGGAGAAGTGGTCGAAGATGAGATCGGGGAAGTCCGCGACGGGGCAGTCTTGGCGAGCGCCGGTGAAGACGACGACGGCGACGAGGAATGTGACGATGACGAAGGTGTGACTGAGGGTGTTGGGGTGCTGATGGTGGTGGTCGGGGTGCCAATGCCGTGGCCTCTGGAGGAGGGGCGGTGGAGTGCGCAAGGGACTCCGGCTTGGCAGTCCCGGCATGTCAGGCACCGGCTCTCCACAGTCCCACCTGGATGGGAAGAAGATAAACAATGAGGAACAACCAAAGGAAAATCTTGAGCATTTACTTATAAGGGGGAGGAATGGGGTTACTGAAATATAAAGGAGATGACTCTATAGGGGAAGCAATATAGGGGCATAAAAATTCCACATGGTTAACCGTTGGAGAGAGACAAAAATAGTTTATATATATATATATATATTAGAAAAATGAGCATGTACCATGAAGTGGGAGAGATGAGGATGTGGGAAGGAATCGGAAGAGTTGGAGTGTATAGAGGAAGAGGGGAGCTGCTTTGTGCAATATGGGAGTTACGGGGAATATGGGGAGGGGAGTAGGAGTCGTGACAAGACTACATCAGAGGATGATCACCGACAATGACCTCGTCAGTTGCTTTCTTTTCCTACTGCAACGATGAGTACATGATTGGGGTGCTTCTGCAAGCAGAACGTTGTAAAGAATCATTTCAAAATAATTCGATTTCAAATTGTACCAACACCCTCTGAGATTGCAGTCTCGAGGGGATGGCACTCGATCTCCGGACCGGGCCCAAGATCTTTCTTCATCAAGTTTCCATTTATTTATTTATTTATTTATTATTATTATTTTTTACATAAGGAGACTTGGCAAACAGAGACTGTCCTCCCCCTACCTCTCCTCCTCTCTCTCCTTCTTCCTCTCCTCCTCTCTCCGTAAACATTGGTGATACGGAGACATGACGGGTCTATATCAAAGGGGACTCAATGGGAAAGATCATCAGCTTCAAGTACATTGAAGGAACCACGAGAGGAAAAGATTATGGGATTGTTGAGGAACGATAGCGTAATGTGAGATATGACAAAGAGATGCTACACACAGACAAAATAAAGACCATGAGGAAGAATGGGGACTGTTTGAAGAAAAATGTGATTATGAGGAACACGGGGATATATGGGGGTGTTTATGGGGCAAAAAGGTCACGAGAGAAAATAGGAGCTATGAGTAAAATATGAGGAAGTGGGAAATATGACCTTTGACAAAATTTGATGGAGATGGTGAACATGAGGAGGGAGTATGGTGAAGAAGACACGAGTGTAATTGTGATATAGGAGTGAAATATGGGATATATGGAACATGAGGGAGCATAAAGAGATGGCCGAGATCTCAACAGAATTTCATAAATTAAAAGATTCTTCTGATCAAGCTCGTTCCTTCAAAATAGTGACATATTCAATAATTTGTGCCTTGCTCCGTATGAGGCATATTATTTATAAGTTTTATGTTGACAATATTTTAATGACTTTAGTGAGCAACAGCATGCAGCATTCTTTTATAATTGAAGATCAATTTTCACAAAAAAGAAAAACAAAATCTGAGTCTACTATCCCTCCTTTCTACAGCGCCCCATAAGTCTCTTCCACCTTCTCTATGACTTCACGTCTTCGGTGCGACATCATCCTCATGGATAGAAGCGCTGGACATATTTGACAAAATAATGAAATATGTTTTGTTCTAGAATAGATCAGTCTTGCAATAGTGGAGGTTGTTACTCTATTGTCATTATATTGAAGGCACTAGAAGAGATTGTCAATATATTGAAGGAATGGAAACTGTTCTAGAATAGACTAGTCTTGCAATAGTATTTATTGTCACTATATTGTCGTTATATTGAAGGTACTGGATGAAATCGCCACTATATTGAAGGAATAGTAGGTCTGTTCTAGAACAGATTAATCTTGCAATAGTGGAGATTGTCAATATATTATCATTACATTGAAGGCTCTAGAGGAGATTGACACTATACTGAAGAAATGGAAGCTCTCAATATAAATGATGAAACCATGTACTATTGCTATATCAGATCTATGCACATATATATCTATCAATGAGCATTTGATAAATCAAGATAAACAGTCGTGATCCATCATGGGTCCATTTTGGATGTCCTTACTAATTAAGTTAGCTTCACTTCTAGATACTACAGTTGCACATGTTTTCTAGTGTAAAGGAAGGACGCGTTCTAGATTTATAACATAAGTGAGTTACTAGGATATAATGAACTCGTCTTGTATTTACACATTTAATGATGACATTTTTTACTCAGAAGTGAAGCTAATTGTAGAAGTAAACAAAGAAGTTGCTGTTAAGATCGTGATCAAAATTCTTTAAACATACTATGATATATATATATGTATATATATATATATATATTGATAATATGTTTTCTACAGTTCAAACATCTTTAAAGACGGGTAACTTATATATCTATAAGATAAGGAGACACCTTTTAACTAAGTATCCCATTAGACTAGAAAAGCAAGCAAAAATGAGACAGACAGACAGACAAACAGACAGACAGATAGACATATACGCGCACGCACGCACACGCACACACACACACACACACACACACACACACACACACACACACACACACACACACACACACACACACACACACACACACACACACACACACACACACACACACACACACAAACACATTCTCTCTCTCGCGCGCACACAGACAAGCAGGTAGATAAATATTGAGATAAGCAGCCAAAAAAAAAAAAAAAAGACCGAGACAGAGACAGAGGCAGAGATATAGAAAGATAGATAGACGGATAAATGGACAGATGGGCAGATGAATAATATATTGATAGAATAAACGAATGCATGGGTAGAAGGATAGACAGACGAATATAAAGGTGGATAAGTGGATATATAAATTATTAAATGAAAAGATGGATAGATGGGGAGATGAATTGGTGGATAGATAGATAAGTAAATAGGTGGAGATTTAGATGGACAGATCAATAAGCGGACAGACATTAGATAGTCTGATAGATTAATAGATGGATAGATGTATAAGTGGATAGATGGGGAGATAAAGGGATGGATAGATCAATAGGTGGTGAGATACAGGGACAGACCAATGGAATGATAGATGAATAGGTGGATACATAGTTGAATAAAAGAAGGGATAGAGAAGGGGTGAAATTAAGACAGACAGACAAACTGGATAGGTATATATCTTGATATACAGGTAAATAAATAAAGAATGAGGAACAATTAAGGAAATACTGTAGATACATAGGTAAACTGGTAAAGAAAGAAGTTGAAGAGAGGGAAAGAGAGAGAGAGAGAGAGAGAGAGAGAGAGAGAGAGAGAGAGAGAGAGAGAGAGAGAGAGAGAGAGAGAGAGAGAGAGAGAGAGAAAGAAAGAGAGAGAGAAAGAAAGAGAGCGAGATAGAAATAAAGAGCGAGATGAGAGCAATAAAGAGCGAGAGCGAGAGCAAGAAATAAGGAGCGAGAAATAAAGAGCGAGAAATAGAGCCTAGCCCGCTAAGGTGACCCACATCTGCTCTCCCCTTTCCCACTATCTTACCTGAAAGTAAGGAAGGACGATGGAGTCCCGTGTTGGTGATTGTGGTGAGAGCTTGCGGAGGAGTGTACGAGTGGGAGGGGAGGGGGTGGAGGGCCGCCGCCGCAGCCGCCGCCGACGCGGACAGCCCCGCGAGACTTCCAGCCCCCGGAAGGGAAGAAGCCCCGACACTTGCCCCCAAGCCAGCCCCCAGCCCCGCTGCGCCCACGAGGCTTGGTGTACTGCGCCAAGCGTCTAGCCAACCACCTCCACCAGCTGGAAGAAGAATGGGTGATTAGTAACTCTTCGTCGAAGAATATCCCCAGATGGGGTTGGAGGACCCCAGGAAAGCTATGGTCACATTAGTATAGTTTATGTATGTGTATCTCTCTTGATAGCGTAGGTGGTAAGTTACTACGGCACTTGTCATGTGGTTACTGGGTTCGAGTCCTTGGTAGTACCGCATTTCAATTTCTGCATGTCGGCCTCCATAAGGTTTCCCGATGTTAACGGCTTAGAATTAAAGTGTATTGTGGTTGTTAAAATGTATAATCTATGTATGTATGGACAAATGACCAGTGTGTGTCATTTATCTATTTTCTTTTTTATAAATATCTATCTATTTTTCATTATGTCTGTCTCAGCGAATATATATTTATGTATGTACACGTTTTATGTTATTAGTTTTATTTTTTAGTAATTGTAATTTGTTCACAATGTGTTTCCATCTCGTCTCCATTGCTTGGGTTTGTTTATATGTATTTCTCTGATTCTGATGTCGCATGTTTGTTTGTTCATATCTATAGTCTTCTGTTTATGTAGTTTATATATTTAAATGTTAATGCTAATAATGTTAACAACTTTGGGAATGACAGTGGTAGTGGTAGTGTTAGTGTTAGTGTTAATGTTTGCATCTTATGATCATACATTATGCATAACAGAGAGCAGAGTTGTGATAAAGGGTCAGATCTAGGTAAGAATTTCTCGGGCATTATTGATGACACTATTACTATCACTAGCATTAGCACCGCAGTATCACTATCACCAACACCAACACCATCACCACCACTATCACTATCACTATCACTATCACTATCACCATCACCAACATCAACACCATCACCATCATCATTACCATCACCATCACCATCACCATCACCATCACCATCACCATCACCATCACCAACACCAACACCAACACCAACACCAACACCAACACCAACGCCAACGCCAACGCCATCGCCATCACCATCGCCATCACTATCACCATCACTATCATCATCATTATCACTATCCATATCACTATCACCATTACTAGCACCATAACTAGCACCATGCTAACATTATCACCATCAGCATTACCATCACCATCATTATCAATATCAATATCACTGGCGCTAGCACCATATCACCATCACTAACACTACCACCATACTATTACTATCACCATCATCATAATAATCACTATCACTGTCACTATGTCACCATCACTACCACAATCATTCTCACTGTGCTGCTGGATTCTTTTCATGGACTCATAAGTTCTTAAATTACAACCTTCTTATAAACCAGGGACAAATATCGTAAATAACAACCTCTCTGTAGGTTAACAGAGCCAGTAACTTCATAAGTTACAACCTCCTAATTACACAGCAGAACACAACGTAAATTACAACCTCCTAGTTACAACCCAATTACAATTTTATAAACTAAAGTATCTCGGAAATTACAAACCTCCTAATGGGAAACCAAAGCACCTCGTAAAGTACAACCTCCAGTAACAGCCTCATAGCTACAACCTCCTAGCAACAACCTCCTAGTTACAACTTTGTGAAAAAAGCATCTCGCAAATTATAACCTCCTAATTAGACGTCAGAGCACCTCGTACATTACAACCTCATAGTTACAACTCGGCTGTAACCTCCTATTTACAACCTCCCAATGGGTCAGCGCACTTTGTAAATCTGTATAGGACACCAGAAGACCTCCTAAGTTACAACTTCCTAGTTACAACTTCCTAGTTACAACTTCGTAGTTATAACCTCCTAGTTACAACCTAGTTACAACTTCCTAGTTACAACCTCCTTATGAGACACTAGACGCCGCAGAAGCTCAGTATCCTAAGAATCACCAAAGGCATCACATCAAGACTCTTCGACCCGCTAAGCTGATTGGTCGAGGCGAGCTCAGGGTCGACGTTAATTGGCTGACGACTTGATAGAAAACTTAAGCTTCTTTATACTCCGGGGAGGGATGAAGAATAGAGGAAGGCGCCTCCGGATGTGGGGTTAATTGGCTTAAGAAGAGCCTGTCAAGATTAGTTAAGCCTACGTGAATCTACGAGCTTAGAGAGAGTGATTGGGTCTTGGAGATTTCTCTAGTGATTGGGCCCTCAAGGTTTCTACACGTTGAGTAGTGATTAGGGAATTTAATTTGTTTAGTGGACACTCAAATATAGTAAATAAATAAAATCGAATTATTTACTGAAAAAATAAAAGAAAAAAATCTATTGTTACTGATAGAAGCATTGAATTTGTTGGGTAGACACTCAAATATAGTGATTAAATAAAATCGAATTATTCACCAAAAATAATGAGAAAAAATGTCGTCGAGAATGTATAGTCATATTTAAAGGACAGTTAATTAAATAAAATTAATTTCTGAAATTAATTATCTTGGAATTTATGGTCTTGAGTTCAAACTCAAACTAGTCAATAAAACAAATTAGGCAAAGCAGAATAGAAAATAAATTGTGTAACATTAATTACTGAAACTAATTATTAGTAAACACTCAAAGTAGTATACGAATTAGATAAGTTGAAATACTGATAAATAGGAAGTTACCGTATTTTAATTGATACTCGTATAGAATAGAAGATAAAATAGAAATTGAACTGATGGAATACCAAAATGAATTACCGGGAAGTTTATGTTCATTGGTTACTCAAAGTTATGAACAAATCTCATAAAATGAGTTGAATAACTTGGAGACCAGATCTGTTAAGTGAATAACTAGTTAGTGCTAAAAAATAGATAAATAAATGAATAAATAGACTAAAATAATTGACCTAATAAATGGACATCAGAGAAAGCTGAGGGGATTACGCCAAGAGGAGCTTAGCAGGGGCCGAAGCCGTCATCTTTGTCCTTTTGCAGGACTGTTGAAGGGCAGGTAACTACAGCCGCTGTTGGGAATCGGAGAGGAGCGCGGGACTCGAACCCGCGCCTAAGAAGTTGCGAAGCCAGCGCTCTTCGATTTCACCACCAGAAGGATTCCGGTCTATTACGTTCATCCCGATGCAGTGAACTTATTCCGTTAGTTCAATCTTCCAATATATTGGACTTATTCCGATTTATCACACTATATTCTATATATTAGACGATTCTAACATATTAATCTGATTTTAGTGGATATGACATATTCCGATATATTCGATCTTATCATACTCAGACAGGACATTCTAATGTCGGGAGAACTCTCACTGCCTAAACATCACCTGACTAAGTGCTTAGTAATTATAGGCTGATGCAATACTAAGTGTCGAGGATCTATAGTATTGGACGCTCCTATCTATATAATGTAATCATCGAAACCCATGAGCAGGGTTGAGACATATGTGTCTGACATGCCAAGATCTCACGGTCCTTGTAGCCTACAAATGTATTACAGAAAAAATACTGCATATCGGCCTTTGATTAGCCCCATCAACCCTCTTAACATGTAGCCCAACATGGATGCACTTGTGAGCCCAGATCGAAGCCCAAAGCGTCACATTGATTTCTCAGTTATTGTTGAATGTGATTGCATTGACAAGCACCTCTTGTAGTCTAAGTAAAAATGCAAACTAATGCATCTAGAATTTCAAGCATCCAATCCAGGAAAGTTAAGTGTCTCTGCTTTATGCATCATGCAAACATCACAGAGGAATAAATGTGTGAATATTATATATATACACACACACACATATATATATATATATATATATATATATATATATATGTATAATGTATATAGATAGATATATATAGATATATATATATGTATATATATATATGTATATATATATATGTATATATATATATATATATATATATATATATGTATAATGTATATAGATAGATATATACATGTGTGTGTGTGTGTGTGTGTGTGTACAGCCTACACTCCTTTGTGTTAAAATATGAAAATAGCAACATACTGTGTCAAGTTATATATCTATTTAATTATCTATTTGTTTATTTTGCTTGTTTGTTTTATTTTATTTTGTCTTTTATTTTTCTTAGTCGACGCCTAAGTCTTTCTTCAACCGTCATAACTTTTTTTTTTAACGGAAATAACGGAATCACAAACGTTATAAGTTTTCCGCTCATCATTATCACATCTTAAACTGTTATGACGGAATTCCAGTTGTAATCACCATAATGGAATTCTAACGGTCATAACGGTCATAACGGACTTCTGATGTAACAGAATCTCAACTGTCATTACCGAACTTTAACCGTCATAACAGACCTCCAAACTTTCAAGAATTTTCCTTCTACCAATTCTGACCGATCTTGTAAGAAGAACCTTAGGCTACGGGTTGAATAGCAAAACAATTAAGTGGAAATGGTAATAATAAAATATATATGTTTTTCGAGTGCGCAAAGCTTAGGTGTTTCCTAAGGGGATCTTAAGGTCACAAATAGAATAATTAACTAATTAAGTAAAAAAAAAACGTGATAATACTACATTAGTAACTACTACTACTGCTGTTACTACTGCTACTATTTATAATAATTATGATAATGATAATGATGATAATTGTAATAATGATGATAATGATAATGATGATGATGATAATGATCATAGTAATAATAATAATGATCATAAAAATTATAATAATGATAATGATAATAGTTATAATAATGGTATAATAATGATTATGATAAAATAATAATGATAATTATTAATAATAATTGATAGTAATAATGCTAATGGTAATAATGATAGTACCAATCATCATGACAATAGTACCAACAACAACAACAATAACCATTATCAATAACAATGATTGATAATTGATAATAATAATAATAATAAAAGATACATACCTCTGGCAAGTTCGAAGGCCTTAGAATGGGCAAGGGGGTTGAAAGCAGTTAGTCCGAGGTTATACCCCAGAGCCGAGAGGTGAGTGTCCAGCCACGGATGATAGCCAAGGGGGAACCCCCAGCCCGGATGCCCTGGAGGGAAGACTGAGTTTGTTAGTTAGCGGGAAGTGAAGCAAGACACTAAGGGAGGTGTGTTAGTGGTAAGGAAATGGAAAGTTGTTATATAAAGTTCTGGCTGTCGTCAGGTGATTTTATTAAGTTATATGAACTTGCAAACATATTCTGGCCTCATCCGGCGAAGCCGCATAGTGTGACACTGGCCTAAGTGAGATTGTGTTAGTGAGGAAATAATACGATGGACACTAAGTGAAACTGTGTTAGGGACTTCATTCACGGTGCAGCCGACATACACGATCGAATCTAGTCGGATCCGACCAGATCTCTCCGGCGGCCTCAAGACTATATCGTACCGTGTATGGGGTCTCTTAGTGAGGAAGAACGGTGTGGCAACTTCAGTAGCATGTGTTCTCTTGTCACTTTTTTGTGTGTTATTGATTCATACGAAACTCTGTGAATTAATGAATCACTGAGAATTCTAATGCGATATACTATATATACTTCTTAAAGAACTACCTATAACAAAGAAATCCCCTTTAGCGAACTGTATACTGTAATCATATCACCTCTTCATCAGTCTTTCAAAGCTGGCAGACCTATTACTCTTAGTTCCTCATATATTTTATCTGTCAGACTGGGAACCAGTTTGGTTGCTACCCTTTGTATTATCTCAATCTTGGTTATATCCTTCACTCCGTGTGGGGACCATACCACTGACATATACTTGGACGGATAAGGAATTCTTTGAATTTTTATCTTTATATATATATATATATATATATATATATATATATATATATATCTTTATTATCTCTTCATCCATCGAGTGATATGTTAGTAGAAGGGTTTGATCACTTAGATACTGTATAAGTTTCTAGTATTTCTATAAAGTATACCGGATTTGAACAATACACGTGGTACTCCCCATATCATAGGTTCATGTCATCCGTTTCGACTTTTCGCCGTACGCCGTGCGCGACACGACGCCGTGCTCTCAAATAACCATGGGTATCTCTGGATGCTCTCACACGTCACGACCACGTGTGAAAGCGTGCAGGGACACGCATGGTTATTTGAGAGCACGACGTCGTGTCGTGGACGGCGCACGGCGAAAAGTCGGTACGTGTGAAAAGAACCTTATGCTACCTTCATGGGGTCGCGATAGAAGGAGAACTTGTTCAAGGTGGGGGCCGCCATTCAACATTATAAAGCGATGTTATAATACAAATTATACAAATCGATTCGGTGCTAAAGGAGTTGTGTATATTAGGTTGTTGGTAGAGGAGGAGGTGGTGGGGTGGGAGGAGGGGGATACCTAATCGATAAACCAACACGAAGAAGAACATATGTCAATTGGACGAAGGAGAAAAAAAACGAGTAAGGGAGATACAGCAATTATGATACATTACGAAGTGATCGATAACAATTGAGAGGACGAACAGAATGTTTTGTCATAAAGAAAAAGAAAAAGCGTTTAGTAAGGAAAGGAGGTGAATGCAGCTCTTTCTGTAGCTATCACCTTTGCCCTTTGTACCGTCCACGACACGACGTCGTGCTTTGGGTATTTATGGACATTTTCACACGTGGTCGTGGTCGTGACGTGTGAAAGCGTCCATAGACACCTATGGTTATTTGAGAACACGACGTCGTGTCGTGGACGGCGCACGACGAAAAGTCGATACATGTGAAACAAGCCTTAATCCGTGCAAAATTATGATAATCCAAATTCGAAGACGAAAACACAGATGACAAAAATAAATCAAATATAAATCGAAAATACTGAAACGAGAGGAACAATTATATGAATAAAAAGTACTAGAAGAAGTCGTATGGAATAGAAGAAGAAATAGAAGTAGAAGAATAAGATAGATAAGAAGAAAAAGAGAGAGAGATAAAGAATGGAAAAGAGAGAAGAGAGTGAAGATAAACGAAAAAGAGAAAAGATACAGAGATTAAGAATGGAAAAGAGACAAAAGAAGAGAAGAGAAAAAGTTAAGAAGATAAGGGTGAAAAGCAGAAGAGAAAAAGAGAGGAGGAGAAGAGGGAAAGAAAAGAGAGAAAGAGAAGAAGAGAGGAGGAAAAGGGAGAAAAGAATAGGAGAAGAGAGGAGGCAGAGAGAGAGAAGAGATGAGGAAAAGGAAGACGAAGAAATAAAGAGAAATAGAGGGGAGGAGAAGGAAAAAGAGGAGATAAAGAAGAGAAGATGAGGGGAAAGAAGGGTCGGGAAAAGAAGAGAAGTAGATATAAGAGAGAAGAGGAGAGAAAGAAGAGAAGAGAAAAGGAGAGGAGGAAGAAGGATAAGGAGGAGGAGAAGAAGGAGGAGGAGAAGGAGGAGGAGGGGAAGGAGGAGGAGGAGGAGGAGGAGGAAAAGGAAGAGGAGGAGGAGGAGGAGGAGGAGGATAAGGAGGAGGAGAAGGAGGAGGAGGAGGAGGAGGAGGAGGAGGAGAAGGAGGAGGAGGAGGAGGAGGAGGAGGAGGAGAATGAGCAATGAAAGAAGGGACCATCGTTAGCGCCTGTGAATTTAGCGCCACACCAATTTGTCGTTAACGGGATCCCAAAACTCGGTCTGTGATCCGTGAGGAGTGAGCGAATACACCCGCCGAGGAGCTTCTGGCCGTTAACGACCGTAAGGGTCAAAACAAATTGCCAATTAGTGGGAATATGGCGGTAGATGCGGAAATGCGTCCCGCTCAACCCAGCGTCGTCACAAGGAAGATGGTTTCAGGAGAAAATTGCAAAAAAGGGGGAGGGGGAGGTGGAAGGGGTGGAGAGGGAGAGGGAGAGGGAGAGGGAGAGGGAAAGGGAGGTGGGAGAGGGAGAGGGAGAGGGAGATGGGAGAGGGAGAGGGAGAGGGAGGTGGGAGAGGGAGAGGGAGAGGGAGAGGGAGGTGGGAGAGGGAGGTGGGAGAGGGAGGTGGGAGAGGAAGGTGGGAGAGTGTTGGTAGAGGGGGATGGAAAAGGGGAAGACGGGGAAGAGAGAGAAAAAAGAGGGAAAGAGGGGAGATGGGGAGAGGGAAAGAGGGGAGATAGTATAGGAAGCGAGGAGAGATAATATAGCAGGGGAGAGGGAGTAGAGGGGAGAGAGAGGAGAGGGGGGGAGAGGAGAGTGTCATACGTATAGAGGGTAATTACTATTGGTTAACTATGTTGTCCTTCTCCCCCCATCCCTCGTTATGGTCATATAGTTCACCCCTTCGGCACGTGAGCGTAAAATGTATTTTATTCTATCGCCAGATGATTTTATTCAATAGGGTGAAAGAAGTT
>NC_134809.1:25185540-25193040 GCF_046742065.1 Oratosquilla oratoria | reverse complement strand
GGGAAGGAGGAGGAAGGGGAAGGGGAGAGGAGGAGGAGACGTAAAGAGAGGAAGAGTAAATGGAAGCGGCAAGGAGGGAAGAAAAGGGGGGCGATGAGGAGGAGGAAGAGGAGGAGGAGGAGGGGAGGAGGAGGAGGAAAAGGAGGAGGAGGAAGAGGAAGAGGAGGAGCATGAGGATGAGGAGAAGTGGGCAGGGCAATATATTGCATTCCCTTCCAAACATGCTATTGATCTTGTTACAAGTAGCAAACAACCAGTAACTACCCTACGCATGTAACGTTAACTACCGTCATTCATCAGGCACTACGCACGGCACCTGTAAAAACACACACACACTCACACTTGCATAAAAACACACACAAGTGCACACACACACACACACACACACACACACACACACACACACACACACACACACACACACACACACACACACACACACACACACACACACACACTAAGAGAGTGAGTACGTGGGTGAGCGAGTAAATGAATAAATGGGTGACTGAATGAGTATATGAGAGTTTGATACTGTGTGAGCGTGACAGTGTGACAGAGGGAGAGCGTGAGAGTGGGAGAGTATCACTAGGTGACTGGGTGACAGTGTTAGAATATGAGTGCTAGACATTTATATATATATATATATATATATATATATATATATATATATATATATATATATATATATATATATATATATATATATATATATATATATAATATATATACATAAAATGTCTTTCTGGTGGCGTAATTGGAAGCATGCTGGTCTCGCGTTTACTTAGCTGTGAGTTCGAATCCCGTATTTCTCTCGCATTCTTAGGGCACAAAAGGGCAAATATGACGGCTTCGGTCACAGTTACTCAGCGCTTCCTGGTGTGAGGTCCTCACCATCACCTTTCTGTATACTTTAATTATTTCCCATGGGAAGACTGAGGTACAATTTGAAGAAAATTTGTTGGAGCGACTCAATCGAAAAACTGTATATATTTCCAATATAAAGAAAAATATAGAATATTTCCTCTCAGTTGATAAAATCGTCTGGAGCTGGCTAGGACATTTTTTTTTTCAGAATCGAAGACTTTATATGATTTGCCCTAGTCTCACCTGCATCGTAATGACAATTTCCAAAACTTCTTCAAATCCCTAAAAACAATGAAGGCTTCTTAATTCCGCCAAAGGCATCTTTCCCATAAACCTAAAAAATACTCCATATGATTAAAAATATTTTGAAATATGCAGGAGTTAGAAAGCCCTCGAAAGACCATGACAGTCTTAGAACATCTAGTCTAGAGGTCCAAACTTCCTCTAGATTTCCTTCAAAAACTAACAAAGACCACTGGATACCACTATGATTCTGAAAGGACTCAAACTTTTCCAGAAAATGTCCAGTGATCTCCAAGACACGTCCAAGGTCTCGCCTTAAGACTTTCCAGAATATATAGTAAGGAATCAAAGATTCATCCACCAAGGATCACAAGAGACCCTTCATGACCTTCCCCAAGAAACTGGAAACACACACACAAAAAAAGACTCTTGAAGATTCCTAAAGACCTTCCCAAAAAAACAAGTCCTTAAAAGACCTCTGAATGCTGTAAGAGACACCGAAAATCTCTCCAAAACCTCCCCCAAACCCCAAATCTTCCCCCAAAAACACCCACCGAGACACCACCCAAGACCCTCCAAGGACCCAAAAGACATCTGAAGATCCCAAAAGACACCAAAAACTTCCCCCAAACCCCAAAGTCACCCTAATATACCCAACAAGATCCCGCCCCCCAAACCCCTCCAAAAACTCCTCAGATCCCTGGAAACCCTCCAAGGACCCCAAGAGACTCCCGAAGACCTCTGAAGACCCCCAAGACGACCGTAAATACTTCATTGGGCTTGACCGCAAATGATGGCCTTGCGTGCGGCCCGGGCGGTGTGGCCCCGACACATAGTTCACGTGCATAGGCGGACATACATAACGAACTTGTATCGATTCAGCGCCGCCTGGAACCCTACCACGACTCTTTCGTTTGTTTAGGACCCCACTATATGGGCATTTGACACGGAAGGCGAGCCGGTGGGATTGTGCTCGTGGGTGTGTATCTGCGTGTGTATGTGCGTGTACGTGTATGTGTGAAGCTAAGTGTAATTAAAATGTTTTGATGTTTTTTGTGTATGTGTAGGTTATTTGTTTGTTTATGTTTGTGGGTATGTGTGTGTACATGTGTATGTTAAATGTGTACATGTGTGTGTGTGCGTGTATGTGTCCTTGTGTAAATGGAAGTAAATGTGGGTTAAATTGAGAAGATAACCTTGATGAAGAAGTCCTAAGAATGTTACTACGCTAGAAGGTGGTGAGGGTTGTTGGTAGGTTCTGGAAGGTATTCGTAAATGTTGAAAGGTGTTAGGAGGTGTTGGCAAGTATTTACATGTGTTAGGAGGTGCTTGCAGGTGTTAACAAGTGTTAGAAGGTATTGACAGGTATTAATAAGTGTTAGTATAAGGAAGTTTTGAAGGTGTTGGCAGGTGCTGTTAGATGTTTGCAGGTGTTACCAGGTATCAATAGGTGTTAATGAAGCATCGTATGAGGTGTTAATAATGAATAATTATCAAAATAATCGTAACAATGGAGTTTTAAACTAAATATTGGGTTATGAAGATGATACTTCATAGTGTCCATTCACGCAAAAGATACACATAGTAAGGAATAGACGAAGGTGTGGAGACTACACCAAGAGACGCTGAGTAGCTGCGGCCGAAGCCGTCACCTTTGCCATATGCGCTTTAATGACTGTTGGGGCAGGTAACTGTTGGAAATCGGAGAGAAGTGCGGGACTCGAACTCACAACTAAGCGAATGTTTCCGATAACGTCACCAACGTAAAGTATAGGAGCCGAGAAATATTTTTACTTGTTTACTTTTTAATGAACGAAAATACCTGACGGTAACAAATAAGTAGATAGATAAATATATAGATAAATAGATCAATCAATAGATAAATCAATAGATAAATGAAAAGGGTCACAAAACATGAAGAGGATCTTGATTGCATAGTTAAATGATATGATACACAAGCGAACGAGTTTACAAAATACAAAACATAATCAAATAAGTAAATTGATTAATAAACATTTAAATTGATAAATATACTTTTTACTAAACGAACGATTGTATAAGTAAATAACAAAAGAAAAAAAATGGCAAATGAATATACCTACTAATCAATCAACAGACAAATTAACTAATAAATAGAATAAGAATATACACAAATGAATGATCAAACATATACAAATGCAAGCAAACTCAAAGGCTATGGAATCAATAGATAAAAGGAAAAAATGAATGTGTAAAATAGAAGAAAAAAATTATAATAAAAAAAAAATGCGGCTAAGGCGATGAGCGTACGCGCCTTCACTAAATCCATAAATTGCGTATTAATCACTAAAAATAACGATGCGATATATCATGCTCTTGCAGGCTCAGGTCGAACGAAACAAAAAAGAAAAAGAAATTATACAATGAAATCCAACAGGTCATCAACATTAAGCCCCAGGAGGTTGGGACTTGCCCAATAGTAAAGTAATACATTACAATCCTTAATTATCTATGGGCTTCTCTTAGCTGAATAAAATCATCTGGCCAAACGCAAAGGTCACCAATTTCAGTCAAAGTTAAGCGTCTCGTGGTGTAAGCTCCTCATTTCAATATAATCGTATTTATTTCCATTATTAGCATTCTCGGCCTTCTTTGAGACAAACAGCTGGCTGAAGCAATTAGATAAAAAGAAAATAAATATATACCTAAATAAATAAAAACGAAAAATAATAATAAAATAAATAGATAAGTAAAAGAATGTATGGTAGGTACAAATAAATGTATATGAAAATGGATCAACAGTACTGTTGGTGCGCACAAAAAAAAGTAAAAAATAAAATGCGCTTATCGTTTAATTATGATTTATTTATTGTTGCCCAATTATTTTTAAATTTTCTTTTTTTTTATTTATCTTTTACTTAGTTGTGTTTTTACTTTATTGTGTATTGATTTTATCCATCTACCTATTTATATATACATATAAATATATATATATATATATATATATATATATATATATATATATATAAATGTGTGTGTGTATGTGTGCACATTTTATCTATGTATTCATTTACCTACCATGTTTAATTATGTTCTATTATGTATTTGTTTAAATTTATTTTATTTTCATTTACAAGTTATTCAAGTTATGATTTATTTCTACATTTTTCTTATTTTTTAAAATCTATTTATTCATTTATTTATTTATTTATTTTTCTAGATTTGACCGCATTAAAGTAACAGTATGTTGACCTCACGGCAGAAGTCCCTGGACCACGCCCATAGCCGCACCCTCTCATACATCACCGACACCGAAACAACACGAAGGGTGTCCGACCTAACCTAACCTAACCTAACCTAACCTAATCTAACCTATTCTAACCAAATCTAACCTAACATAATCTAACATAATCTAACCTTACCTAACCTACCCCAACCTAACCTCACCTAACCTAACCTAACTTGACCTAACCTAACTTGACCTAACCTAACCTAACCTAACCTAACCTAACCTAACCTATCCTATTCTAACCTAGCCACTGGCCTGATGAGGGCTAAGGCCGTTTTTCACGGAGCCCCTACATCTGGTAAATGCCTATTATCATGTCTGATGACAGGAGATTTTGTTCAGTCTGATGAGGATCGTGAGGTGATAAACAGGTGTGGCGATGTCGGTTGATACCGGACACGTAGTTGTAAACCATATCGCATAGCGTTGGGTATGTAATTATGGGGCGCTATCTACCAAATGGGCCTTACGTAATCGAGCGGGGAAGGGGGACGGAGAAGGGCTGGAGAGTAGAGAGCGGGAGAGGTGGGAAGTGGAGGACGGTGAGGGTGAAGTCTGAGGGTGAGGGTGAGGGTGAGGTTTGAGGGTAAGATTTGAGGGTGAGGTTCAAGGTGAGGGTGAGGGTGGGGGTGAGGGTGAAGGGTGAGGGTGAGGGGGAGTGGAGGGGAGGGGGAGGGTAAAGGGTGAGAGTGAGGGTGAAGGGCGTGGGTGACAGTGAGGGTGAAAGATGAGAGTGAGCATGAAGGATGAGGGTTAGCGTGTGGAGTGAGGGTGAGGGTAAGGATAGGGGAGAATGAGGGTGGAAAAAGGAGAGAGAGAGAGGGATAAGGAGAGAGTGAGGGTCAAGGTGAGGGTCAGGGTGAGAGTGAGGGTGAAGGTAAGGGTAAGGGTGTACGTGTGTATGTGCGTGTGTGTAATGGTAAGGGTATGGGTAATGGTAAGGGTAAGTGTAAGGGTAAAGGTAAGGGTAAGGGTAAGGGTAAGGGTAAGGGTAAGGGTAAGGGTAAAGGTAAGGGTAAGGGTAAGGGTAAGGGTAAGGGTAAGGGTAAGGGTAAGGGTAAGGGTAAGGGTAAAGGTTAGGGTAAGGGTAAGGGTAAGAGTAAGGGTAAGGGTAAGGGTTAGGGCAAGGATAAGGGTAAGGGTGAAGGTTAGGGTGAGGGTGAGAGTGAGGGTGAGAGTTAGAGTGAGGGTGAGATTGAGGATGAGATTAAAATTGAGAGTGAGGATAAAGGTGAAGGTGAGGTTGAGGGTGAAAGAGAAAGATACGACCGGAAGAGATGAAAAACAGAGAGAAGAACGAGGAAGAAGAGCGTGGAAAGAGGATTAGAACTATGATGAGAGGGGAGGGGGAGGAGAAGGGGGAGGGGAGAGAAGAGGGGGTAGGGAGACGGGAGGGGGGAGGAGGGAGGAGAGGGTGGAGAGGGGGAGGGTAGTGTAACAGGTGTTTTGTGTGTGGAGAATCGAGTGGGAGATATGTGGACCAGGTGGGCACACGCTAAAGTGGGAGGGACACAGCAGATGGCCCTGTCTGTCTGTCTGTCTGTCTGTCTGTCAGAATGTCTCTATATGAGTGAGTGTGTTTGTGTGTGTGCGTGTGTGAGCGCGCGTGTATGTGTGTACGTGTGTGTGTGTGTGTGTGTGTGTGTGTGTGTGTGTGTGTGTGTGTGTGTGTGTGTGTGTGTGTGTGTGTGTGTGTGTGTGTGTGTGTGTGTGTGTGTGTGTGTGTGTGTGTGTGTGTGTGTGTGTGTGTGTGTGTGTGTGTGTGTGTGTGTGTATGTGTATGTGTGTTTGTGTCTGTCTTTGTGTATGCGTCTGTCTGGGTATGTGTGTATGTCTATGTGTCTATATGTCTACATGTCTTGTCCCTCTCAACCTAATCCCTTATTCCAGCAGAGCCGTCTTCTCATCACCCAATCACCAATCACTCTATCCTCCCCACGTGTACACCCCCAAGTCTCACAATCTCCTGATTGGAGGAGGAGAGGGATATTTCTTCCCTCTGGCGTTCTTGTGAGGTCAGGTGTCCTTCCATCCCCCTTTCCCCCACAGTGGTTTGCATCCCTGATTATAATGGTCTGTGACTAACTTTCATACTTCTATTTAATTTTCCATAATTACATATTCATACATATACATACACACACACATATATATATATACATATATATATATATATATATAAATATATATATATGTATATATAAATATATATAAATATATATACAACACTGAATGGGCCCCAGTGAACAGATATACATTTTTATCAACCACAATACACTTTAATTCTAAGCCATCAATATCGAGAGACTCGAGGAGGCCAACATACAGAAATTGAAACGTGGTACGGCCAAGGATTCGTACCAAGTTTCAATTTCTGCATGTTGGCCTCCTCGAGTCTTTCGATGTTGACTTAGAATTAAAGTGTATTGATGACTTAGAATTAAAGTGTATTGTGGCTGATTATACATACATATATATATATACATGTGTGTGTGTGTGTGTGTGTGTGTGTGTGTGTGTGTGTGTGTGTGTGTGTGTGTGTGTGTGTGTGTGTGTGTGTGTGTGTGTGTGTGTGTGTGTGTGTGTGTGTGTGTGTGTGTGTGTGTGTGTGTGTGTCCTCTCACGCACGTATGCGTGCACGTGTATATGGACTACATTTGCGCGCGCGCGCGTGTGTGTGTGTGCGTGTGTGCGTTCGTGTGTCGATGCGCCCCTTTCGTTCCACTACAATTTAGCCTCGTGCTTGGGGTTACTCCCCTCTCCAGGTTTCCCATTACCCTTTCTACTCCCTCACTCCCTCTCTCACTCCCTCCCTCCCGCACTTCCCTCCCTCATTCCCTTCCCTCATTCCCCTCCCTCACTTCATCCTTACTCACCCCTTAGTCTCCCCCCCCCCCACTAATGCGTGACTACGTGGTAGGAGCGTTAATGCGCGCGGTTCAATACGCGGTTGACCACACGCGGCCCGTCATACGCGGCTCGTTATGCGCGGTTCGTGACATGTGGACGAAGCTTTGGCGGCATGTTATACGTGGCTCGCTATACTATGTGTTTCAATACACGCGTCTTGTTATACGCGAGTCGATAGGCGCGTCATGTTACACGTGGGTGAAGACACGGGACTC
>NC_134809.1:25175540-25178040 GCF_046742065.1 Oratosquilla oratoria | reverse complement strand
TATTCCATGCAAAGCTAATTTAGTAAGTAGTCTTTCGTGTGGGACGGTATCAAAAGCTTTTGCAAAGTCTAGATATATTAAATCTATATTGTTTCTTTTGTCATAATTCGAGACAACTGTGTTGTAGAATTCGAGTAAGTTAGTCACGCAAGAACGTTTCCGTCTGAAACCATGTTGGCTATCATTTATCAAACGGTTACTTTCTAAATGATATTCGATAGCATCTCTGATGATAGTTTCCATTATTTTTCCTACGATCGAAGTCAAACTAATAGGCCTATAGTTATTTGGTTTCTTTTTGTCACCTTTTTTGAATATGGGAGTAACGTTAGCTAGCTTCCATTCTCTTGGGACATCTCCGGATATGATGGATTTCTTGAAAATAATTTCTAATGGAACAACAATCTCATTTTTCATTTCCTTTAAGATTCTTGGATGCCAACCGTCAGGCCCTGGTGTTTTATTAACTTTGAGTTTGTCTATACACCTTTTAATTGTTTCTTTTGTTATATTTACCGTAGTGAGTAAGTTTACCCCAGACTTTTCACAGGTTTCAGTTTGGAATTCACTTTGAGGTGTTTCGTTTACGAATACCGAGCTAAAATAATTGTTTAAGAGATTACACATTCCTTCATTTGAATATTCAAGTTGACCGTCAGCAGATAATAGTGGACCAATGTGATTCCTAACAACCTTTTTATCTCTAATGTAACTATAGAATTCTTTGGGATTCTCTTTGGATTTCTCAGCGATGTTCATTTCGTATTGTCGTTTTCTTTTTCTTATTGTCTTTTTTAAATCTCTCTGTATTGATACATAACTTTCATAGTCATTAGATGCACCTGAGCACTTATATTTCTTATAAGCCTGTCTCTTTTTAGCAATACTTTTTTTCAGTTTCTTTGTCGAGCCACTTTGGGCGAGCCTGATTTGGGGGACGTCTGTCCTTAAAAGGAATGTAAGTTTGAATCATCTTAGTGAGCGTATTTTGAAATATTTCCCACATCTGATCTACAGGCCTTTCGTTTAATTTTTCCTCCCAATCTGTAAGCTGAAGCTCCTGACGTAGTTCTATGAACTGAGCTTTACTGAAATCGGGTATTTTAGAAGCACAAGTATCTATTCTAAAATTGTTTAGGAGTTTGAATCTGACTAAGTTGTGATCGCTATTTGCAACAGATTCACCGACTTCTACATCAGTTGCCATGCTTTCGCGGCTAGTGATCAATAAATCGAGTAAGTTTCCATATCTTGTGGGCTCTTTTACATGCTGAATTAAGTAATTGTCACCAAGAAAATCAATCAAGCGACTACCTATATGGCCATGTTCAAGGGTCATCCAATCAATGTCAGTAAAATTGAAATCACCCATTATCAATAAATCCCGGTTGCAGAAACTAGACAGTTCTTGAAATAACAGTTTGTCGTCTGCTAATGATAATGTCTTTGGCCTATATATTACACCTATATTCATTTTTTGTCCATTTGTTTGGGTTAACTCAACCCACAAACTGTCATATGCATCCTGTTTCACTTTCTCTAAAACACAAGCATGAACATTGTTTTTAACGTACAATAGAACACCCCCACCTTTCTTGTGGTTTCTATCCTGATGAAAGTGTTTAAATCCCGCAATATTAAATTCAGCTTCGAACTCTGTACCATTTAACCATGTCTCAGTTATTCCTATCATATCGAGATTTTCGCTTTTGACATACGCCTGTATTTCTTGAAATTTGTTCCTAATACTACTAGAATTCTTCGCTACCTATGCACTTCTATGTTCTAAATCTAGTTAGTTTTTAGATTGAACCTAGTCAACATAAATCATTGAACGGTAAAGGAGCATGTAGATGAATACAGTGACCTGAAGGCAGCAAAAAAAAAAAAATAAATAAATAAATAAATAAATAAGTAAAATAAATAAACAAATAAAAATAAAAATAAGAAATAAAAACAAATAAATAAGTAAATAAATAAATAAATAAATAAGATTTTTTTTTTTTTCGATATTCAAGGATCAGTCTTAGGCACCTTAATTTACACTTTCTAGAAAGACGCAGAGTGGGGGAGGAGGTGATATAATAGAGGTGTTCAAGTGAATCAAGGGCTTTAACAATAAATATGCAAACATGGTCACAATATTAAGACAACAGGGCAGGATTCACAGTAATGGGTTTAAATTTGACAAATTTAGATTTAAGAAGGAAATAGGCAGGAATTGATTTACCAATAGAGTGGTCAACGAATGGAATAGACTTAGTAATCATGTAGTTAGTGAGCGTTGAAGGTATTGATTGTTTTAAAAGAAGGTTAGATAGCTTTATAGATGGGGATGATAGGCGGTAATGGACATGCAACTGCTTACTGTAGGCCTTATGGTCTCTCGCAGTCTCCTTCATTCTCATGCTCTTACGTTCTTATAAGAGACCTGGATGAAACGGCTTGGCGGCATCTAGGAATTATGTACTAAATGAAATTATATCCAACGCAGATTCTC
>NC_134809.1:25148040-25170540 GCF_046742065.1 Oratosquilla oratoria | reverse complement strand
GTGTGTGTGTGTGTGTGTGTGTGTGTGTGTGTGTGTTTCATAAGTACAATTTTCTCTATGTGTATGTGTCTATATACTCGTATGCGATCTTGCGTGTGTGTATGCACGCGCGCACGTGCATGTGCACGTGCGTAAATGCTTGTGTGTACACACATAATATATGCATAAAGACCCAAATACATACAACCATGCACAAGCACGCATGCCCCCCTCCCACTAATTACAAAACGTGTAATCAGCCTTCCACACCAAAGACCATCACAGGGGGGGTAAGGGGGTAAGGGGGGAGGGGGGTAAGGGGGGAAAGGGGGGGTGGTAAATACGGAGAAGAGAAAGACCTTCAGAATACCTCAAGCATAATGGGGTTCCTTGCCCCTCCCCCCTCTCCCCTCCCCCCTCTCCCCTCCCCCCTCTCCCCCTCCGTCCTCCTTCACCCTTTCCCTCTCCCCTCTCCCTTGACCCTCCCTTTCCCCCCTCCCCCTCCTCCTTTCCTCCTTGGCCTTCCTTTTTTTTTCTTCCCCCCTTTTCCTTGCCCCCTTCTCCCCCCCGCCTTTCTTTCTCGTCCTCTCCCTCCCTTTCTCCTTCCCCCTTTCTTTCTCTATACTCCCCCTTCTCCCCTCCCATTTTTCTCTCGCATATTCCAACCGTCTTCTCTCTCACTTTCTCTACCTCCTTTTCTCTCTTCCTTTCCCTCTCCTTCCCACTCTTCCTCACCTCCTCCCTCTCCTCCTCCCTCACCTCTTCATGCTTCCTTTATAACATTGTACCTCTACAATACATCTACAAAAATTCGAAAGTCAAATAGCCATCTTGACCACAAATAGTGGTAGGAATTAGAATAATTCTAGGAATTCAAAAAACTTTTAATAATACTAATGATGATGCCAATAAAAATTAATATAACGGTAACCGTGATAAAGGTAACGGTAATTAGTAAAACAGTGGTAATAACAGTAATGTTAGTTTGAATGAGAGTATCGGAGTTTTCGAAAATACGTAATCCAATTGGGAAATAACAACAGTAATTAGGTTGATATAAATAATTAGGCCGTAATAATTATGCTGACGATTACACAGCTGACTATGCTGGGCACCCACGATGCTGTCCCTTTCGTGGCCACGTAAAGCAATTGCACTTGACAAAAAATAAATAAATAGATAAATAAAATAAATAAATAAATAAAATAAATAAATAAATAAATAAATAAAAATAAATAAATAAATAAATAAAATAATAGTAATAATAATAATAATAATAATAATGATAATGATCAATAATGATAAATGATCAATAATAATAATGATTAATAATAACTAATTATAACAATTAATGATAATGATTGATAATAATAATTAATAATAATAATAATAATAATAAAATAGATAAATAGACAAATGAATAAATGAATAAATGAATAAATGAATAAATAAAATAAAGTAAAGATAAAAAATCCATGTCTTTCTAAAATCCTTTGGGTAATGTAAGGCAGTATGGTGAATAAAATCCACCTGCCGACAATTAGAATGGGATACTAAAATATCTCATTTCATTAATGACTTTCACCTGTAAGAACAAATCATCTATGTTGAAAACATTCACCAAGATCATCATTATCTCCTTTTTTTAAATATAATTTTCATAATTCAAAATATTACATATTTTGATCTTAAGTGTTTTTATTCTTTCATTTACTCTGTTGCCGTGTAGTTCCTTTGTTGTGACATTATCAAGTTAATGAAATCATCTGGTAACGCCTAAACGTGTCTGTGAAGAACAGCGATATGAATAGTGTCAAGCAATTTAAAGAATATAAACAATGACATCAGATTCAGCTGTCCGCCTTCCACTACCACCACTTCCACCACCACTGAAACTAACACCAACACCACCGCCGTCACAACCACCACCACCACCACAACCACCACCAGAAGCGTCGTTGCAGCTGCCGCGATGAGAAAGAGTTAATTTGAACTCTTATTTGCCCGTACAGCACCCTCCTCCTCCTCCTCTTCCTTCCCCTCCTCTTCCTCCTCCTACTCTTCCTCTTCTTTCTCCTACTCCTTCTCCTTCTCTTCCTCTTTCTTTTCCACCTCCTATTCCTTTTCCTCCTCTTTCTCCTCCTGCTCCTCCTCCTCCTCCTCCTCGTCTTCTTCCCCCTTTTTTCTCCTCTTCCTCCTCCTCCTCCTCCTCCTCCTCTCCCTCCTTTTCCTTCTATTCCCCTTCCTCCTCTTCCTCCTCTCTTTCCTCTTCTTTTGCTATTCTCCTCCTCCTCTTCCTCCTCTCTTTCCTCTTCTTTTGCTATTCTCCTCCTCCTCCTCCTCCTCCTTTTTCTTTTCTCCCCTCTTTCTCCTCCCGCATCGTCACCTCCTTCTCTTTCCTCTCCTCTTTTTCTATTCTCCTCCTCCTCTTTTACCTTTCTCCCCTTTTGCTCCTTACTCCTTTGCCCCTCTTCCTCCTCTTCTCTTTCCTTTTTTCCTCTCCTCCTCTTCCTCTTTTCCTCTCCTCCTCTTCCTCTTTTCCTCTTGTTTTCATTCCTCCTCCTCCTTCTCCTCCTTATCCTGTTTCCTGTTTTCTTCTCTACCTTTCCTCATCCTCTTCCTCGTCTTCTCATCCTACTCATTCTTATTCCATATCCTCCTCCTATTCCTCTTCTCTTCCTCATTCTTATTTCTATTCTCCTCTTCCTCATCTTCCTCTTCTTCTCCTCCTCCTTCTTCTTCTTCTTCTTCCATAATTCCCTCCTTTTCCTCTCCTCCTCTTCATCGTTCTCATTTTATATCCTTCTCTTCATCGCCCTCCTTCTCATTCTCTTCACCTCTTCCTCCTCCTCCTCTTCCTCCTTCTTTTCTTCCTTTCTCCTCGTAATTCTTATTATATAGCCTCCTCCTCTTCCTCTTCTCCTCCTCATTCGCATTTTACATCCTCCTCATCGCCCTCTTCTTCCTCTTCCTCGTCCTCCTCCACCTCCTCCTCCCCTCTTCTTCTCCCCTCTCCTTCTCCCCTCCTGCATTTCTCTCCACCGGTACTCCCCCTCTTTCATTAAGTCTCCTTTCCTTTCCTTGTTTCCGAGCTCTTACTTTTTTCTTCTCCTCCTCCTCCTCCTCCTCTTC
The DNA here is from genome assembly GCF_046742065.1 of Oratosquilla oratoria. NCBI lineage: Eukaryota > Metazoa > Arthropoda > Malacostraca > Stomatopoda > Squillidae > Oratosquilla > Oratosquilla oratoria. The sequence continues at coordinate 25,167,429 of NC_134809.1, read as the reverse complement.
CTCCTCCTCTTCCTCCTCCCCCTTCTTTTCTCCCCTCCCCTCTCTGTCTCTCATCCTCTGTCTCTTTTTCTCTCTCTTTCACTTTCTCTCTCTCTCTCTCTCTCTCTCTCTCTCTCTCTCTCTCTCTCTCTCTCTCTCTCTCTCTCTCTCTCTCTCTCTCTCTCTCTCTCTCTCTCTCTCTCTCTTCTATCTCTTCCCTTACTCACTTTCACACTCTTCGTGTCTCCGTTATTGCCTCCTCTTCTTTTTTACTCCCCCTCTCACTCCCCTCTCCTTTTGTCTCTTAACACTCACTCTTTTTACTTCTATTTCTCACTCCTCTTTATTCTAGCTCTTACTCTTTCTGCCTCTAATTCTGATTCTCTCTTTCTGATTCCCTCTACACTCTCTCTCTCTCTCTCTCTCTCTCTCTCTCTCTCTCTCTCTCTCTCTCTCTCTCTCTCTCTCTCTCTCTCTCTCTCTCTCTCTCTCTCTCTCTCTCTTTCTCTTTCTCTTTCTCTCTCTCTCTGTCTCTTTCTCACCCTCTCTGCATTCATCTCGCCTTACCCGCGCCTGTAAACAACCACAGTTCCGCTGCATTTGCAACAGATAAGGGAGGCATCTGCTAAATATAGTCGAGGTTGAGGCGGCTACGACCCAGCCTGATAGACTTGATGCGAAAGTCTTGAGGACCTGTCTTTGGATACAATGGAAAAGCAAACCAGAAGGTGATCCTTTGGTCCATTATGAGGTGCAATAAGTAATATGTGTGTGTGCGGGAAAATGTGATATATGCCAGGTATGTATATGTACATGTATATGTATATGTATATGTATATGTATATGTATATGTAAATGAATATGTATATGTATATCTATATGTACATGTATATGTATATGTATATGTATGTATATGCACATGTATATATATATATATATATATATATATATGTATATCTATATGTACATGTATACGACCAACTTGGTCTTCTTCAGAGTTATCTTCTGAAGAAGACCAAGTTCGTCGCAACGGTAGAGTAAGTCAATTCCTAGATCAATTTCGTTGTACTCCCACCACCCAATCTCATTTGTTCTATTTACTCTGAATATATATATATATATATATATATATATATACATATACATACATATATATACATACATATATATACATATATATATACATATATATTTATAAATATATATATAGATGTATATATATATATACATGTTTATATATACATATATATTTATATATATATATATTTATATATATATGTATATATGGATATATATATATATATGTATATATATATATATATATATATGGATATATATATATATTCATAAGGTGCTTATGTAAATGAATATCGCCATAGAGGACTTGTTTAAATTGAATAAAATCGTCTAGCGTCAACTGAAATAAACTCTGAACGCGTAAAACTCAGTTTAAAGGTTAACCGAGATAACATCAAGTTAGTCTTAATCCTTTCACTGAAGAATGAGTCTGTTTGGAGTCGCTTAGCTGTGGCAACAATAAACACAAATTCGCTAAATTTATAAATTTATTGATCTATTTCTATGTAAGGCTTCAATCCCTTCCCTAGTGTTTTTTAAAATTCATGTGGCGTCAGGTTAAATAAGTTCTTTAAAGTGTCTTCAAGGTTAAACAAGTTGCATGATCTTCAGTTCTCTTTCCTGACTAACATAGAACGGCGTTAGCCTGAAATAAATTATAAAGTTCGTCATACAAAGGAGTTTAATGTTTCCTTCCCTCCTGCCCTCCCTCCCTCTCTCTCTCACCCTCCTTTCTTCCGTCTCTGTATCTCTCCCTTCCTCCCTTCCTCCCATCTTTTGTCACTCCATCCTTCCCTTCTTTCCTATGTCAAATCTTACCTTCCTCCCTTTCCTTCCCTTACCATCCCTCCCCCCTTCTTCCCTCTATAACCTCCTTCCTCTCTCCTTTCCTATCTCCCTTCCTCCCTCCCTCTTTCCTTTCCTCCATCCATTCTCTCTCTTCCTCCCTCTTTTCTTCCCTCCCCCTTCTCCTGTCCTCCTTCCCTCTCTCCATCCATCTATCCATCCATCCTCCCTTCCTTTATAATGCCTTTCATCTTGTTTTTCCTCTTGGCTTCAATTCTCCTTTTTTTCAGTGCAGAATCTCCCGGGTCCTCAGCTCCCCTCCCGCCGTCTCCTCCCCGATGATGCTCCAAGGTCCGAGCCTCGAGTAAGCTTCCAGTATGGACCTGTCACACCCCTCGCCTCCTCTTCGTCCTCCTCCTCCTCCTCCTCCTCCTTCCTCCTCCTCCCCCTCCTCTTCCTCCTCCTCCTCCTCCTCCTTCCCCTCCGCCTCCGTCAGAGTCTGTCAACTCCGTCGCCCATTTTACAGGTTAGGGTCTGTAGTCTAACAATTCCTCCTCCTCTTCCTCCTCCTCCTCCTCCTCCTCCTCCTCTTCCTCCTCCTCCTCCTCCTTCTCCTCCTCTTTCTACCCCTCCTCCTTTCCTCATTCTTTTTCCTCTTCCTCTTCCTCCTCCACCTATTTCTCTTTTTTTCTCTCTTCGCCTCCTCTTTCTCTCTTCCTTATCCTTTTTACCTCTTTCCTCGTCTCATCTCTTCCTCTTTCTCGTCTCCTCTTCTCCTTTCCCTACCCTTCTCCGGTTCCCTCTCTTCTCTCTCTATTCTTCTCCCTGCTTTAGTCTTCTGCTGTCTATTTCTCTCCTTACAGCTCCACAAGTCTTACTCTCTTCCTCTTTCCTCATCCCCTTCCATCCTTCCTCTCTTCTCTCCTCCCCTTCTTCCTTCCTCTTTTCCAGTTGCCTCTTCTTTTCTCCTCCATTCCCTCTCCTTCACTCTCTTCTCTCCACTCTTCCTATTCCTCTCTAAGGCCCTCTTTACATCACTCTCTCCCCACTCTCGTTCATTCCCCTCTTCTCCTCTTCCACCCTTCTTCTTTTTTATTCTTCTTCTTCTTCTTCTTCCCTGTCTCTCTTTCCTTCTCTTCCTTATTGATCTTCGTTGCTTGGCCACATATTTGTATCGTCTTTTCTATCAAACACAGAAATTCTTTTCTTTTCTTTACTTTTATCTCACATTCTTCTTCTTCCTTGTTTATTCCCATTTTTGGGCACTTCCTCCCCACTCCGTCTATTTTATCTCCCCACACTGACATCTTCAATCCCCCCCCCCACCAACCATCAACTATGTCTCCTTATCAACTTTTTTTTTTATCATATCATTCTTCCATCCTCCATTTTGTTTCGCAAAACTCTCGCCATGGATTTCCCACTGTTCTCTACCTTCCCTTCATTTCCTCTTCTTTCTACTTCTTCACCTCCCCTCTTCCTCTGTCCTCCCTCCTCTCTTCCTCTGTCCTCCCTCCTCTCCCCTCCTTCCCACTCCATTGCCGAGTTCTTTGCTTTTCATAGATTTTTTTCCCTTTTTTTTCTCCCTCTCCTCTCCCCTCCACTTTTGTCCCCTCTTCTTTGACCCCTCTTCCCGCTTCCTTCTTCCCTATCCTCCACCTCCTCTCAACTCTCCCCTCTCTTTCCCCACCCCTCCTCTCCCCTCTCCTCTCTCCCCTCTCCCTCACTCCACGTCACTGTAAAGCCCTTCTCTTATACTGATTTTTTTTTCTGGAGAGTCCGATGTCTTCTGACACGCACACATGTATACACGCACACATGTATACACACACACACACACACACACACACACACACACACACACACACACACACACACACACACACACACACACACACACACACACACACACACACACACACACACACACACACACACACACACACACACACAAATACTCACACACAAACGCACACACACACATGTACACACGCACACACACGCACGCACAGGCACACATGTACACACGCGCACACATGTACATACGCGTACACACACACACACACACACACACACACACACACACACACACACACACACACACACACACACACACACACACACACACACACACACACACACATTTTCTCTTTTCTCCCTACTCACTCTAATTTTCCTCTTCCTTCTCTTCCTCTTTCCCTTCTTCTTCCTCCTCTTTCTCTTTCCTTTATCTCTACTCAATAAGCTCTTGCTTCCTTTCCTTATCCAAATCTTCCTCCTCCTCCCACTCCTCCTCATCCTTCTTCTCCTCCTATTCCTCCTTCTTCTCCTCCTATTCCTCCTTCTTCTTCTTTCCCACTATTCGCTTCTCTTTTCATTTTTATCTACGTATTCTCTATTTCATCTTTTTCTTATTTTCTTCCTTCTTTACCTCTTACTTCTTTCCTCCTCACCTTTCCCTTCTTCGTCTTCCCAGATCTTCCCTTATTTCCCGACTCCGACTCCTCTTCCTCCTCCCCTTCCTCTTTCTTTTCCTCCTTCTTTTCCTTTTTCTCCTCCTATTTCCTCGTCTTCCTCCTTCTTCTTCTCCCTCTCCTTTTCTTCCTCCTCTTTCCCCTGCACTTCTTTCGCTTACTCTTCCCCTTGCACTTCTTCCTATTTTCACTCCTCTTCCTCCTCCTCCTCCTCCTCCTCCTCCTCCTCCTCCTCCTCCTCCTCCTCCTCCTCCTCCTCCTCCTCCTCCTCCTCCTCCTCCTCCTCCTCCTCCTCCTCCTCCTCCTCCTCCTCCTCCTCCTCCTCCTCCTCCTCCTCCTCCTCCTCCTCCTCCTCCTCTCGGCGTCCTCCCCTCGCTCCCCTCTCTATGAGGTTAACGGGGATAGACAGCTCCCCTGTTGGTTCAAATCAGTCACGCAGTTTCCCCTCAGTCTATCTCGATTGACACGAAGGGTGGATAGATGGATTGATGGAGGGGAGGACGGGTAGAAGGGGAGATTGAAAGGGTGAAAGGGTGATGATGGGCTTGGGGTGGCCGAGTTGTGTGCGTGGTAGTGGTGGTTGTGGTGGTGGCAGTGGTGAAGTTTGTGGTGATGGTGGTGGTGTTTGTGGTAGTAGCGGTGGTAGTGGTGTCAGCGTTGGTAGAGGTGATAATGGTATTTGTGGTGGGGATGAAAGTGGCAGGTGTGGTCAGGGTAATGGTAATAGTAATGGTAACGGTGATAGAAAGCGTGGTAATGTTACACATAATTATGGGAATGTGGTAATGTTGGTATTCTTGATGGTGGTAGTAGTAGCGACAGTGTCTGTGGTTGTGGTTGTGGTTGTGGTTGTGGTAATATTGGTGGATGAAGTGGTGGTAGTGGTGGTGGTGTTGGTGGTGGTGGTGATTGTGGTAGTGGTGTTGGTGGTGGCTTTAGTGTTAATCACCAGGTGGACGAGCAAGCAAAGGTCATGTGATGGATAACTTAGGTCAGGTCGAGGTCAAAATCAAGTCGGGTCACATTCGTTTATGTGTCTTTAAGTTTCTTTAGGTTAAGTTAGTTTAAATTAGGTATAGTTAAGTTAGGTGAAGTTATGTTGGTAACATATACACCGGAAATAACTAAGTAAACAAATTAATAAATAAGTAAATAGATACTTAAACAAATAAATAAATAAATAAATAGATAAATAAATAAAGACCAAGGAAAGAGGATAAAGAGATGAAAAGAAAGAAAAAAAATAGAATAGAAAATAAAAGTTGCAGCGGAAGGTCCTATCACACAAAATAGTTTCGAACACAGCGAAGTCCGAAAGTTCGCAAAACGCGCGAACTCTTCCCCCTCCTCCTCCTCCCCCTCCCCTTCCACCTTCCCCCTCCTCCTCCCCCTCCCCTTCCACCTTCCCCCTCCTCCTCCCCCTCCCCTTCCACCTTCCCCCTCCTCCTCCTCCTCCTCCTCCTCCCCCCTCCCCTTCCCTCACTCCCACTCGGGTTCCTCTCTTCCCCCTTCTTCTCCCCTTCCTCACTTCTGCCCCTTGCACGCCCGCCTGTGTGGGCGTGCATGTGTGTGTGGATGGGCGGATGTTCGCTAAGTCCTCACGCCCACTTGTGCCCCATTCTCCCCTCTGTTCTCCCCTCCCGCACCCACCCCTCCCACCCTTCCTCCACCTTCAAGGGCTGAGTTGGGATTGGCCTATATCTATCAAACAAAATTCCTCAACTCTTCTCTCAACTCCCACTCAACTCCCTTCAGCTCCTCCTCCAACCCCTTCCCTTCCCCTCAACTCTCTTCACTCCCCACTCATTTTCCCTTTACTTCCCTTTTACTTTCCTTTATCGTCCCTCTACTCCCCTCGCCTTCCTTCTCTTTCCCTCCCTTCCCCCAAATTTCCTTCACAATGAGTCCACAGTAAGGGCCTGTTTCCCTTCACACTCCCCCTTCACACTCCCCCGTCAAACCCTTCGGAAGAATGAACATAAGTTGTACTTCAAGTGAAAGAGATAATGGTTAGTTGAATGGCTTAGTAGCGAACGCTTTCGATTACTAAAAAGTATAGTTTAACTAGCTTTATTGGTCATGCTAGATTTTGTAGGTAAGATGGTAAGCTTAATTGTCTTAACTAGAAAAGCAGGTTAGGTTAAATTTTCTATTGTTACCAAAAGGTTTAGATATACAACCTTCTAGCCTATTCAGTCGGGAGGAACTCTACTTCGATCGAATAACATGTGATGTAGCTAAGCAGAAGAAAATATGTAAAGAACTCTAATTGTCTCTTTATGGTAATGATTTTCGATCTCAAGAAGAAAGAAAAAATTAGAGGCTCCTTTAGATGAATGAAAGTGTTTGGTATCGACGAAAATGAAAATTTCTTCAAGAAGTGTTCGATCTCAAAATTCGACTTTTCTCGTTTAATTCGAAGCGGGTTATAAAACGAGTTCAATCCGTTACATGACAATTCCATTCAGCCATAAAAGGACCCTATATACTGGCAATTACATCCGATCTGACCTAGATTAAGTTATAGAGATTACAACAGAAAAAGGTCAAACCAGAAGAAAGGGGTTAACCCAAAAGATGCTTCTCTTTTACCAAATACATCACCTTAGCCCTGGGTGCTTGGACTACGATTGCAAGTGGCGGTCACCGGAAGCTACTGGATCATCGAACCTGAGACCACGTTCTTACGAGCAGGGGCCGAAACCGACTACGCCACAGCTCCACACAATGGAGTTAATTTAGATCACCCTCAGGGCCAGACTCATATATGACGGAAATTATCCTCTCACCCTTCCCCCTAGCCCCTAAATCACCCTAAATCCCTTCTCTCCCCTATGTCCGGGGTGATGTCCGGGGTGGGAATAGACCGTTCCGGCTCCGATTCCCTATTATCTGGGCCCTCGAGGGGTCCGGCTCCATTCGTCGTCATGATGTCTGGTTCACTCCCCGGAACCGTTAAACCGTCACTTTTTTCACAATTTCAAAATTAAGATTTTACTCAAAATTTCGAGAAGAATGTTTTTTTTTTTTTTTTTTTTTTTTTTTCTTGGACACTCTCAGGAGTTTTTGGGTCTATTCGGTATTATACTTTAACACTTTTTTATTCGGATTTAAAATTTTGAATTTCAAGATTTATATGTTTTTTTTATTTCTAGAATGAATTTTGTAACAGACAAATTCCAACGACTTTATTAATCTCATTGGAACTCAAGGAGATATCTCACAATTATCTCCAAGGATTAAAAAAAGAAAAAGAAAGAAAATAGACTGATAAGTAATTAGATACACTAAATACTCATCACTGGAGCCTCTACCAGGTGAGTAATATAGTCTGACGCCATAGTGAATAAAAATCATTAGACTAAAAAGAAAAAAAATCCATATTCAAATATTAAAAAATATATATATAATTCTTGCTAGTTTTCTACGTTTCCACTCTCCTTTCTTCCCCACCTCCTCTTCCTATTCCTCCCCATCATCTCCCCTCTCCTTGTTATCTTCTTCCTTTTCATCCCCACCATTTCCCCTTTCCTCCCGGCCTTCCTCCACCTTCCCCCAACATTCTCCCTTTCTCCCATTTTCTCCTCCTCCCCACCCTGTCCTCTCTCCTCCCCACCCCTTCCCTTTTCTCCCTATCGTCTTCTCTTCCCCTTCCTCCTCCCTTCCTTCCCCACCCTTTTCTCTTTTCCTCTCCCCTCTCGCCTCTCCTCCCCACCCTCTCCCCTTTCCTACCCACCCCTCCCCTTGCCTCTATATCCTCTTCCTTTCCCCCTCCCCTTGCCTCTATATCCTCTTCCTTTCCCCCTCCCTCCTCCCTTTCTTCCCCATCCTTTTCCCTTTCCTCCCCTCCTCTCGCCTCTCCTCCCCATCCTCTCCCCTCTCCTCCTCACCCCAATACACTCCCCACTCTATGACATACGCCCTCCATCAGAATCCATCGTTTAGGTAGAAATCTATTTTCATTGTTGGTAATAGGCGTAACAGAAGGGGCAGTGGAGAACCCTCGTATTAGCCTATTCACCCCCTCGCCTTCCCCTCCTCCGCCTCCCCGTCCATCGCCTCCTCGTCCGTCTCCTCCCCGTCTCCCTCTCCCGCCTCCCCGTCCACCTCCCTTTCCGCTTCTTCCCCGTCCACCTCCTCCCCGTCCACCTCCTCCCAGTCTCCCTCGTCCCTGTCCTCCTCCTCCTTCCTGTCCTCTTTTCTCCCCAGTGTTTCCCCTCTCCCGTCCTCTTCCTCCTCCCCGTCCAACTCCTCCTCCTCCTCCTCCCCATCCAATTCCCCGGCATTCTCTTCCTCTATGTCCTCTTCCTCGCCTTCCTCTTCCTCCCTGTCCTCCTCCTTCGCCTTCTTTCCTCTTCCTCCTCCTATTCCTCTTCCTCCTCCTCCCCTACCTCCTCCTCCCCCTCCCCCTCCCCTCCTCATCTTCCTCCTCCTGCTCTCTCCCCTTGCTACCAATCTCCTCTTCGTGTACATCATGTTCGAGTTACCTAAGTTTCCCGTTACAGTGTTTAGTCAGCCCGTTACATGTCCATTCCAGCTCTTAGTCAGCCTGTTACATGTTCGTTACAGTATTTAACCCGTTACGTGGCCGTTACACCATTTAGTCAAGTCTGTAACTTATCCGATACGGTTTTTAGTCAACCCCGTTGTGTCCGTTACACTATTTAGTCCACTCCGTTATATACCTGTAACAACATTTAATTGACTCCGTTACATATTCTTTTACATAATATATTCGAACTGTAACGAAATTTAGGCCACTTTGTTACATATTCGATACAGTATATACATATGCCTCCGTTACCTTGTTACTGCGTTTAGTCAAATCCGTTACATAGCCGTTACAGCATTTCGTCAAATCTGTTAGATATTCATTACCGCGTGTAGTCAACTCCGTTATACTTGTTACTGCGTTTAGTTAAATCCGTTGCATAGCCGTTATAGCATTTCGTCAGATATGTTAAATATTCATTACTGCGTGTAGTCAACTCCGTTACGTGTTCGTTAGAACATATAGTCACCTCCTTTACATAATCGTTACTGCGATCAGTCAAATCCGTTACATGTCTGTTACAGTACATATTTAACTCTTTTACATATGTGTTACGGTATTCAGTCATTTTTATATTCGTTACACATTTATTCAACTCCGTTACATGTTCGTTGCTGTATTTAGTCAATTCCGTTACATATGCGTTACGGTATTTAGTCATCTGAATGTTCGTCACACATTTGATAAAAATCCGTTACATGTTCGTTGTTGTATTTAGTCAACTCCGTTACATATGCGTTACGGTATTTAGTCATCTGCATGTTCGTCACACCTTTACTCAAATCCGTTACATGTTCGTTGCTGTATTAAGTCATTTCCGTTACATGTCTTTTCTTATCCTTGTCGCCCTCAGCTCGGGTCTAGTACTCACATGAATAAAATCGTCTGAATTAAACCAGAAAAATATATATAAAGATCGTCAACATGGCGGGAAGTGATGATATGATTTTTCTGAATCCCCAGACAATTTTTGTTCAGTGTCACAATTGCCCAGGAATTTAAACATTTCATCAAATAATTCGGGTTATGGTGATTAAAATAGCTTGATGTCAACCATGAATAAAATCTGTAAAGGTCACCATCGCGGCCAACTCCCTCCGTATCCGTTACAGTCGTCGTGTCTTTCGCTACTTGCTGCGTTACATGTTCCTTACGTTACGTATTATGTTACGGTCTTCAAATCTTTAGCTGCGCTGGGAACTCCCTAGTGTGCGCGGAACTGTCTAATGTAAGCCTTATGGTCTCCTGTAAACTCATTCATTCTTATGTACTGTGGAAGTTTCTTTTAACTGAATTAAATCGTCTGGCGGCAGCAAAAACAGGTACATTTAACAATCAATTACAATAATGATAATGACCTTTCCCTCCAATCCATATTGACCAAATCCCCACGGCCACCGGCAACTATCCTCGGGCCATTTGGGTAACCAAAGGGAAACCCTTCCCTTTGCATATTACCCCGTTACCTTCCCTAATCTTCCCGTTACCTTCACTTAACCCTCCCTAATCCCACCTATTCCCCTCACTCTCTTCCCCCCTAAATCCCCTCCCTTTAATCTCCCTTTCTGCCCCCCACCCCCCTTTTCCATTGTCTCTTTTTTCTCTACTTCATCGATACTTTTTCTTTCCCATTTCTCTTCCGTCCTATATACAACGCACACACACACACACACACACACACACACACACACACACACACACACACACACACACACACACACACACACACACACACACACACACACACATATATATATATATATATATATACACATATATATATGTATATATATATATATATATACAAATATACATATATATACTGTATATATGTATATATATATACACATATAAATATATATATATATATATATATATATATATATATACATATACATATACATATATATATATACATATATATACATATATATATATATATATATATACATTATATACAAATATATATATGTTTTATTTATTTACGAGAGGACTTTTTAATCAAGAATGAAAACATCTGGCGACAGCTATTATAGATATAGAAGACAAGGACATTCATGAAAAGCAAACTTTGCCCCCTTTAACTATCCCCCTTGCCTTCATCCACCCCTCCCCCTTGAAACCCCTTTCCTCCTAATCAAGCATCTTCAGACCCCTCTTTATTCTCCTCTTTATTCTCCACCCCCTCTTTATTTTTTTTCTCTCATCCTTTTCTCTCTTTCCCTCCCCTTGTACCCCCTAACATACCTTCCCCCTTCTTCACTCCTACTTATTAACTCCCCCTTTCCCCTCCCCCCTAACTCATCTCCTTCACCTCACCCTTCACAAAACCCTTTACCCCTTCCACGCCCTCCCTTTAACCCCCTTCGCCCTCCCTTTAACCCCCTTCGCCCTCCCTTTAACCCCCTTCGCCCCTTCTGTCGCCCCCTCCCTTCTCTCGTTACAACTATTAGGCTGACCCTTCACCCTCATTTCAAGTTATCGGCGCTTGTTTGCACTCTCCCCCCTTCCGTTTTCTATGTGTTTGTACTCATTAATTTGTTTGATTTACATTCGGCTACTCTCATCCGCTGCATTTCTGTTTATTTATCTTTTTTTTTTTTTCGTTCTGTAATATCCATGGGAAGGTGTGTGGGAAAAACGTATGTATGTACAGGTTTAGGCGTACAAGGTGTGTATACATACATGCGTTTTTTAGTTTAATATCAGCGTGTTGTGAGGAGCTATAAACGTATTTCGTGCATGTGTATGTGTGCGTGTGTGTGTGTGTGTACGCGTACACGTGCGCACACACGCTCATGTATATATATATATATATATATATATATATATATATATGTATATATATATATAAATATATATATACAGTATATGTATGTATGTGTGTGTGTATGTGTGTGCGTGCGTGTGTGTATGTGCGTGTGTGTATGTGTGTGTGTGTGTGTGTGTGTGTGTGTGTGTGTGTGTGTGTGTGTGTGTGTGTGTATGTGTGTGTATGTATGCATACAGCGGTGAGTGTTCACTGACAAAGGTTTGCGCATACCGGTGGATCAAGAGACATCAAAATGGTGGATTTTGATTAAGAAGGAAAGGATTAAGAGACAGATTCTTCGGGGCTTTTCTTTTCCCCAAATGAATTTTTTTTTTTTTTGACTGACTAATCTTACCCATATGCAAAAAGCGCTTTCTTGTCAGACTCTCTAAAGCAATCCGATATTTGGAACAAAACATTGCGAAATCTAGAACATTTTGAATACCAGAAGCATTTTCTAATTACCCGGTATATTTCTGAATTGCTAATTGCCCAGTGTATTTCCGAATTGCTTTCTTTAAATGTTAGTGAGATTTTCAAATTTTGCATCAGTGCTAGTTTTGCCTAGATAGTAATTAAAGTATAGATAATGTTATATGTTGATATTTACTCCTTCTTTATATTCTGCGTATATTTTGTAATTCTGTGATGCGTTTATAAACTCGCTTAAAATGAGTAATCTATATACAGCACATTGGCCTACACATAAAACAAAAATCTGTAAATAAACCTAATTCAATAAACCGGAATAGAATACAAAATATTGTAGTACTGAATATATACAATTTATGTACAAAATAGACTTGATAAAGCGGACTCGCTCCTAATTGACGTCCCGCCCTCGGTCTATCTTTCCGAAGCACACGAGCGTTGTCTGTATCATCCAGAACTCGAGTCTGACCTAATTTGATACTGATCAATATAGGACGACAAATGTATACACTAAAACCCATAAAGGAAAAAGAATTTTACGAATTACATTGTATGTATATACCAGTTTCCCACCCAATCCTCTCCCTTCTCTCTCTCTCTCTCTCTCTCTCTCTCTCTCTCTCTCTCTCTCTCTCTCTCTCTCTCTCTCTCTCTCTCTCTCTCTCTCTCTCTCTCTCTCTCTCTCTCTCTCCCGGCACTCCCCCCATCCCTGACTAGCATATTAACCCCCTTACCCTCCCCACTAAGCTTCCCCCCCTTTCCTCCCCCCCCCCTTAGGCCCCCACACATCCCCCCCAATTTGCAATCAAAATATCACGAAAACTAAATCTGGCCATATTTCACGCCATGATATTAATTGCTACAATAATGCGTCATTCGGTACGACTGAACGTCACTAGGCAAGGTCGTCCCGATTGTCAACGGTCGTGGTTGTGGTTGTGGTTGGAGGGTGGTCGTTGGACGGTCGTCGTAGGACGGTCGTCGTCGTCGTCGTCGTCGTCGTCGTCGTCGTCGTCGTCGTTGTTGTCGTCGTCGTCGGGGTTCTCGTCATCAGTTTCGTTATCATCACATTCGTCTAAGTCCTTTTATTACAATATTCTTAATTTTTGTCAGTCAGTCAGTCAGTCAGTCACGTACAAATAATCAGTCAGTAGTCTGTCAGATAGAAATGAGGAAATGGAGACTGAATCCACCAGGGACGTTCCAAGTAGTTATGCAGTGCCTAACGATAGATAAAACTTTCTTTAGATATATGGGCACTTCCTGGTAGAGTGTACGTGGTAGACAAAACTTACTCTTCCACACAAGGACCATTCCAGGAAATTAGACAAGTTGAAAATGTGAATTTAGCCTAATCCTCATCTCAGGAAAGAGGCCCAGTACAAGAAGTCAGTCAAATTACGCATCAGGACCAAGTAGAGAATCTAGCTTAGGATATGAAGTTTCCTTATGTTGGCACTCAATATGACCCTTTAGTTAGAATAAAAATTTGCTTTCTGACAAGAAATCAGTCAGTATAAGTACAGATAAATCTCCAAAGTCGAATTTCTGACATTAGAGCTATTCCATCTAATCAGTCTGTCTAACGACACGAAACTGACCAAGAGCCTAATCTCGGATACAGTCTAACAAGGCAAGAGGAAGGTTCTTATTTGTCAGGTTCCCCAAGACCTCTTCAAGAAGGGAAAGGAAGCTGAGGGAAGATTGAAGAAATTGAACCACAAGAGGATGGTAATATAGGGAAGGTAGTAGGGTCATCAAAGTGAGCGATTGAGGGTAGAGAGAGCTAAGAAGAGAGAGAGAGAGAGAGAGAGAGAGAGAGAGAGAGAGAGAGAGAGAGAGAGAGAGAGAGAGAGAGAGAGAGAGAGAGAGAGGGGGGGAAGATGTTGAGGAGCCTACGCCAGAAGGTGCGTAGATGCGCCCAAAGACGTCACCTTTGCCCTATACGCTTTCGGTACTATTGGGACAGTTGACAGTCATTGCTGGGAATCGGAGTGCGGGATTCGAACCCACAACTAAGTGAATCCGAGACCAGCACGCTTCCAATTACGCCACCAGCGATCTAGGGAGAGGGAGGGAGGAAAGAAAAGAGAGAGGGGGAAGTAAGAAAGGTCTTTGCATATTTCATTCTTGCTAATCTATAGATTATTTTCTGTTATCTTTTATCCTATATTGCTTTTATCGCTTGATCTTATTTAATTATTCATTTATTTTCTTTAGAAATGAGAGGAGTCACGTGATCAGAGGGTAATCAAACCAGCGCTTCAAGCTTCTGTAGTTTATGAAAATAAATCAAATACTTATCAAATCGGGTTCAAATGTATAATTTTTGTTTCTATACAGTAATCCTCTACATAACCGAACAGCAATTATCCAAACATAATTTATGTGTATTGTGAACCACTTTTGTTCCTTTAGAATCGAACATTATTTTAATGCCGGAATGTCGAAGTGGAGACCAAGGATGGGTAGATAATTTTACTTCGCGTATCCGAACACAGACCCCTATATCCGAACGTCCTTAGGTCTAATTGGATCAGATATGAGAGGGATTCCTCTATTCATATATGTATATATATATATATATATATATATGTATATATATATATATATATATATATATATATATATACATAAAATTTGTCTTAACTACAGTCCGATTGCTGTATTTACTTGAAAAGTAAAAGCACAGTAGTTTTAATTTGATCTGTGAAGATCTCCATATTGTCGGAAATTGTTCAAATTCGAGGATTCTTGTTGAGGCTAAGTTATAAAATTGCCTAAAGGAACACTTTCTCTGTGATTAAGCTCTCGCAATTCCTTCTACCTTTTCAGCCTAGGAAACACCCTATCCACCGCAGTTCGAATGTTTAACTATCTGCTGTTCATTCCTCTGCAACATGTCATCTGATTGAAAAATATTTACCCAAAATTATTTTGGAAAATTGAGGAGTATATTCGAAATATGTTGGCTATACTCCGGACAGCAATATCAGCGAAGCTGTTGTCAGTGACGAAATTAATGAATCTTGATATAGATTATATATGTCACCTCTGCCATTTTGTATACTGTATAGAAAATAACACCAACCAAGTTAAGGCTATGAACTAAAGGCTCGTGTATACGTATATACATGCATATATGTATACATACAGACACACACACAGATGCACACACACACACACACACACACACACACACACACACACACACACACACACACACACACACACACACACACACACACACACACACACACACACACACACACACACACACACACACACACACACACACACACACACACACACACACACACACACACACACACAAACATACCATCCCTCCATCCATCTAAAGCCCCGTTATCCCCCCACATGAATAGATTAAATAAATAAAAAAAGAATGAGATAATCATTAGCACCTGCACATATGGAGTAACTACATGCATATGAATTCCAAGTTGTTTTCGCCCTAATGGCCGATGTCACGCGAGGCGGGTCAGGACCACAGCCCGACGTGTCAGCGAAAAGGATTTTGCAAGCGACGAGCGTCCGTGACGGACAGGCGTATTTCTATGTTAGATGTGGATTTCTATGTTATATATATATATATATATATATATATATATATATATATATATATATATATATATATATATATATATATACATATATATATATATATATATTTATATATATATATATATATATATTTATATATTATATATATATATATTTAGATATATATATTTATATATATTTATATATATTTATATATATATATATTTATATATTTATATATATATTTATATATATATATATATATATATATATATATGTGTGTGTGTGTGTGTGTGTGTGTGTGTGTGTGTGTGTGTGTGTGTGTGTGTGTGTGTGTGTGTGTGTGTGTGTGTGTGTGTGTGTGTGTATGTTTGTGTCTGGACATATGTATGTATTTAATTATGCATCAGTATGTGTGTAGAAAATATGTATATACGAATCATGTTTAGAAATAGACTTATAGCCACGAAGGTACACAGATACAAAGACACAGTCAGGGACAGACAGAGAGAAAAATTAATATATCGGTAATTAATATATTTGCCTACGGTATTTCGATTAACCAGAAGAAACGATAACTTCTCCCATAAAAGAAATTCTTAATTAGCGCTATTGTGTATGTTTATAGAAAATTACCGCTAAATTTTATAGATTTATTTTAGATAGTAACCGAGATTAACTTAGCTAGAAAACCAGAACAAATCATACTTTCTAAGAGGGGTTTTACACCGTCTAACAGTTCATCGAACGCGGTTCGACAGACACGTGTTTAAAGTGATGTCTAAACGTGTGAACGGGGTATTTGGTTGTCGAACACGTTGGTTTAACCCCAAATACCCCGTTCACACGTTCACACATCACTTTAAACGTCTTGTATCGCGAGGGAATATAAGAGGGGAATTACAAGATTACCGGTGATTGTCTCTTGCCCCAGCTGTCCAAACTCAAAAGGTGGTGTAGCTAAGACCTTCCTAGCAGAAATTCCCTACTCCACCTCACTTCGTCACCACCAGAAGATTTTCTTCGGTTGAAAAGTAGCCATATGGCTTCAAAAATCTAGCCCTTCCTTTAGGATCAGCCCTAGTCCAGCCCTCCCTGACCCCGACAGAAAGTTAGGCTTTTCCTTTAGCCCTATTCAAACCCTAGACCCGCTTTTATCCCTGGTTGAGGCTTGTCCCCGGCCCCTATCTCAATGAAGCCCATCTGGAGCCTCATCCGTTCTTCTAGCCCTAACCCTAGCCCCAGCCCCTCTAGCCTTATCCCCCGATCGAAACCTAGCCCAACTCGCAGCCTCACCCGTACCTCCAACCCTATATTATTTCCCTTTCGAAGCCCTAGGGCTTCGAAACACTGAAGAGAACAACCCAAAGCGGCTTCAGGGCTAAGCGACGAAGCCCCGAACCTTGAGTGAGCACTTGTTTAGCCTTCTTGAGCTCATACTCGACACGTCATACGATACTGTCGAGGACGAGGGGTGGGGTTCCGTTGTCCCCCTTACCCCTTACCATCCCTCCTTCCCTTCCTCCTCCTCCTCCTCCTCCTCTTCCTCCTCCTCCTCCTCTTCCTCCTCCTCCCCTTCCTCGCCGCCGCCTCACTGAGCGGACTTGACGGCAAGTCGGGTTGTTTGTGTAAACTACTCCTGAGGGCAGGGTTGTCGCAACTACCCGAGTTGTTGAGTGATTAAGTGGGTGGGGTGTTGTTTGAATCATTCGCTACGCGGTGAGGGGGGGGGATCTTTAGGTGAATAAAATCACTTGACGGCAACCAGGATAAAGCAAATAGATAACAATGAAACGACTGATCAAAATAAACAAGGAGAAGGAACTTTGTAGCTAAATTGAATTACCAGGCAAAAAAAAAAAAAAATAATAATAATAAAAAATCCTTGAAGTAATAGAAATAATTAATGAAAATAAACAATATTAGAAGCGAGGTTTTGCATAGTAACTGCAAAAATTTAGTTCTGCGAATGAATATAACTATTTCGTAATACTATGGGTCATACAATCAATAACGCAGTAGGTGTGGTTATTGAGTGATTAACAAAAGAAATATTTGTTAAGTAACTACATGGATAGGTTTGCTTCAATAACCAAAGGCGGGGTTATTGATAAGCAACCAGATAGGTTATTTCAATAACTTCAAAAGAAACTTGTACGAATATTTTCGAACAAGAGCGTAACTCAATCGAACATTGGAAATAAAGTTCGACTGTTCATAGGGCAGACGAATTGAATGTTTGAGTTGCATTTGTTCGGATAATGTACAATTGTTCGAGAAATGGTAAATGAATATTGGAACACTAGTGCCTCACTGTTCGAATCTGTTCGAGAATATCCGAATATCCGAGAGAAGTTTTTGGAGATAGGGTTGTTCGATTATTCGAATAACAAATACGAAATTGTTCGGCTGTTCGTAGGGATGACGTTATTCGACGATCCAGACGAACAGCACTGTTCGAATTAATCTTAGGAAGAGATTGTTCGAAACGCAAGGTTCGTGGGAGTGTTCGACACTTTGAACTGATGAACAAAAATATTCGACCGTAGATGTCCGAATCACCGGATGTTCGTCAATATAGAAATGTTCGAAATGTTCGAATCGTTCTGCAAACATTAATTTAAGTTAACGATATAGATTAGTTTTTTTATGAATTAAGAATTTATTACAAAAAAAATTAAAATCAAAATAGTTGCATGAGCAGTGAAAAGACGTATTTATACATACTGTACATACACACATACGTACATATATATATATATATACATGTATATATACATATATATATATATATTTATATATATAAAATAAAAAAAAAGTAGGCTTACCCACAATGCCCCCCAAGCTGGGGTCCCCCACATTCCTCCCCCACATCCAACATTCCCCCCGACACACTCCCCCCCCCCAAAAAAAAAAAAAAAAAAATACTGAACGTGACCCTCTTCGCCGTGAGTCCCACGGACACATTAATATACATCGAACAAGAAGCAATCAACGCCAATCGGAACCATCAGCGGTAATCGCTCTGATTTTGGAATCGATCTGTCCCCCCGCCCGTCTGTCTGTTTGTTTATGTGTACATCTATATGTACATCTGTGTGTGCATTTGTGTGTACATTGTGTGTACGCGTGTGAGTGTACCTACGTGTGTGTGTGAGCATATGTGTTTGAATGCGTTTGTGTGTGTGTGTATGTGTGTGTGTGTGTGTGTGTGTGTGTGTGTGTGTGTGTGTGTGTGTGTGTGTGTGTGTGTGTGTGCGTGTGTGTGTGTTTGGGGAAGTCAATACACCACTCCGGGAATATAAATTGGTATATACAAAATGAAACTGATGAAAATGTGAATCAGCGTTTTGGTATGTTTTGAATATTTATTTTGTTGTTTTGCATCATCGAATTGAGGCCAAAAGATAAGTATTAAATGCTGACGTGAGTTCATATACAAAATACACACACACACACACACACACACACACACACACACACACACACACACACACACACACACACACACACACACACACACACACACACATATATATATATATATATATATATTTGGCATTCAATTACGAAAAGAATCAGCGACGAAATGTGACTTATTTTTGAAAACAAATATTAGGCTTTTGAAGTGCGTATCCAAGCAGCGCCTCCAAAGGGAGGAACGGAAACTGTTTGCCTTTGGAGGAAGAATACTCCAGGACCTCCAAAAAAAC
>NC_134809.1:25130540-25135540 GCF_046742065.1 Oratosquilla oratoria | reverse complement strand
TTTTCTAAATTATGTCTTTGATTTATATATATATATATTCTATCAATATTCTGAAAACGTCCTGTAATAAAGAGGAAAAATAGTTAACCTTTTCCTTTGAAACAAAGTCCAAATATGGAGAAAAAAGGGTAACATACATTAGTCACAGGAACAATTCATATAAGACAAATGAAGAGACCGCCTACGGTCGAAAGGGGGACTTCTCATCCCCCCGGGCGGCTTTCGAAGCCCCCAGGCGGCTAAGATAGAATTACATAAGGGTGATTGGGGTGGGGAATTGCTCTCAGAAGGGACTAGGCTTAACTGTCCGAATAGTTTACTCGACTATTTGACACTCGCGTGGTTAAACATCTCAGTGGTCGTTGAGCATCCTTCTACCAAATTCTGTCTATCTAGGGGATGTTCTCTCGGATGTATGGCTGTCCCCTTTCTTTGGGGAGATCTCGTTCTAGTTAACATTCCAGCAACAAAACACACAATACCCTTTAAGCCCTATGATCGCCTTGAGTGTGTCAAGCGATTTTATTCATTTTAATTGAGTCTTTAGGACAAAAGATGTTAAGCGTACGTTGGCCTATCCACCCCGCCTACAAGATGGCATACTAAATCTAGATAGCTATTCGAGGTGACGTCACACAAATCTGTTTAGCAAATGAGGGATCTTCTTTGGAGTGAAGTCGGTATCGATTTATTTCACCTTTTGTCATCAAATAAAGTCAATAATCCCCTCTGGCTCCCGTCTAAAGATTCTATTCGGCTTTGGAGAGTTGAATTAAGTTTAATTAAAGATTAATTACGCCTTGATCCGAACTACATTGGATCCTAATAATTAATCTATTCTTATAGTTTCTTAAAAATGAAATGGTACTTTTTTGGTAAATAGAAAGACTATTTGAAAATTAATTTGAACTAATGCTCAAAACACGCTCAGTACAATAGTCAAAATTTCAATAACCAAAATCGCTTGGGGTTCAAAATACTTCATGAACTTTGTAATTTGAGTTCAAAAGGTTTTATTTGAGTTGTTCATCATACTCAGTATTAAAGTCACTCCCCCTCCCCCCAAAAAAGACTGCCTAGGGTTACATTATAATTTGTATACATATCTACTGAAGAATAATCATGCCTATAAAACTGAAATCAGCGTTATTGTACTGAAGTAATTAATTTCAGTAAGATTACTGAAATGGCGGTCACCGTGCGCTAAAGTCAGCGGTATGAATGCGCTGAAGTATTTCAGGCAGTCCTGAAACCAATTCGCACATCACTGAAGTCACTGTTTTGTGTCACTGAAGTTAGTTCTGGATTTAGTTCTGTGGGTAAAGTTATCAAAATACTTCAGAAAGAGTCTTCATAGAACATGAAGTATTATTGTTTTTGTACTGAAGTATATGTATATATACATATGTATATATATATTTATACATATAATATTCCGCTTTTGAAACACTGATAATAATACACTATTCGCATCAATATATAATTTTCCGAAGGTTCGAGAAACTGTCCGGTTAATCACACAACTGTTCGATTCACAAATGTTCGATCACCGTCCTGTCACCGCTCGAACGTTCGGTGACCGTTACTCGGTCCACAGTAGATGTCCGAAACACGGTTAATCACTGACGCGGTTACATCGCTGACAAGGGGTCGGGGTGGGGGACTGGTCGACCGCGTCCTTCTCCCGAAGTCGAGCGACCTCGCGCCGATGTCTTTCTTTCCTTCTTCCTCTTCCGCGGACCTCAAATAACTCAATCACTCTCCCCGGAACTTAAGGAGGAACCGGTTAGGACACCGGAACCCTGTCCCGGACGACGGGTCCCCAACGGTGATCGTGGTCCTCGAGGAGGAGGAAGAGGAGGAGGAGGAGGAGGAAGGGGGAGGAGGAGGAGGGGGGTTAGAGGTCAACCTGAGTAACCTTCACACCTGAAGGATGACGTCGGTTGGGGAATCCGGGGGAGTGTGTTGCCGCGTCCGGTTTCTCCTCTGTCCGGCCACTGACTGAGGATTGGAGGGGTGTATCGTCCTTGCACCAGCCCAACCAACCTCTGGCCAACCACGCGTCCCGCTGCCCGCCCAACACACCACCAAACCCGCCGAAACTCGCGAATTTTTTCTCACTCCCGCACCTCTGGAGGATTTCCAGAACCTTCCAGTCCAGCCCTCCAGGTCTCCTGCCTGGCTCCAGGACTGGATATCTGGGTTCTGGGTATTTGGATGTCTGGAAAGGAGTTGCAAGCGGAGGAGAAGGTGGTTTAATAAGTTGTTGGAGGTATTGTCGGTTTCGTACAGTAGCCGGGTGACATGGATATTCCTCCCGTGGCCACTGTTGCCCCGGAGGGGGAGCGACATCCCGGCGTGTCATCCCAAGAGAATTTCGTGGCATATTATTTTTCGACTCAATAAAAACCCCGTTTTCGAATATTCCTTCCCCGCGGGATCAAATATCCCTCACGTACCGATCAGAGATGATCTTTATTAAATATAGAGCATAAGATCACGGTGAACAAGTTCAAAATACCGAAGAAATGGCTCCGTGGTTATCAAAAAAGTGGTATCTGGCATCTGCAAAACCACTGCTCCACCAATCAGGCAACCGCTACAGCCCTCAAGCTCCGCCCCCCTGACCAAGATGCTTCGTCACAAGTGAACGATCGATTGTGGAACAGATTTCAGACACATTCTGGGAAATGAGCGGACGTTTTCTAAACCGCGTCGTGTGCATTTTCAGGAACGTCCTGGGCTCTATGCTTAGCAAGGCTGGGGAGGAGGTGGGGAGGAGGTGGGGAGAGGGTGGGGAGAGAGGGGCGGGAGGAGGGTGGGGGAGGGAGGATGGGGGAGGCATAATATCGTGTTTCCCGAATTTGCTCTCGTCACCGTCGTCCGTTTATTGAATGCAACTGTGTGTGTGTGTGTGTGTGTGTGTGTGTGTGTGTGTGTGTGTGTGTGTGTGTGTGTGTGTGTGTGTGTGTGTGTGTGTGTGTGTGTGTACGTACGTGCGCGTACACGCGCGTGTGTACATATATATCTATATATCTACATGCGTGTACATATGCACATAAACACAATCACGGGCGTTCAGTAGACGCAAAACATTAGTGTATTTCGTACAGCTAAGTCTGAAGCTCACATACAAGTGACATATTTGCTCTCTCGCGTTTGCTCCAGCGTTACAACACCACCAAGAGAGATTCAAAAGAAACTGTCCTTGGACAAGATAAGCTCAAAGAGAAGGTAAATAGGCTTGAAGCGACGAAACATTCTGGTACTTGTAGCGACAAAAGGCCAAAAGGTGCTGGAACCAGAGCCAGGCTACCGTTGGACGTTTAGACCGTAAATGTGGACGTCACGCGCATGCGCGCATGCGAACATATGTAGTGATACATAAATACGCGCGCACACGCGAACGCACGCACACACACGCACGTACACACACACATACACACACACACACACATACACACACACACACACACACACACACACACACACACACACACACACACGCGCGCGCGCGCATTGGAGAATTAGGAGGTATAGCCTTACGTGAATTTGTAGCCAGGTATGGAGGCTGAGAAACAGAACCCCACGATCATTGCTCATTTTCATGTATACAACAATATGGTAAATATAATAGGGAGACACACACACACACACACACACACACACACACACACACACACACACACACACACACACACACACACACACACACACATGAGCTCTGAGCTCTCTTCCGGTGGGGAAATAGCTCGATCACGATTCCAACACATGATCCAAGACCATGGTGAATACACACACACACACACACACACACACACACACACACACACACACACACACACACACACACACACACACACACACACACACACACACACACACACACACACACACACACACGTACATACATACACACACACACATACACACATACACACACACACACACACACACCTATAAATGCTAACTCCAGAACTCACCGCTAACTTGAGACTTCGTCAAAGGCGTTGGTGGTGGTGGTAGTGGTGGTGGAGGTGGTGGTTAGAGGTGGCATCTACCAGGTTTCCCATAGCCGCACTCGCCCCTCTTTATTGATGTTATTATGGTAAAGAAACAGACCCACTAGGATCACTATAGTTATCGTTTAAGAGAAAAATGTTTTGTGGATTTAGTTCGACCGATAGGACGTCAAACTTCTTAAGATTTCATTACTTTGCTCTACCCGTTCTCCTCTCGTACGCCTCCTCCTCCTCCTCCTCCTCCTCCTCTCCCTCCTCCTCTCCCTCCTCCTCTCCCTCCTTTTCCTCCTCTCTCCTCTTCCTCTTTTTCCCTCTTCCTCTTATTCTTTCTTCTCTTTTTCTTTTCGATCTTTCCCTCTTTCTCTTTTTCCTCATCGTCTTATTATTTTTCTTATTCCTCTTTTGATTTCTTTGCCTCTACCTTCTTTTTCTGTTCCTCCATCTCCTCCTCCTACTTCTCCTCCTCCTTCTCCCCTCCTTCCCTTCCTCCTCTATCTCCTCCTCCTCCTTCTCTTCTTCCCTTCCTCCTCTATCTCCTCGTCCTCCTCCTCTTCCTTGCCCTCTTGCTATCTTAATCTCCTCTTATTCCCTTCCTCCTCCATCTCCTCCTCCTCCTTCCCCTCTTCCTTGCCCTCTTTCTATCCTAATCTCCTCTTATTTCCTTCCTCCTTCATCTCCTCCTTCTCCATCTTCTCCTCCTCCTCTTCCTTGCCCTCTTTCTATCCTAATCTCCTCTTATTCTCTTCCTCCTCCATCTCCTCCTCCTCCATCCCCTCCTCCTCCTCCTCCTCCTCCTCCTCCTCTTCCATGCCCTCTTTCTATCCTAATCTCCTCTTATTCCCTTTCTCCTCCATCTCCTCCTCCATCTCCTCCTCCTCCTCCTCCTCCTCCTCCTCCTCCTTTTATTGCCCTCGTCCTCGCCCGTGCCCCCATTCTTCCGCGTAATGTCCCACCACCATCCCTTCGCTGCCCACTTTC
>NC_134809.1:25118040-25125540 GCF_046742065.1 Oratosquilla oratoria | reverse complement strand
TAACTAGCTAGCTAGCTAACTAACTAACTAACTAACTAACTAACTAACTAACTAACTAACTAACTAACTAGCTAACTAACTAACTAACTAACAACTAAGTAACTAAGTAACTGGGTAACTAAGTAGCTAGCTAGCTCAATAACAAAGTAAATAATAAATAAGTAACTAGGTAACTTACAAGCTAACTAACTAACTACTAACTAACCAACTAACTACTAACTAACTAACTAACTAACTAACTAACTAAACTAAACAATTAAGTAAATAAGTAACTAGGTAACTAACTAGCTAGCTAGCTAACTAACTAACAAGTAAATAAGTAAATAAGTAACTAGGTAACTTACAAGCTAACTAAATAACTAAACTAACTAAACTAACTAACTAACTAACTAAACTAGCTAACTATACTAACTAAACTAACTAAACAATTAAGTAAATAAGTAACTAGGTAACTAACTAGCTAGCTAGCTAACTAACTAACAAAGTAAATAAGTAAATAAGTAACTAGGTAACTTACAAGCTAACAAACTAACTACTTAACTAACTAACTAACTAGCTAGCTAGCTAACTAACTAACTAACTAACTAACTAACTAACTAACTAACTAACTAACTAACTAACTAACTAACTAACTAACTAACAACTAAGTAACTAAGTAACTAAGTAACTAAGTAACTAAGTATCTAACTAACTAACTAACTAACTAACTAACTAACTAACTAACTAACTAACTAACTAACTAACTAACTGACTAACTGACTAACTGACTAACTGACTAACTGACAAACTAACTAATTAACCAACCAACCAACCAACTAGCTAACTAACAAAAGAACTATCTGCCTCCCTACCTATCTAAATAGCTAAACAGCTATCTAGCTAACTAACGGGAAAAGGAAAAAAAAATAATATTAAAAAAGAGAAAATAAAAAAGAAAGGGAGAACAAAAGGAGGAAGCATCAATTATGTCATCAACTGATTCATTGATTACATCATCAGTTACGTCAGCAACTGAGCCATCGGCTACGTCATCTACTGCATCATCAACTGCGTCATCAACTCCGCCATCAACTGCGTTATCAACTGTCATCAATTGCGTCATCAACTACGTCACCAATTGACACTAATCGCTCCATGAAAAAGAAATACAGATATCAACGCTGAATTGCATACAAACATACATAACATACATACAAACATCATTGCAACATTGGACAATGATTGCAAAGACGGCTGGTACTGTAGTACCTAGGAGTGAAGTGATCAGTGCGCATGTACTCTTGTTTACATTCTCCCCAAGGTCACGTGATCACTTAGGTGTGTGTTGTGTCCTCGGTGGTGGAGCCGGTCTATTTCATTCAGTTTCGTTGTGTCCCATCTGATCTTCCTATTACTATTGTTTCCCCTCTTATTTCCTCTTTTCACTTTCTTCTTTTCTTCTTCGTTGTTCCGTTTATTCTTCTTTGTTTTTTATGTTGATTTTTTTTTATTTCGCTTCTTCTTTCCTACACTTCTCCCACAAATATCATCCTTTAATTCACCCTTTTTCCCCCTTTTTTATTTTTCCTTTTCTTTTCGTTCATTTCACCTTTACCCTCACTCAACTCTTCTCTCAATTGCTTTTCCCCTCTTTTCTTTTCTTTCTTCTTCTTTCATTTCCCCCTTTTTCCCTTTCCATTCTATTCCCTATTCACTCTTATTTCACCTCTTTACCTCAATTTCACATTTCCAATTCCTCACTCTCTTTTCCCCTCACCCACCTCTTCTCCCCTCTTTTATTTTGGTCTCGTTTCTCCCACTCTATACTCTCTCTTCTCCCTCCTCCATTCTTCCTGTTTCTTTTCCCCTTTACCTTTCTCATTTCCCCTCGCCCACCTCGTCTCCCCTCTTTTTCTTGCCCCATTTCCCTTTCCTTATATTCCCTCTTTCTTCCTATTCTCCCTCTTCCATTCTTCACTATTTCCCTTTATTCTCCCCTTTACTTCCACTTCATATTCCCAATGTATTATTCTTCTTTATCTTCGCCCACCTCTTCTTCCTCTTTTATTTTGGTTTTATTTTCCTCTCAATATTCTCACTCTTTCTCCCCTCTCTCCCTCCTCCAATACCTCCCCTATTCCCCTTTATTCTCCTGTTTAATTCCAATTCATATTCCTATCGTCTTGTTCTCATTTCCCCTCACCCACCTCTTTTCCCTTCTTTTTATTTTGATTCAATTTTCCACTCATCATATTCCCCTAATTCCCCTCTATTCTCTTCTATTATTCATCTTACTCCCTATTTTTTATAATTCTCCCCTTAACTTCTATTTCACAATCCTATTTCCTCATTCTCCTTTCCCTTCACCCACCTCTTCTCTCCTCTTTTATTCTAGCTCCCTTTTTCCGTCAACGTACCCCTCTTTTTCCCTTCTACCGTCGTCTCCTTTCTTCTCTTTTCTTTCCCCTTTCACCTTATTCCTTAGTTCCCCTTACGTCTCTCCTTTACATCCAGTTCACATTCCCAGTGTCTTATTCTCCTTTTCCCCTCGCCCACCTCTTCTCCCCTCTTTTATTTTGGTTCCACTTTTCCCTCATCATACTCCCCGATTTCCCCTCTACCCTCCTCCTCCATTCTTCTATCTTTCACATCTTATTCCCCGCTTCCCCTTATATCTCCCCTTTACTTCCAGTTCAAATTCTTATTGTCTTATTCTCCTCTCCCCTCTTTTATGTACCCTTTGCCATCACCATACTCCCCAATTTCCCCTCTATTCTCCTCCTCCATTGTTCTCCTTTCTTTCCCCTTTCGCATCTTATTCCCCATTTCCCCTTATGTCTTCCCTTTACTTCCAGCTCACATTCCTATTGTCTTATTCTCCTCTCCTCTCTTTTATTTTGATTCCTCTTTGCCCTCATCATACTCGCTAATTTCCCCTCTATCCTCCTCCATTCTTCTCCTCTCTTTCTCCTTTCACATCTTATTCCCCATTTCCCCTTACATCTCCCCTTTACTTCCAGTTCACATTCCTATTGTATTATTCTCCTCTCCCCTCTTTTATATTCCCTTTGCCCTCATCATACTCCCCAATTTCCTTTCGTTCCCCTTTCATATCTTATTCCCCATTTCACCTTATGTCTCCCCTTTACTTCCAATTCACATTCTTATTGTCTAAATCTCCTCTCCCCTCTTTTATTTTGGTTCCTTCTTTCCCTCGCCATACTCCCTAATTCCCCCTCTATCCTCCTCCTCCATTCTTCTCCTTTCTTTCTCCTTTCACATCTTATTCCCCATTTCCCCTTACATCTCCCCTTTACTTCCAATTCACATTCTTATTGTCTTAATCTCCTCTCCCCTCTTTTATTTTGGTTCCACTTTCCCTCACCCTACTCCCTAATTTCCCCTCTATCCTCCTCCATTCTTCTCCTTTCTTTCTCCTTTCACATCTTATTCCCCATTTCCCCTTATATCTCCCCTTTACTTCTAATTCACATTATTATTGTCTTAATCTCCTCTCACCTCTTTTATTTTGGTTTCATTTTGCCTCACCATACTCCCCGATTTCCCCTCTATCCTCCTCCATTCTTCTTCTTTCTTTCCCCTTTCATATCGTATTCCCCATTTCCCCTTATATCTCCCCTTTACTTCCAATTCACATTATTGTCTCAATCTCCTCTCCCCTCTTTTATTTTGGTTCCACTTTCCCTCACCATAGTCCCCGATTTCCCCTCTATCCTCCTCCATTCTTCTTTCTTTCCCCTTTCACATCGTATTCCCCATTTCCCCTTATATCTCCCCCTTTACTTCCAGTTCACATTCCTATTGTCTTATTCTCCTTTCCCCTCACCATACTCCCCAATTTCCCATCTATCCTCCTCTTCCATTCTTCTCCTTTCTTTCCCCTTTCATATGTTATTCCCATTTCCCCTTATATCTCCCCTTTACTTCCAGTTCACATTCCTATTGTCTTATTCTCCTTTCCCCCCCCGTCGCCCACTTCTTCTCCCCTTCCGAGGGGAAAAAATGACAATGACTTGTTTATCTTTATAAGTCATCCCTAATCATCATCTATCACTCCAGTTCCCATCAACTCTCCGCGAATTATTTCCCTTTTTCCTTCTTTCTCGTCCTCTTTCTTATTCTCCCGATTTTATTTCTTTTTCTTCTTTTTTTTTCCTTAAGTGTGCGTCGTTCTCTGGTTATTGAAAGTTGTTTCATATTCATTTCGTATATTTCGTCTTTCGCTAATTCTTTAATGTTCTTCCTATACTTCTCGTTCTTCTTCTTCTTCTTCTTCTTCGCCTTCCCCTCTTCTCCTCCATAAGCTTGCATTTCTCGTTCGCTTTCTCTGTCTGTCCGTCTGTCTGTCAATCAGTCTATGTCTGTCTGCCTGTCTATCTATGTGTCTGTCTGTTTTTACGTTTGTTTATTTGTCTGTCTCTCCGTTTATCTGTTTGTTTGTCTGTATGTCAATCTGTTTTGTCTGTCTGTCTGTCTGTCTGTCTGTGTGTCTGTCTGTCTGTCTGTCTGTCTGTCTGTCTGTCTGTCTGTCTGTCTGTCTGTCTGTCTGTCTGTCTGTCTGTCTGTCTGTCTGTCTGTCTGTCTGTCTGTCTGTCTGTCTGTCTGTCTGTCTGTCTGTCTGTCTATCAATCAGTCTATATTTTCTGTCCGCCTATCTGTTTATGTGTCTGTCTATCAATCAGTCTATATTTTCTGTCCGCCTATCTGTTTATGTGTCTGTCTGTTTTTATGTCTGTTTATTTGTCTGTCTCTCCGCTTATCTGTCTGCTTGTCTGTATGTCAATCTGTTTTGTCTGTCTGTCTGTATGTATGTATGTCTGTCTGTATGTATGTTTGTATGTATGTATGTATGCATACATGTATGTATGTATGTATGTATGTATGTATGTATGTATGTATGTATGTATGTATGTAATGCATGCATGTATGTATGTACGTATGTACGTATGTATGTATGTATGTATGTATGTATGTATGTATGTATGTATGTATGTATATCTACCTGTCTGACCCCTCACTCTCTCTCTCTCTCTCTCACTCTAATCTCTCTCTCCATCTCTTCTATCCTTGTCCCTCTATTTTCCTCTCTCTTCCTCCCTCTCTTCCGTTTTCTTCCCTTCCTCTCTTCCCCTTCTCTCCCCTCTCTCACCCCCATCTCCTCTTTCCCCCCTTCTCTTTCTGTTCCCCTCTCTCAGTCTCTCTCCCCGTCTCTCCCGTCTCACTTCCTCTATTTTTCTCTATCCCCATCTTCCTCCTCCTATTCCCCATTTTCTACTCTTCCCCTTACCTCTCTCCCTCCCCTCTCCCACTTCCCCTCTTTCATTTCTACCTCATTTTAACACCAGCACCACTTACATTACCTCCTACTTTCTCCCCGTCCTCTTTATACCTCTTCATCCCTCTTTTTCTCTTCCATCCCGAAGCCTCTTGGTGGCTCGCGTCACCTCCTACCTCCTCTTAGAGTCCTGTTTACGCCATTTCAGCAATCCTTCACGGCAATTTCCGTTCCAAATTTCAAGGTCTTACGGTTCATTTTGTGCTCTTTTAAAGCTGTTCCCATGAGCCTTATGGCTTCTTCTGTCACATTCCCTTTCCCCTTTGCTGGCCTCCCTTGACTTTCTGTTGTCTAATATGTATGCGCCATTGTACCTCCTATGTTCTTATCACGCCTCCTATTACCTCCTTTGTTGCCTCCTATTACCTCCTATTACTATCCTTGCCCATCAGATGCCTCCTCTTGGCTCCTATTGCTCCTATTTATTCCTATGGTACTTCTTTTGTCTAATGTGTGTATGAGTCATTTTACCTCCTATATTCCAATCACGCCTCCTATTACCTCCTTTGTTTATCTAATGCCTCCTACTGGCTCCTAGTCTTATCTCTTTTCATTGCATTCTCTTGCCTCTTCACTTCCTATTACCTCTCGCGTGAATATTTTTGCCTCTTGTGTTCTTCTGATTCATCTTCCCTTGTCTTCCTATTGTCAACCTTTTTGTCCCTCTACCTCCTATTACCTCTATTCATTTACGTGTCCCCTTTTGCCTCCTATTTTTACCTCTATAAGGTGGATCTTTCTATCACGAGTGGGTCCTGTTACCTCCTGTGTTCTTCCTAAGTCTCCTATTATCTCCTGTTACTGCCTCTGTTATTCTTGTAGATCCTATTGTTTAACATATACGTCCTGTTGCCTTTAAGAGCTCTATCAGTGCCTCCTGATACCTCCTATTACGTCCTATTACTTACTATTAACCATTATTAA
The DNA here is from genome assembly GCF_046742065.1 of Oratosquilla oratoria. Lineage (NCBI taxonomy): Eukaryota > Metazoa > Arthropoda > Malacostraca > Stomatopoda > Squillidae > Oratosquilla > Oratosquilla oratoria. The sequence continues at coordinate 25,119,281 of NC_134809.1, read as the reverse complement.
CTCCTATTACCTCTTATTACATCCTGTTGTCATGTTCTTCTACTCTTGCAGTATTGCTTTGATTGGCTGATGTCTAATATAAGCATTCTGTTGCCTCCTGTTGTTGTATTCTGTTACCTCCTATTGTTGCCTCTATAACACTTATGGATCCTCTTGTATAGCGTATTTGTCCTTGTACTTTCTAGGTCCTCCTTATACCTCCTATTACCTCTATTTACTAGTTTCATGAGATACAATGGCTCTTTCACCTCTTTTAGATATTCCGTATTACCTCCTATTGTTCTTTGTTTTTACCTCTTAATGTTCTCATTTTACCTCCTAGTATCTTCAACTTCCTTTTCTGCTGCCTCTTATATTTTTTGAAACTTCCTTACCTCCTAATATGTGTTTCTTTTGGTCTTAGTTTCCAATGACTGCCTCTTAGAACCTCCTATGTACTTGTGCTTAATCCTTAACCCATTCAACTCCGATGACAAGATGTCTTGTCATTTGGTCAAATAAAACAAAAAATCATAAAACACCAAAATGTTTGATCAAACACCAGAAAAATATGACGTCAGTCCTCGCTTCGCTGCGAGCGAAGCGAGGATTGACGTCATATTTTTCTGGTGTCATCGGAGTTGAATGGGTTAATGTCGTCAACTACCTCCTATTGCATCGGCTTGTCTCTTTCTATTGACCACTGTCCCTTACCCCTTTCAATGTGGAGACGACCTTTAAATATTCTATTCTGGTAAAGAAACAATTCCTTTTTTAACACAATTGAGGACATCAACTCCGATCTGAGTGGGGTCTTGATCACTGAAGACAACTTTCAATCAAGGGTCCGTTCCTTGAAATCAATTAAATTAGTTTTCATCAGCCAGAACGTGTGAAGTGCGTCACCATGTTGGAAGTGTTAAGTGGACACTACCAGATATTTATGAATATTGTTCCTCCGTCACTTGGCTTCCTATTACCTCTTATTAGTGAACAAGTGGTTCATAGCTAAGCGTCTCCTGGGGTAAGCTTGTCCCCTTTAGTTTGTCTTATCCCTTAATTAAGTTCCTTTCATATCTTCTTGTCCTTTTATTTTTTATTTCATATCTTTTATATTTTTTATTTCAGTGTTCGTTGGGCTTAATTTTTTTTGTTTTTTTTTTTGCATTTTTTGAATTTTATTTCTCTTCATTTTATTGGTTTCATTGCTCCTCCTCCTCCACCTCCACCATTACCAACACCCCCACCATCTGCACCACCAA
>NC_134809.1:25110540-25113040 GCF_046742065.1 Oratosquilla oratoria | reverse complement strand
CTTTCTCTCCCTCTATTGCCCTTTCCACCTTCCTTACATTTTTCTCTCTCCCCTCCTCCCTCCTTTCCACTTTTCGTCGATTTTTTTTTTTGTCCTTTTCGAATCTTTTTCGTTCCTGATTTGAAGGCCCTCCGAGTCCATCTCGCCCTTCCACGTTCCTTCCCCATTCACACGTTCTTTCAATTCCTTTTCCACCTCGTTCACTGCCGTTCTTTATCTACGTTCTGTTACTTGACTAGTATTTGCCCTTCCATCTTTTCATCATCCACTTCCCCATCCTCTTCCTCTTTCTCCTCCTCATCCTCTTCCTCATTCTCTTCATCCTCTTCTCCATAATCCCCAACGTCCTCTTCGCCATCCTATTCCCCATCCTAATCCCCATCCTCTACCCCTTTCTCCTCCTCTTCCTCTTCATCTTCCTCATTCTCTTCATCCTCTTTCCCATAATCCTCACCGTCCTCTTCCCCATCTTCTTCCCCATCCTCCTTCCCATCCTCTTCCCCTTTCTCCTCCTCCTCCTCTTCCTCATTTTCCTCATCCTGTTCCTCATAATCCTCACCGTCCTCTTCTCCCTTCTCTTCCCCGTCCTTCTCCCCATCACCTTTCCTATCCTCCTCCTCATCCTCTTTCCCATTCTCCTTCCCATCTTCTTCCCCATCCTCCTTCTCATCCTGATCCCCATTCTCCTTCCCATCCTCCTCCTTATTCTCTTCCCCTTCCTCCTCCTTCCCATCCTCCTCCTTATTCTCCTCCCCATCCTCCTCCTCCCTATCCTCCCCACATCCTCCTCTCCATCCTCTTCTTCCTTCACTTCCCCCTCCTCTCACTCTTCCTACTCCCTTCCATTCCTTACTCCTCCTCCTCTCCCAATTCTCCTCACTTCCACTCACCCAAATAATCCACTCCTCTCACTCTTTCTATACTCCTTCTACTACTCTCGTTCCTTATACTACTCCTTCTCCTATTTATCCTCCTACTCCTCTCTGTACTCTCTCTACCCTCAGTACTCCCTCCTACTCTCTCCCTTCAGTTTTCTCACTCCTACCATTCTGTCATTACTCTTCTTACTCTCAGTACTCCCACTACTCCCACTTATGGCACCCTTCCCACTCTTCACACTTATGTTACTACTCCTACTTCTACTCCCCTATTCCTCATTCTCCTTCACTCCCTTCACTCCTTCCATTCTCTCACTTCTCCCACTCCCTCTATTCCTACTCCTCCTGTTACTCCCATTCTTCCCACTCCTACTCGTTTTACTACTCATATTCCTCCATGTCCTCTCACTCCCCCTACATATTCTTCAACTCCTTGAACTCCTAGTCCTCCTACTCTCCCTACTCCTACGCTTCCTACTCCTTCTCCTACTCCTTCTCCTACTCCTCTTATTACCTTTACTCCTACTATTCTTCCTGTATTTCATACTCCTGCTCTACCTATCCTCTCTTTCTATTTACACTCGTATAGAGGCCTGACTGCATGTTTTCTGTAGTCAATATTTTAGGAGATTTTAGTAACTCCCTTATGGACCAGAGACACTCAAATTTATTCTATGATTGGGTATTAACTACCCTTCCCTCCCCCTCAAAAAATAAAATAAAAATAAAATAAAAATAAAAATAAAATAAAATAAAATAAAATAAATAAATAAATAAATAAAATAAATAAATAAATAAATAAATAAATAAATAATAAATAAATTAATTAATTAATAAGATGAAATAAAATAAAACAAAATAAATAAGATAATTAAAATAAAATAAAATAGAATAAAATAAAATGAAAAATAAATAAAATAAGATGAAATAAAATAAAATAAAATAAAATAAAATAAGATAAAATAAAAATAAACTTCTCTTCTTCTTCCCGTTAACTTTTTTAAATCTTTCATTTTCCACCTCTATGGATCCATCACTTCGATGCGATATCATTGTCCCCCTGGATAGAAACGCTGGTTAATAATAAGAAATATTTTCCTCTCCACCTCCTCTTCCTCCTCCTCCTCCTCCTCTTCCTCCTACTCTTCCTACTCCATCAACTCCTCTCCTCCTCCTCCTCCTCCTCCTCCTCCTCCTCCTCCTCCTCCTCCTCTAATTCTTCTCCTTTCTCTCCCTTTTCCATTCATTCTCTTTATCATCTTCTCTCCCTTTTCTCCCTTTCCCCAATTCTCTCTTCCTCTCTCTCCTCTCTTTACTACCACTCTCCCCTCTTTACCCTTCCTCTCCTGCCATCCTTACTCCCCTTCCCTCTCCTCCCCTTTTGGCAAATGCCCTCCCCTCTAATTAAATTCCCCTCACTTATCTTACTTTCCCCTCTCTTCCTCTCACCTCTTCTACTCACCGCTCTCTTCCATATCCTCTCTTCCATTTACTCCCTTCTCTGCTCTCTTCATCTCCCTTGCTGTCTTTCCTATCTTCATCTCTCTTGCTCCCTTTCCTCTCTTCTTTGCTCTCTTCGTCTACCTTGCTCTCTTTCCTCTCTTTATTTCCCTTACTCTCTT
>NC_134809.1:25090540-25093040 GCF_046742065.1 Oratosquilla oratoria | reverse complement strand
TGGGCTCAAGAGTTCAGACGACCAGCGCTTCTATCTTTCAGGGACAATGTCCCCTTTCCTTAGGCTTAGCGTGAGCCAAATCCATCACGTTCGTCAGCATGTAGAGAAGAGGTAACCATGAGGAGGTTCCCTTAGGACAGTGGTTCCCAAACTGTGGGTAAATTACCCCCTGGGGGGGGAGGTAACAAATTTCGGGGGTAATGGAGGGCTGACAAAAAAATTAAAGATACAATAGAATAAAATAAAATCAAGAAAATATCACGGTACCCGGCATTAGGATTAAGGTTAACTTAGTACGTATAATTGTAAAACTGAAAAAAAAAAGGTTGGGAACCACTGCCTTAGGAGGTTCCTCAAGAACAAAAAGAATCGCCCAGAGGACAGATAGAATAGATTCATATAACTAGAAATAAAAACTAAATATTCAACATTGGTCCCCCTAACTAAAATGGAAAAGGAAAAAAAATTAACAATGATTCTCCCAGCCATAGATGCTTCTGAGTTTCCAGTCATATACAGTTGCAACATCTGCAACAATACTTTAGATTTAAGAAGGAAGTAAGGGAGACCTGGTTTACCAATAGATTGGTGAATGGATTGAGTAGACTTAGTGGCCATGTAGTGAGCGCTGAAAAAGTTAAGAGAAGATTAGATAAAGTCATTAATAGGGATGAAAGATGGTAAGGGACCTAGAACTGCCTAGTGTAGGCCCTATGATCTCCTGCACCCTCCTCCTTTATGTTCTTATAACTCTGCAGACTCCTCGTACCTGTAATCGATCGGGATTTCCCTTCAGACGGCCACCCCTACTTAGGGAAAAAAGCCTCTTTATTAGAAAATAAATAAATAAATAAGATAAGATTAAACAAAATTAAATTAAACCAAAACTAAACTAAACTTAACTAAACTAAATTAGAATTAAATGAAATGAAATAGAATAGAATACAATTAAAATGAAACAAAATAAAATAAAATAAAATAAAATAGAATAAAATAAAATAAGAAAAAATAAAACAAAATAAGATAAAATAAGATAGAATAAGATAAATCAAAGTAAAATGAGATAAAATAATATAGAATAAAATAAAGTAGATACATAAAATATATCCAATTGGTTTAAGTGATCATTTGCCATTCCATACTGTTTTGTATCATCAGGAAATTTGGAAACAATAGATTTTAGTCCGTAGTCTATATTATTTATATATACTATGAATAGAAGTGGTCAAGGAACGAAACCTTGAGGAACTCCACTCGTAAAATTTTTCCATTTAGAAGTTTTTCCATTTAAGACAACTCCCTTTTTTCGATCATTCAACCAATTACTAGTCCAACTTAATAGGCTACCATTTATTCCGTGTGAAGCTAATTTAGTAAGTAGTCTTTCGTGGCGGACGGTATCAAAAGCTTTTGCAAAATCAAAATATATTAAATCTATATTGTTTCTTTTGTCATAATTCTTACATACATATATACATATGTACATGCATTCATACATACATATATACATATATACATATGTACATACATACATTCATACATACATACATACATATATACATACATACATATATACATGCAAACTCATTTGCCTATACACATACACAATTTTCATATTCACAAACACACTAAAGCTCACATATATGCAAACACATATGCACCGCCTTCACACACACACACACATACACACACACACACACACACACACACACACACACACACACACACACACACACACACACACACACACACACACACACACACACACACACACACACACACACACACACACACACACACACACACACACACACACATATATATATATATATATATATATATATACAGTAGAGATGATTATGGTCAAAGTGGAAGACAGAGATAAGAAGAGCAGAAAGTTTGTGATAAATTATGTGCCTCCAAAAACAGCCTCGTGGGAAGAGAGTGAACATAAAAGTATGTTAGAAGACACAAGGATAACATTAAATAAGATAATGGAAGTTGGAGGAAGAATAGTTATGGTGAGCGACTTTAATTGCAAAGAAGTCTGCTGGGAAGAGATGACAGTAAAGGGTGGAGACAGCTCATGGGGAAATGTTCTACTCGAGATGATTATTGACCATACAATGACACAGTGGATGCAGGAGAACACTAGGTATAGAAATGAAGAAGAACCATCGAGACTAGACCTAATAATCACATCTGAACCTAGAATAGTGGAAAAGATTGAATATAAAACACCAATAAGTAAAAGTGACCACATATTGATTGAACTGGAACTAAATGAGGAAAAATACATGAAAAAATGAACAATATAGAAAAGGAAGAATGATGTATGAAAAAACAAACTTGAATAAAATAAGAGAATTCGTTCAAAAAGAAATGGGAAGGAATATACAAAGAAGAAACAACAGTGGAAGAGAAATGGAATATTTGACAAAAATTTATAAAAAGGGAGTGGAAAAGTATGTCCCAAGACAAAAACAAGAAAAAGAATATG
>NC_134809.1:25053040-25063040 GCF_046742065.1 Oratosquilla oratoria | reverse complement strand
TTGAGAACCTGTAGGGATATGGAGGATCTCTCCATGTATGGAGTAAGCTTCTTGTCAGACAACTCCACATTTCTTAGTATTCCTTTGTATTCCTTCCTTCCACAACTCCACATTTCCTCAATACTTTTGTTACTCTTTCTCAGCTTCCTCCTCCTTTCCTCCATTTGCGTCCCCGGATTTTGCTTCTCTGTAAGAACTCCCTCCTCCTCCTCCTCCTCCTCCTCATTCTCCATCTCCTCCTCCCTCTCCTCAACAACTTCCTCCTTTTCCTCCTCCTACTCCTCTTCTTCCACTTTCTTCTCCCCTCCTTCTCTTTCTCCTCCTCTTCCTCCTTTTTTTCTTCCTCCTCCCCTTCTCCTCCTCCACCTCCTCTCCCTCCTCCTCCTCTTCCTCCTCCTCAACCACTTCTTCCTTCTCTTCCTCCTCCTAATCCTCTTCTTCCGCCTCCTTCTCCCCTCCTCGTCCTTCTCCTCCCCTTCCTCCTTTTTTCCTCTTCCTCCTTCTCCTCCTCCTACTCCTCCTCGTCCTTCTTCCCCTCCTCCTTCTCTTCCTCCCCTCCTCCATTCGAGACGCATGACCACCACTTGAGATGTTCGTCCTCCGTTCACAGTGTCTGCTCTCCACTTAGCCTTCTTGCTCTTCTCCTGAAGTGTCTGCCTTTTCTTCTGGAGGTGTCTTGAACTGAAAGCATATATCTCTTACTCGAAGTGTCCGGGCCTCGTTTCACTCTTCCATTAAATGCATATATCCTTCAGTCAACGTCTTCCTACTCTTAGTGTCTTCATCCCCTGAACTCGAAATATTTGGTCTTCATACAAAGTCTCTGGTCTTCATCTTGAAGGTTCGTTCTAAACTCAGAATTTCTTAACTGAAGTCAAAATGGTCGATTGCTATTAAGTGTCTCTGCTTAAAATGTCTAACTGTCTTCCAAGTCTTCCTTCTGTAAGATCAATAAAGAAAATTCCACTAAGAATATATTTCATATAAGTGTATTCTATTCCACTTAGATCTCTCCTCCATTTCTCTCCTCTTCTGTTCGTTCCTTCCTTCCTCTTCTCCCTTCTTCCTCCACCTTGTTTAATCACCCATTCTCTCATGTTCCCAATCCTTTGATTTCAAATAATTCCTTTCTTCGTATGGCTATGTCTCTCCTTCAGTTTCTCTTATTCCCGTTTATTCCCCTTTCCTCCATCCACTCCATTCGTCTTCTTGATTCCTGTCTCTCTGTCTGACTGTCTGTCTTTCTGTTTGTGTGTCTGTCCGTTTCCCTTTTCTCTTTATTCTCACTTTATCTTCCTCTTTTTCAGACTTTCTTTTGTTTTTTCACCATTCTCTTTTTATGTTTTTTCTTTATTTCTGTCTCTTTCTGTCTATTCATATCTCTACCTTATTGTCTGTCTCTTTCTTTTTCTTTTTCCTCTCTCTCTCTATCTGCCTATTTTCCTGTCTTTCAAACTTTCGTTTCTCTCTTTATTTTTTTTTTGTATTTCCTCTGTATTTTTGACAGTATATTTAACTCTTTCTCCTTTACTGTCCTTCTCTTTCATTTATCTTTTTCTCTATTTCTATATTTTATTCTTTTTAAAAATTCTTCTCTTTTTTTGTTATTCTAATCATCTGCCTTTACTCTTCATATTTTTCTTTCTCTTTCTATCTATCTCCTCTTCTCAAGCTCTATCTTTCTAACTCTTTTTCAGACTTTCTTCTCTTTTTCATCTATTCTCCTCTTTTCTCTTTGCTCTTTCTCTCTCCTCTCTTTCTCTCTTTTCTCTGAAACTCCACTGAATCAACTCACGTGATTGGTACAAAGGACAAAACCTCTTCACCTCTAGATAACCAATCACAACCTCATCCGCAAACCAATCCCGTTCTAAACACCCAATCACTCGTCCCTCATCCACCGACCAATCGTTTCCTCCACTCACTATCATCGGACCAATCACAGGAGGCCAATCACGGTCCCCGCTTAAACCACATGTTATAAACCCTGTGACGTTCTTGGTTGTTTTTGCTCAGTCTGCCGGCTGGTGATTTTATTAACGTGAGGAGGGTTTCAGGATATTTAGGAATTAGAGTCATTGAGGATAATCTCTTCATTCCGGAGGATTTATATAGTTTGATTTGTCAAAATTTTATTTATTCATTTATGTAATATATATATATATATATATTTATCTATATATATATATACATATATATATATATATATATATATGTATATATATGTGTATATATATATATATATATATATATATATGTATATATATGTGTATATATATATATATATATATATACATATGTATATATATATATATATATATATATATATTATATATATATCAACAACCATAAGGCATTTTAATTCTAAGCCATCAACATCGGGTCTCCCGATGTTGATGGCTTAGAATTAAAGTGCATTGTGGTTGTTAAGATGTATCTCTTATCAATGGGACCCATTCAGTGTTGTACATATATACATAAATATATATATATATATATATATATATATATATATATATATATATATATATATATATATATATATATGCACACACATTCATCTATGTACTCATTTACTTATTTGTTTGTTTATTTATTTTTTATTTATGTATTGGATTATTGATTGATTGATTTTTTGATTAGATAATTAATTGATTAATTTATTTATTAACTAACTTATTTATCTTGTTAAATCTATATTTATTTACACGTATATTCTTTATTTATGTATATTTATATATTGTTTATTCATTTGCATTCTATTCATTTATTTATTCAATTATTAATTGTTGATTAATTTATTTTTCTATGTATTTACTTATTTATCTGTTTTTGTCAACATATCTATCCATTTACATATTTATTTATTTATTTATATATTTATTTGATTGTTTATTTATTCATTAACTTATTTAGTTATTTATCTATTTATCATTTTATTCATGCATCTTTTTTAGCCAAGATACTTCCCACTAGACCTCAGATATTGCTACGAATTTTTAGGTCCATTTGGCAAACTTTGAATACTTTATTCTGGCTAGCACCAGGTGATTTAATTTAGTTAAGTAACACCACTCAGATAAAGATACATGATCTACTTCAGTAATATATCTACCTCTTCTTCCTCACCTTCTTCATCATCTACCTCTACTTCTCTACCTCTCCTCAACTTTCTCTCTCTCTCTCTCTCTCTCTCTCTCTCTCTCTCTCTCTCTCTCTCTCTCTCTCTCTCTCTCTCTCTCTCTCTCTCTCTTTTGCTCTTTTTCCTCATTTCCTTTTCTTTTATTCTTCTCTTCGTCACTCTTAGTTTCTCATCCATTTTTCGTTTTCTTCATTTTCCTCTTCTATTTTCCTCCTCTCCTTTTCCTCTTCCTTCTATACATATTCTTCCACATCTCTCCTTTCCTTCCTCCTCAACCATTCATTCTTCCTTCCTTCCTTCCTCTTCCCCTTTCCCTTTTTCTCCTCTTTTTCTTCCTTCTTTTCATTCTTTTTATTTCTCCCCTTCCTCCTCCTCTCCTCTTTCTCTCCGCTTCTTTTCCTCCCTCTCTCTTTCCTTTTCTCTTCCCTTCCCTCCTCCTTCCTTACTCCCTCTCTTCTCTCCTCCTCTCTTCCCTCCTATTATCTTCCATTCTTCCCCACTTCCTCCTTTCTTTCCTCCCTCCTCCTCCTTTTCCATCTTCTCCTTTCCTTCCTCATCCCTTCCCTCTTCCTCCCTTTCTTCCTCATCCCCTTACTTTTTCCCCCTTCCTTCCCTTTCTCTTCCCTATTCTTACCTTACCTCCTCCTCCCTACCCTCCTCCATTACCTCCTTCCCTTCTGCCTCCGCCTCCTCTTTCCGATCTCTTTATCTTTCATTTCCCTTCCATTCTTTCCATTATCAACTTCTTTCTCTTTCTCAACTTTCACAAAACCAAATATAGTTCGTCTTCAACCCAACGCCTCATCTCCCTTCTCTCCCTCACCTCCCTCTTCTCCCTCCTCTTCATCTCTCCCTCCTCTCCCTCCTCTTCCTCCTCTCCCTCCTCTCCCTCCTCTCCCTCCTCTCCCTCCTCTCCTTCTTCTCCCTCCTCTCCCTCCTCCCCCTCCTCACCTTCTTCTCCCTCCTCCCCCTCCTCTCCCTCCTCTCCCTCCTCTCCTTCCTTTCCCTTCTGTCCCTCTTTTCCCTTATCTCCCTCCTCCCCTGCTCCTCCTCCTACCCCTCCTCCCCCTCCCCTTCTCTCAATCCTCTCCCTCCTCCCCTCCTCCCTTCCTCTCCCTCCTCTCCCTCCTCCCCCTCCTCTCCCTCGTCTCTCTCCAACCCCTTCTTTCCCTCCTCCCTCCTTTCCACCTCTACCTCCTCCCCCTCCTCCCCCTCCTCCCCCTCCCCCTTCTCTCCATTCTCTCCCTCCTCCCCTCCTTTCTCTCCTCTTCCTCCTCTCGCTCCTCTCCCTCCTCTCCCTCGTCTTCCTCCTACCCCTTCTTTCCCTCCTCTCTCCTCTCCACCTCTACCTCCATCCCCTCCTCTCCCTCCTCCTCTTCTTTCCCTCTTCTCCCTTCTCTCCCAGCTCTCCCTGCTCTCCCTGCTCTCCCTTCTCTTCCATCTCTCCCGTTTCTCCCTCCTCTCCCTCGTCCTATCTCTCCCTCCTATCCCTCCCCATCCTCTCCCTCCTTCCCCTCCCTCCTCTCCCTCATCTCCCTCCTCCCCCTCATCTCCCTCCTCCCCCTCATCTCCCTCCCTTCCCTCCTACCCTTATCTCCCTTCTTTTCCTCCTCTTCCTCCTTTCCCTCCTCTCCCTCCTTTCCCTCCTCTCCCTTCTCTTCCTCCTGTCTCTCGTGCCTTTCTTTTCCCTTCCCTCTCTTCTCTCCCACCCCTCCCTATTGTCTCTACCCTCTCTCAATTCCTTCGTTTCTCCACTCAACCTTCCTACCCGGTTTCCTTCCCATACTTTCCTTCCTCTTCTTCATTTTCTCTGATGTCTCTCTCTCAACCCCTTTTTCCTTCTCTCCCATCTACCTCTGCCTCCTTCTTCTGCATCTCTCTCTCTCTCTGTATGTGTGTGTGTGTGTGTGTGTGTGTGTGTGTGTGTGTGTGTGTTTGTGTGTGTGTGTGTGTGTGTGTGTGTGTGTGTGTGTGTGTGTGTGTGTGTTTGTGTGTGTGTGTGCTCACGCATGTCTATATTTTGGTGTATATATATATATATATATATATATATATATATATATATATATATACATATATATATATACACACACACATATATATATATATGTGTGTGTGTGTGTGTGTGTGTGTGTGTGTGTGTGTGTGTGTGTGTGTGTGTGTGTGTGTGTGTGTGTGTGTGCATGCATGCGCGCACGTGTACATATGTCTACACACAGAAAAGATTAGGCTATACGTTCCTCCAGAATCGAGCGTCCACAGTGAAGTGGAAGGAAAAGGGAGCGCAGGAGGAAGGAAGGAAGAGAGAGGAAAGGGGGTAAGGGGGTTGGTTTCCCCCCTGATCCTCAGGGTCGATTCAGGGGGTCGATTCGGGGTCGAACGCTAATGTCCCTCATAAAACCACAACTCCCGTCTTTTATTAGGTCAGTGGAATAAAGTGACGGAGGATACGATCCTTTTACGAGCCCCGCGAAATGAGTTGAGCCCGACGCCGTTGCCAGAGGCTCTGATGCTGGAGCCGATAGCGGGACCGGGGAGGCAGGGAGGAAGGGAGGGACGGAGAGAGAGGGAAAGAGACGGGGGGTTGGGGAACGGAAAGAGAGAGAGAGAGAGAGAGAGAGAGAGAGAGAGAGAGAGAGAGAGAGAGAGAGAGAGAGAGAGAGAGAGAGAGAGAGAGAGAGAGAGAGAGAGAGAGACGGAGAGAAGGAGGAAGGGAGGGAGGGAAGGAGGGAGGGAGGGAAGGAGGAAAGAAGGGAAGAAGAAAAGGAGGGAGGGAGGGAGGGAGAAAGAAAGAGAGAGAGAGAGAGAGAGAGAGAGAGAGAGAGAGAGAGAGAGAGAGAGAGAGAGAGAGAGAGAGAGAGAGAGAGAGAGAGAGAGAGAGAGAGAGAGAGAGAGAGAGAGAGAGAGAGAGAGAGAGAGAGGACTGAAAAAATTGGGATAGAAGGAAATAGGAAGGAAGAGAAAGAGAGAGGGAGAGAAAAAAGTGACGAAAAAAGGAAAGAAAAGAGGGAATGAGGAAGAGAGGGTAGGGAGGAAAGGAGAGAGTAAAGGGAGAATGAGAGTGGAGAGATTGGGAAACAGGGAAATATAAAGAGGGGAATCGAATATGAGAGAGAAGAGAAAAAGAGGAATTGGAGACTGAGAGAGAGGAAGAGAAGAGAGGGGATGGAGAGGAGGGAGAAGACCTGAGCGTATTACAAATATGAATATATATATATATATATATATATATATATATATATATATATATATATATATACATATCGCCTAGATTATTTTTTTTTCGCAATCGTGGAGTAAGTCTTGTGTATTTGTACGGTAAATAGCTATCCAGATATCTCTGTCCTCACAATGAGGCCAGGGATTTCCGAAGATAGCATCCATGTATCACATTATCACTCTTGTATATATCAGTGAAATTACTGCGGTAAAAATTGCTTATGTAATTACCTGTAGCATTCTGGAAATCCAGTAGTACATTTACAAAGTATACCACGGGTGTTAATTTTTTTTACATAACCCTAATATTTGAAATCTACTGCAAATAGAGGTTCAGAGTACGAAGAAGTTCTTTGTAAGGGGGATAGGTAAAGAGGTCTGTTGTATAGTAACAGAGGATTTGTGGTCTCACATCGCCATCTTGCGAGCCAGGCCCTCAACAGCGAACTCGAAGGCCTTACTGATGAGGCCACCTGGAAATGATCCCAACGCTGTACTGTACAGTCACGTGCAAAAGTCTTGACCTACGATACATTTCTCACAACGTCAATGTGATTTTTTTCCCTTCATTTGTCGAGTACGTGATATATTTTCCTGCGTACTCTTTAGATTACAGTTAGGTCATCTTCTTGAAAACATGAAATAAACGTTGTCAGACAAAACATTTGTATTTTTTATTATGAAAATCTCTGGGCGGTGCAAAACGTTGTTTGCTCGTGATTGTATATACATTTCATCTTTTGTACACCTGAAAGGAAGTTTGGCGTTACAAGTACTGAGTATTTTCCCCTTGCGTTTGGGCATAGAAGGTTTTGGAAGACCACTGTGCTCTTCGATAAAAGTTAGAATGATATCAATAGTTATCTGCAATGGAATGTTCGTGAATCAGCTTTCAACGTCTAGTGAGGCAATTTCTACAGCCACAGTGTCATTGTTCAACTCGTCGTAGATTTTTTTTATTTAGTCTTAATAACACATTTTTTGGAGAGTCATAAGGACGTAGAGTAGGAGTCCATAAGACATTTTGTAATAGTTATATCTAGCCCTTCTAGATGCCTTTCTATGAGACACGATCATCATTCGGGAGGTAGAGTTGTACGTATTTGTTATTGCTGTAGAGACGTTTTTCAATGAAGATGGATTGGATCGTGTTGCTTGTTGTTGTTGTTGTTGTTGTTGCTGTTGTTGTTGTTGTTGTTGTTGTTGTTGTTGTTGTTGTTGTTGTTGTTGTTGTTGTTGTTGTTGTTGTTGTTGTTGTTGTTGTTGTTGTTGTTGTTGTTGTTGTTGTTGTTGTTGTTGTTGTTGTTGTAAGGATGTTTTTCTTCACTGAAAAGGGGCTTTGGCACTGCTGAAGACTTGTTCCTAGGGGCTACAGGTGTATAGGGACGATGGGTGGGTGAAGAGGGGGAATGGGAGCTCGTGAGAAGACCTCTGGATCCGTGTTCTTGTGAAGGACATGGGGCCAGTGGTCTTCGAGTTTGGTACTGTCTGAAAGTCTTTGACTTCCTCATCAACATATTCAGGACTACAGGTACTCTAAACCCTGAGAAACAAAGACAAGAAAAACATCGCCTAATGCAGACACACAAACAAAGATAAATAGACAGACACACACATACACAAAGAGAGAAAGACTGACAAACAGATAGGCGAACATAATCAGATAAACAGAGGCAGGCAGACAGGCAAATACAGGAAGGCAGACAGGTAGATACAGGAAGGCAGATATAGACAGACATACTGGCGCAGATAGACAAGGAAACACAAACAGATAAACATAAACAGGCAGCCAGAAAAACAAAGATGTAGATGTGGACAGACACAGTCATCCAGATACTTGAAAAAAAAATAGCGAGACATAGACGGGACAGAAAAGAAAATAGAGAACGAGAGAGACACAGAGAGATATAAAGAGAGAAAGGGAATATACGAGCGTTGGGTTTTATATCCCGCACGCCTGAACTTCAGTGGCCATCAGGGGATTCTCGCGCTGATGTGTTGCATTGATGTTATTTTGGCCTCGACTGATGAAATGTGGAGTGCCACAATGGTGCCACAAGGTGCCAAAGTGAATAAAAAAGTGTTGCTATGTGAAGCGAGTAAACACACACACACACACACACACACACACACACACACACACACACACACACACACACACACGCACACACACACACACACACCCACCGATCGATATTTAGATATATATATATATATATATATATATATATATATATATATATATATATATATGTTTATAAGTTCGTGACGAATTTTGGGAAGGTGTGCGAAAGAAGGAAGTTGAAGATATATGTGGATAAATGTAAGGTGATGAGATGTACGAGGGGAGAGGAGGGCAGCAAATTGGAAATGAGTATTAAGGGAGAGAGACTGGAGGATGTGGATAGCTTTAGATACTTGGGTGCGAATGATGGGAGAGGGAGGAGTAGAGGTGGAGGTAGAATATAGATTGAGAGAAGCAAGTGAATGCCTTAGGTGATTAAAAACTGTAATGAGAAATAGACGTTTGGGAATGGATGCTAAGAGGATATTATATGAAGGAGTGATTGTGCCGACAGCACTGTAATGAGGCAGAAATATGGAACATAAGAGAGGAAGAGAGAAAGAGTTTAAATGTGCTAAAGATGAAATGCCTGAGAAGTATGATAGGGGTTATTAGGCTGGATAGGGTGAGAAATGAGGAGGTGAGGAGGACCGCGGGGGTGGAAAGGGGGTTGGGAGATAGGGTTGATGAAAGAGTATTAGGATGGTTTGGACACATGAAAAGAATGAGTGAAAAAAGATTAGTAAAAGAGGTGTGGAAAACAGAGGTAGGGGGAATGAATATGAGGGGGCGACCAAGGATGAGATGGATGGATGTGATAAAAGGAGCATTGGCAAAAAGGGGAATGTCTGTTGAGAAAGGAAGGGAGAAGACAGATGATAGGGGTGAGTGGAGAGTGATTGTATATGGATGATGCTATGATGCATGGAAGAGAGTGGGTAGGGGATGGGGGTGAGGGAGTATGTATGAATGATATTTTGATGCAGCCTGAAGGCATCTTTTCCAGTCTTCTCTTCTTCTACATACAATCTCAGAAAATGAACAACTTATATACTTCATCTTTGCCATGTTCCTCTCCCTCCATCTGCCTCCATATCCTCATCTGTTCTCAATAGTTCTTAGGTGACTCCGACCATGCCGCTTCTCCCTTCGTTCTCAATCGTCCTCTTGACCTCTTTGATGATTAAAGTGCTTGCTGCTCTTGCTAATTTCATAAACCCATTCCTATGGTTGATGCAGGGGTGGGAAGTGATGTAGGGTGCCTCCATTATTTTTCTTTTCTTTTTCCCTAGACCTTTGTGGAGCACCTCTATCCTATTCCAATCTGGAAGATGAGTCACATCGGTCTAAATGAACCACTAGCGAGTTGGAGGTTCTGTGAGCTCTGACGTTATTTTTGTGTTCATATGTTCGTAGCCCTACTGATCTTCCCGTCTCTCCATGATATCCTAACGGGCAACTACCACATGGTATATTGTAGACCACGCCTTTCTCTATGCATTTTTCTGTGTTATTTTCATTCTTGCTCCTGACAACCTCTCCTTATTTCGTACCCGTGGAAAAAGCAACGCTCA
>NC_134809.1:25045540-25048040 GCF_046742065.1 Oratosquilla oratoria | reverse complement strand
AGTATCGTCATAAATCGTTCCATCAACGACCAAAAGGGTAAACAGAAACAACTTTGCTAGCTAATCTTAGTCGCTGTTGTCTCAGCCTTTCCTAACCGGAAACCCGCAACCCCTGTGGTAGCCGGCAACTATCTCATTATCATTATTTTATGTGGTATTAGGAAGAAATGCTGGACCAATTTCTGTGATGTATGAATGTGGGATTGTTTCTGTTACCATCCAGTAGGAGGAGGAGGAGGAGTGGGAGGGCAAGAGAGAGGAGGAGGATGGAAGGAAGATGAGGGGAAGAGAAAGAAGGGAAGCAGGAGGGGGAGAGGGAGAAGGCGAAGGAGGAGGAGGAGGAGGTGGGGCGAAAGGAAGAGAAAAAAGAGGAGCAACAAGAGGAAGGGAGAAGAGAGGAGGGGGAAGAGGAGGAGGAGGTGGTGGAGGTGGGGCGAGATAAACAGTATGAGGAAGAGAAAAAAAGAAGAGGAAGAGGAGGAAGGGAGGAGAGACGAGGGGGAACAGGAGAAGGAAGACGAGAAGGAGGAGAAGGAGGATGAATAGGAGAAGAGAGATGAAAAAGAGGTGGGAACTTTCGGCATTTGCCTGCTCTTCTTATGTAAAAAGAGACAAACGTGATTCAATGATAATGTCATTTCTGCTCGATAGAAAACAAACAGGGGTTGGGTTATATCAGTAGATGGGTAGATCCACGGTTTAACAGACAGACAGGCAGATAGATAGATAGATAGGTAGATAGGGAGCGAGAAAGACGAAGACAAAAAGAGATACAAACAGAGGGACAGACAGACGGAGATGCAGAGTGAAAGAGAAAGAGAGAGAGAGAGAGAGAGAGAGAGAGAGAGAGAGAGAGAGAGAGAGAGAGAGAGAGAGAGAGAGAGAGAAATAGAGAGAGAGAGAGAGAGAGAGAGAGAGAGAGAGAGAGAGAGAGGGAGACAGAATGAGAGGGAGACAGAATGAGAGAGAGGAAGGGAAAGTCAATATATAACAAGAAAAAAATGAGAAGCGGCGATCTTTTGATTCATCCAACGTCTTCATAAAATAACTAAATAAACAAACAAATAAGTGAATAAATAAATAAATAAATAAATAAGTAAATAGATAAATAAATAAATAAATAGATAAGTAAATAGATAAATAAATATATAAATAAGTGAATAGATAAATAAATAAATAAATATATAAATAAATGAATAGATAGATAAATAAATAGATAAAAGCAATAAATAAAAACAATGAATAAATGATAATAAAACTAAATAAAATAAAACAACATGAAATTAAGCAAAATAGATAAATGTAAGTAATTGCATAGATAAACAAATAAATAATTAAATCAATCAGTTAATCAACCAATCATTCAATGAATAAATCAATCAATAAATCAATAATTCAATCAATCAATAATTAATCAAATAATAGATATGTGAAAATGAATAAGCCAACATATAAATAGATTAATTGTAAATGTAAGCAATTCATTAAATCAGTAAATAGATAAGCAGAAAAAATAAAGAATTGATAACTGAATAATAAATAAACAAATAAACAAATATATAAACAAATGAATGCATACATTAGAATAAATCTAAATGTGAGACAATAGATAAGAACTACTGAATAGAAAAAGTAGACGAATAAATAGATAGACAAATAAATAGATGATGATATGGTTTAACGTCACACACTCCCCCCTATCGGGAGGCTAGGACGGTCCCCCTCACAGAGGGCTTTGTAGAGTGGAATTTAATGAACCATGCCCTTGGTTTAACTTCGCCGGTGGCAGGATTCGAACCGCCCTCACCTCGACCTTCGCCGCAAGTAACGACGCCCTAACCCGCTTAGCCAGCGAGCTTCCTGAATAGATATATAACCATAAACATAATTTCATTACGTAATCATTTGAGACAATAAATAAATAACAATTGAATAGATAAACAAATAGACGGATAGATAGATAGACATACACAAAGATGGATAAGATTATGAAAAATATAGATCTCGCTACAGTAAATTTGAATACATTATGTACTTTTATTTTATTTCATTTTGTTTCAATTTCATTTAATTCAATTTAATTTTATTTCATTTTATTTTTATTTCACTTTACTTTATTTTATTTTATCTTATTTATTTTTTTTTTTTACTTTTTTTTATCTTATTTTTTATTTTTATTTTTTTTTTTTTACTATTATTTTTTTTTCATTCTTTCTTTCAAACATTTCTTGTATTTTAACTCTCTCACCTTCCTCTGCTTTTTGGCCTCCAATTCTCTCTCTCTCTCTCTTTTTTTTTATTTTTTTTTTTTATTTCACCTGTTGCCACTTCACTTCGTTCCCTCCTGCCTGTCGGATCCCTCGTCATTCTTCCTTTATTTTTCATTCTTTT
The DNA here is from genome assembly GCF_046742065.1 of Oratosquilla oratoria. Taxonomy (NCBI): domain Eukaryota; kingdom Metazoa; phylum Arthropoda; class Malacostraca; order Stomatopoda; family Squillidae; genus Oratosquilla; species Oratosquilla oratoria. Next base: position 25,045,649 of record NC_134809.1, on the reverse strand, counting down.
CTTCATCCCTGTGCTTGTCTGCTCGTTCTTTCGCCATTTTCTTTCTTATTACTCATTTCCGTTTTCTCTCTCGTCATTCTCTCTTTTCGTCGATTTCCCTGAGTCTCAT
>NC_134809.1:25025540-25033040 GCF_046742065.1 Oratosquilla oratoria | reverse complement strand
CGGAAGAGTCTTCGAAAATAAATCAGAATAAAATATTGCTAAAGCTTTATAATTCCTTGGTCCGTCCCCATCTCAAATACAGTGTGCAATTTTGGTCCCCATACTACCAGAAAGATATTAGTAAACTAGAAAGACTGCAACGGAGAATAACTAAAATTATACAAAGGCCGTATGAAGAAAGACTTAAAAGTCTAAATTTATTCTCACATTCAAAAAGGAGAATGCGAGGATAGTTAATCGAGGTTTTTGAAATGTTCAAAGGCGTTGGCAACATCAATGTCGAAGATTACTTCTCATTAGACCAATCAAATACAAGAAGACATCACGATTTTAAAGTAATTAGTAAAAGATTTTCTTCGAATGAAAGTAAGCACTTCTTCCTTAACCGTGTTGTTAATTTGTGGAATTCGTTACCTTCACCGTCGTTGAAAGTAACACAATAGCAACATTTAAAAATCGCTCAGATAAATATTTGGACTCTAATCCGCAAATAAAATATTATCCTTTGCAATGAAAGATCTAACAGTCCGGCATTTAATTGCAATTGGATAGGATGGAGGTAGCAATATTGTTAGTTCATCTTCTATTCCCTAGTTGCCCAGTTTTCTCACTGTAGCTTAGTACAGTAAAAACAAACAGCCTCGTTAGGGCCAGTAGGCCTGCTGTTGTTTGTTCGTCCTTTGTGTTCCTTTGTGTTCCTTTGTGTTCCTTTGTGTTCCTCCTCCTCCTCCTCCTCCTCCTCCTCCTCCTCCTCCTCCTCCTCCTCCTCAAGAATTACTCTACCCATCTCCCTGCGCATTACTCAGGCACCAATCCTCATTGTTCATGTATTCCCCAACACAATTCCTTCATCTTCCTTCTCCTCTTCCTCCTCCTCCTACTCCTTCTTCTCCTCTACCTTCTCCTCCTCCTCTTCCTCCTCCTTCATATCTTCCTCTGTCTTTTCCTTCACTACCTCTTCCTTCGTTTTTTTCTTCTTCTTTTGCTGCTGCTACTGCTGCTGCTGCTGCTGCTGCTCCTCCTCATCAACATCATCATCACCATCATCATCACCATCATCATCATCACCATCATCACCATCATCATCATCATCATCATCATCATCATCATCACCATCACCATCACCATCACCATCACCATCACCATCACCATCATCATCATCATCATCATCATCTTCCTTCTTTCTCCTCCTCCTCCTCGTAGACGTTCTTCACTGTCTTTCCTCTCTCCTCCTGGTGGTTTCTCACTGTCTTCTTCTCCAAACCCCGACTCACCCAGAAGCAGACCTCGAGACTTGCAGGAGCTTCCAGTTCTTGCAGACTCTTCAAGTTCTTGCAGACTCTTGACTTAGCCAATTTCAACCAGCGTTCTTTCACTCCCCCGTCTCCCTCTACTCCTCCCCTCCACCTACACCATTCCTCCTTCCCCTCCCCCCTCCTCTCCCCCTCCTCCCTCCCCCCCCTTCATACCCCGAAGTCTTCTCTCGGCGTCGTTGAAGTATCACTTTATTCTCACTCTATTTTCCACCACAGAAGGAGTTCCTCCCCAACTCCCTCTTCCATCTCCCTTCGACCTTCTTCGACTCCATCTTTATCCGCCTTCCCTCGTTCATTCCGCTGCCAGTTTAATCAGAGTTCTTCCTTACGCCTTTTCTCTTCTGTCCTATGTTTCAAAGCCATGTTGGGCTTTTGTGTCTGAGATTTTATTTTATTCTATGCTTGAAAGCCTGTTTGGGTTTATTTGCTATTTTCACCTCTCCGTTACGCCTTTTGTCTTCTGTCTTATGTTTCAAAGTCATATTGGAGTTCTCTGTGTGCGACTTTTTTTTATTTTCATCCTATGTTCGAGAACCTGTTTGGGATGATTTGTTTTCACTTCTATCCTATAGTTGAGAACCTGTCTACGTTTGTCTTGTATTCTACTGCGGTCCACAAATCTGTGAAACGCGTCATGGCTTCTTTGTTAAATTCCAAATCCTTGTCAGAATCTTGGAACATTTTTTTTTTCTTTTTCTGTTTTGATTTTGGTTTTATTTTCCTTCTGATACTCCAAAGTAGCGTTTCCCAATCAGCGTTCTCTAGAGCCTTGACGTTCTTTGAGAGCTTGCCAAAGGCTCATTCCTACGCTGTTGACGTAATCGGAAGCAAGCTGGCCTCGCATTTGCTTGATGGTGGGTTCGAATCCCGCACTTACAAAGGATTACAAAGGCGGAGCATGCCGACAGGAGACCTTTTGGTCCATATCTAGGTCGGATGCGAAAAAATCCTAATAATAATAATAATAAAAAAATAAAAAAATAAAAACTATAATAATGTAAGTATCAAATAAAATTCATAAATAAACGCATAGGCACAGTCAAACAACAAACAAACAGGTAAATAGTAAATGATAATAAATTGACATATAACTAATAATAAATGAGAATCAAACAGACAAATGATAACAAAACAAAAACAAATAATATAAAATAAATAATAATCATTACAGCATCTTGCTTAGGTGTTTATCTAAATGATTTTTCTCCTATTCCCAACATTGACTGTTACCTGCAACAACAGTACCAGCGCAAAGGTGTCGGCTTCGGCCGCAGCTATTCAGTGCCTCCTGGTGTAGCCTCCTCACCAACTTCTTTCTTAAGAGAGAAAGGAAAAGAGTCTGAGATCGTTGCGGTTCTATACATGCTTCCGTCCTTGAATCAGTTATAAAAGATATATAATATTTTTTTTTAAATTGTCAATAAACTTGAGAAAAACAAGTTGCTTTTACCTAAACCGGTTATAAAAAGAATGTTTGCTTTATAAAAAGTGAGGTAGTGATGAACTTATGCCAGGAAATTAAGATTGTAAAATGTTCTTTGTTTTTATAAGTCCCGGTCTGTGCCCGTCCAGGCTTTGCCATGTTCCTCGGCATCGCCTTTAGCGACCTTCAGTGGCTAAATGTCCATCGTTAATCACTTAATATTCTGTTCGACTGTCTTCGACAATTCTTCCCCTTTGTAGCCTTTTCCTCTGATTGGCTGGTCTTCACTCGTGACGTCATGTCGCCTCTTCTTCTGATTGGAAGGTCCTCAGTTGTGACGTCATGCCTCTTTTGATTGGCTGGTGACGTTATGCAACATTTTCAGATTTCGATTATTTCCATAAACTATTATTTCTTATGTATTAATGTAATGATATGATTTTTTGTGACATCAATATCAGTAGAAGGAGTTCACGAAGGTAGCTTGGAAACACTGCTTCAAAAGGTTGTCTGATTTCTCTTTTGCATTTATCATTTATGATTAATTATATCCCAGTAAGATTTGCTTTTGTAAAGAAGGCTTAGTGTGAGTTGCAGTAGTAGCGTAATCGAAAGCATACTGGCCTCGCATTTGCTTAGTTATGTGCTCGAATCCCGCACTCCTCTCCGGGTCCCAGCACATCACAGGGCAAAGGTGGCAGCTTCGGCCGCAGCTACGCGCCTCCTGGCGTAGGCTCCTCCTCTTCTTCTTAGTCTAAGTTCAAGCCTCTCATATCTCTTTGTTGTTTTCATTATTTCTTCGTATTTCCTAGTATTGCCTCTTTGCAGGGACCCTGTCCAAGAGAAGCGATAGCTAAATAATTTGAACGTTAATTTATGGAGCCAGTGACTTTTCTTTATATCACTATCAAATAATGAAAAGAAAAGTTTTACGTTTTGTCAAATAAACAATTTTTGAGTATTGTATCAAGACCATTGAAACAGGCTAAACTGATCTTCTTCTATTCTATACTTCTAAATTACTGAATACTCATTACTAAACCATTTTCCTTAAATCCTATGTCCCATAACCCTATTCAGCATCATCTTACCTTTCTTCCTCTTCATCCTATGTTTCAAATACCGTTTAATTTTAACACTCTTTCTCATACATACTATTCAAGAACCGATAAACATACATACTATTCAAGAACCGATAAACATACATACTATTCAAGAACCGATACACATCCTATGCTTTCTAACCTGCAAACATCACACAACTCTCCTTCCATCCTATGTCCCGTGACCCTGTCTTTGTTATGCTCCTTCATCCTATGCCCCATCCTCCGCTCCCAGAGGGCTTTCCAGACCTAATTCCGTGGTAATGCCCCTTTCTTCAGGCTACCCCTCCACTTTACGGAATGCTCCATCAATCAGGGCCGCCGTGCCTGCATGGGAACGCAATTCCATTCCTCCTCCTCCTCCTCCTCCTCCTCTTCCTCCTCCTCCTCCTCCTGCTCCTGCTCCTGCTCCTGCTCCTGCTCCTCCTCCTCGTCGTCCTCCTCCTCCCCTCTTTCCTCCTCTTCTTCCTACACATTGTACTCCTTCTTCTCGCACTGCTCACCCTCCTCTTTCTTCTTCTTTTCCTCCTCCTGATCCTCCTCTTTTCTTCCTCCTCTTCCTCCTTCTCCTCTTCTTTCTCCTCCTCCTCTTCCTCTCCCTCCTCCTTCGTGTTTTCTTTCACAATCTACTCCTGCTGCTCCTCCTTTTCATCCTAATCCTCCTCCTACTCCTTTTCCTCCTCCTTCTCCTCCTCCTCCTCCTCCTCCTTCTCCTCCTCTTCCTCCTCGTCCTTCTCCTCCTCCTCCTGTTCCTCATTGACATTCTCCTTCACATTATACTCCTCCTTCTTCACCTAATGGCTGCTCTTCCTCTTCCTCCTCCTTCTCCTCCTCCTCCTTTCTCTCATCCCTCTTCATACTCCTCCTCATTCCCCTCTTTCTAATACTACTCCTCTTTCTACACCTATTCCTCCTTATCGCCATCCATCTTGTCTCTCAGTCTTTCTCCCTTACTTATCGTCCTCCTCTTCCTTCTCTTCCTCCACATTGACCTCACCTTCTCTTTTATCCCCTTCGTCCTCTTTGTCTTCGTCTTCCTCCGTCTTCCTTCTCGTCCACCTCCTGTGACCACTCCTCCTTCTTCCTCAACATATTTTCCTTACCCTGTTCTTCCTTTTTTTCTCTCTTTCCTCCTAGCCCCCTCTTTCTCTACTTCCTTGTCCTTCTTCTCCTCCTCCTCCTCCTCCTCCTCCTCCTCCTCCTTTTCCCCTCCACCACCTCCTCCTCTTCTCCTCCTACCCCTCTTTCACCTTCTTTTCTTTCGCCTCCTACTCATTTTCCTTCTCCTTTCCCTAATTCACCACCTCTTCCTCCATGTCTTTCTCCTCCTCCTCCTCCTCCTCCTCTTTCTCCTTTTCCTCCTCCACCACCTCCTCCTTTTCTTCTCCTACCTCTCTTTCACTTTCTTTTCCTTCGACTCCTAATAATTTTCCTTCCCCTTCACCTCTTCCTCCACCTCTTCCTCCACCTCTTCCTCCACCTCTTCTTCCTTCTCCTCCCTTTTCTCCTCCTTCACCTCCTTCTCTCCTTCTCCTACCCCTCTTTCACCTTCTTTTCATCGCCTCTTAATAATTTTCCTTCTCCTTCACCCACCTCCTCCTCCACTTCTTCCTCCTCCTTCTCCTCCTCCTCCTCTTCTTCCTCCTCTTTATCCTACTTTTATTTTTCCTATTCCCACTAATATTCCTATTCTTACTATAAATGATCCCATTCCTTCTCGTCTTTCTTCATTTTTTGTTTTTCTTCCAATTTCTGTTCTTCCTCTTGTTTTAACTTCTCATACTCCAATACACTCCAATACACACATTTCTTCTATTTTCACTCTCCTTACTCCAATACTCCTACACCTTATCCACCCTCCAATACTCCCACTATTTCTATTGTTATCCTTCCTACTCTAATACATCTACTCCTCATCATTCCTTTAATACTCCTACTCTTCCTATTGTCCCTCTTCCTATCCCGATAATCCTACACCTTCTACTCCCTTTAACACTCATTGTTACTCTTCCTATTCCAATAATCCTACTCCTTATCCTCCCTATATACTCCTACTCTTCCTATTGATCCTCTTCCTATTCCGTTAATCCTACATCTTCTACTCCCTTTAACACTCATTGTTACTCTTCTTATTCCAATAATCCTACTCCTTATCCTCCCTTTATATTGCTACTCTTTCTATTGTTCCTCTTCCTATCCAGATAATACTACACCTTCTACTCCCTTTAACACTCATCGTTACTCTTCCTATTCCAATAATCCTACTCCTTATCCTCCCTATGTACTCCTTATCTTTCTATTGTTCCTCTTCCTTTTCCGATAATCCTACACCTTATACTCCCTTTAACATTCATCGTTACTCTTCCTATTCCAATAATCCTACTTCTTATCCTCCCTTTAAGACAAGTATGATGGGATACCTCCTCACAAGGAGGGCATTCTCCTTTGTCTAAGACTTAATCTATCTACGCCATCAGAGTAAACATCCCTTCAACCCTCGATTAATCTCGCCTTATTATGCCAACGGATCAACGGTTTATTTTTGTTTTTAAATTTCAACGGTTTTAACGGTTTTAACCGATTTGTAGATTTATATTTTTACATGTTTAACGACTTTCAACTGTTTTAACGTTTGAGCTAGTTTGTAAATATACTTTTTTTTATCTACTTATTTATCTATTTTTATCCCTTTTTAACGGATCTAACTGACTAATAATTTTTTGATAGTTTGAGCAGTATTAAACGTTTGAAAGAGTTAACCGTGGTAAGATTTTTTAACAAATTTATCGAAAACCTCTTCACTTCACTGACTCTCCTGTACTCCAAGAATTCGTTGGCATCCTCAAGAATGGAGACATCTTCTCCAAGTCCCCGCCACTGTGTCTCTATCTCCTTCTGTCTCCACCACCTGGAAGGACATGGAGACCAATCCTAAAAGAAACTGTGTCTAGTTTGTTTCCTCCAGATTGTTTCCTCCAGTTTGTTTCCTCCAGTTTGTTTTCTCCAATTTGTTTCCTCCGGTTTGTTTCCTCCAATTTGTTTCCTTTAGTTTGTTTCCTTCAGTTTGTTTCCTTCAGTTTGTTTCCTTCAGTTTGTTTCCTCCAGTTTGTTTCCTCCAGTTTGTTTCCTCCAGTTTGTTTCCTCCTGTTTGTTTCCTCCAGTTTGTTTCCTTCAATTTGTTTCCTCCAGTTTGTTTCCTTCAGTTTGTTTCCTTCAGTTTGTTTCCTTCAGTTTGTTTCCTCCAGTTTGTTTCCTCCAGTTTGTTTCATCCAGTTTGTTTCCTCCAGTTTGTTTCCTTCATTTTGTTTCCTCCAGTTTGTTTCCTCCAGTTTGTTTCCTCCAGCTTGTTTCCTCCAATATGTTTCCTCCAGTTTGTTTCCTCCAGTTTGTTTCCTCCAGTTTGTTTCCTCCAGTTTGTTTCCTCCAGTTTGCTTTCCTCCCGTTTGTTACCTCCAGTTTGTTTCCTTCACTTTGCTTCCTCCAGTTTGTTTCCTCCAGTTTGTTTCCTCCTACCATCTACCAGACTCTCTTGATCCGGTAAGACACGTGATATGGAATCCTTTATGGATGACGCTGGATGATTTTTATTCAGATAAATGGGATTCATGTTTGAAGGAAATTGAGGTTTCTTGTTGAGGCTCTTTAATGAAGGGCAGTG
>NC_134809.1:25003040-25010540 GCF_046742065.1 Oratosquilla oratoria | reverse complement strand
CATTACCCTCACTTTTCCTTATCATTTTCCTCCTCTCCTCTTCTTGCTCCCTCCTTTCCTTCTTCCTCTACTCTTCCTTCTCCTCCTCCTCTTCCTCATTCCTTTACTACCTTTACCTCTTTTCCTCTTTTTCATCTTCCTTTTCATCTTACTTTTCTTTTCCACAAATTATTCTCCTAATTCTCATTCTCCCTCCTTTTCTTCTTTATCGTTATTCTTGTCCACCTTTGTATTTCTCTACCTTTCTATTTCACAAATTCTTCTTCTAATTCTCCTTCTTCCTCCTTTTCTTCTTTATCGTTCTTCTTGTCCTCCTTTGCTTTTGTCTCTTTTTATTCCACAAATTACATTATTCTCTTAATTCTCCTTTTCCCTCTTTTTCTTCTTTATCGTTCTTCTTGTCCTCTGTTTTTTTCTATTTCTTAAAATATTCTCCTAACTCTCCTTCTCCCTTCTTTTCCTCTTTATCGTTCTTCTTGGTCTACTTCGAGTTTTCTCTTTCGTTCTTCTTGTCCTCTTTTGAGACTTCTCTTTTGTTTTGACATTTTTTAATATTATCTCAATCACAAAATTCATCCTCGCTTATCATACTTCCTTGTTTCCTTTTCCATTTCTATTTTCTCCCTCACTTTCTCATTATTCTCCATCACTCTCCCTCTTTTCTCCTTCACTTTCGTCTCATTCTCTAATATTTTCTCTTTCTATTCTCTCATTTCAATCTACACTTTTTCTTCCCCTCTTACTTTTCTCTTTCCCTCTTCCTGTTTTTTCTCTTCTCTTTTTCTATTGTCTATTTTCTATTTTTTCTCTTTCTTTTTCTCTCTCATTATATTATTTCTCGCTCTTTCTCTCCTACTTATCTTCCCTCTCTCTCTTTTCCCTTTCACTTCCTTTCATCTTTCCCCCTCTTCTGTTTATTTCCTTCCATTCCTTCCCTTTTTCCCTTTCCTCTTTCTTTCCTTAGCCTCTCTCTTTCTTTCCTCTCCTTCTCCTCCCTCCTTATTCTTCTCTCTTATTTCCTTTTACCTTTCCTTTCTTTCTTACCTTACATTGCCCCTTCAGTCTTACCTTTCTCCCTCCCTTACAACTGCCTTCTCTTTCCCTCTTTCTTTCTCTCCTCTTTCATCCTCATTTTCTTATCTATCTTTCTTTATCTTCCTCTTATATGACCCTATTCCTCCTTCACTCCCTGTCTTCCTCTTGTCCTCCTTCCCATCCTTCTTCCCTCCATGATACTTTCCTATTTTCTCTCTCTTGTTCCCTACTCTCCTCATCTCTTTCCAGGTTCAGTCCGTCTCTCTCTCTATCACCTCTCTCTTCCTATCCCTCTCTCCCTCCCTCCTTCCTTCTCCTTCCATCTCTTCCTTTTTTCTTCATTCCCCGTCCTTCACCTTTTCTCTCCTTCCTCCCTTTCTTTCTTCCTTCCTTCCTTCCATTCTTCCTCCTTTCCTCCTTCCTTCCTTCCTTCCTTCCTTCATTTCTCCCTTCCTTCCTTCCTTCCTCCCTTTCTTCCTTCCTCCCTTCCTTCCTCCCTTTCATCTATTATCCCTCCCTCCCTCTTATTCTCTCCCTTTCCCTTCCTACTTCCCTCCCTATTTCTCTCTTTTCCTCTTGTCTCCCTCCTTTCCTTTTATCCATTTTCCCTTCTTCCCTCAAATTTTCTCCCTCTCCCTGCCTCCTTTTACCCCTTTTTCCTCTTTCCCTTCCTTCCTCCCCTCCTCCCTTTCTTCGTTTCCCCTTTTATCTATTCTCCCCTCCATCCTCTTATTCTCTCCCTTTCCTTCCCTCCTTCTCTCTGTCCATTCTCTTTTCCTCTCTTCCTCCCTTTCTTTTTTCCTCCCTTCCTCCCTTTCTCCCTTTCACTCGCTCTCCCTTCCTCCCCACTTATTTTCTCCCTTTTCCTTCCTCCTTCCCTCCCTCCATCCATCCATCCCCTTTCCCTCTCTTCCTCCCTCTCTCGTTTCCTTTTTTCTCTCCTCCTCTCTTCCTCCCTTCCTCCAATCCTCCCTTTCATCCACTTTCCCTTTCTCCCCTCTTTTTGTGTCCCTCTCCCTTCTTCTTCCCTTCCCTCCTCTCTCTTTCCCTCTCTCCCTTCTTGTTTCCTTCCCTCCTCTCTCTTTCCCTCTCTCCCCCCTTCCTTCTCATACTCTCTCACCTCAATCCCTTGGCGTCTTCGTCACCCTCCAACACCGTCTCCTCTTCTCCTCCTTCTCTCCTCCTCCTCCTCCTCCTCTCCTCCACAGCGAGGACACACGAGCGGTTACCACCGGTTCCAGCTGCAAAAGCGACACCAGCTGTTTCGATAGCACCATCTGCGAACTTGCACCAGATGTGAACTATCACCCTTGGAAATCCGATAGAACACTAGCCATTTGTTGGGCTAGTTCTGACAGATGTGTTCTAGTTCTTCGAGTGTTCTTCATTATATTTCTTCACTCTTCACTATGATTCTTCACTGTATGAGCCATAGTACGGAAATAGTAGCTACGTACTAGCAACATTGTCTTCACTAGAACAGCTGACTTTTGTAAAATTTTCATCTATGTACTAGTTCAACCAACATCGCACATATATACATGTAATTATAAGTATATGTATATGTATATGTATATGTATATGTATATGTATATGTATATGTATATGTATGTATATATAAATACGTATATATATATATATATGTATATATATATATATATATATATGTATATATATATATATATAATATATATATATATATATATATATTTATGTATGTATGTATGTATGGATTATACATTATCACTACAAGACAAGGTCATCTTCAACAACAATACTAATAACCTTCAATAAGAACATCCTTACAATATCCTTTTTCTCCATCCTTTTCTCTCCCTCCCTTATCTTATTTGTCACTCTTCCTTTCTTACTTACCCTCCTTCCCTCCTTTCCCTCTTCACCCTTACATCTCGTTCCTTCCTTCCTTCCTTCCCTCTCTTCATCACGTACTTCTTCATCATAGTTGAAGGCGTCTACATCACGCTCTCCAACTATGTCCCAAACATCACCCAATGTCAATAAAATCATCACAGCACAGTTTCCTTCTTCCTCATCCATCTCCCCACTGACATCCATGAGCATCTTTATATGCGTCGTCATTACTCTCGTGTTCAGACAAACTAGTGTAGCAGGAAGCCATAGACGGACTCTAGTCCCACGTCTTCCTCCATTACCTCGAACTCCCCCCCCCTCCGTCATCTTCTATCTCTCTTCTTTCTTCTTCCGATCTCCCCTCCTCTTCGTCTTCCTTCCGTCGACGTCTTTTCCCGTTTCTGTTCGTCTTCGTATTTCTCTTACCTTCTAATCTCTTTTCCTCCTCCGCTTCCTCCTCCTCCTCCTCCTCCTCCTCTCTCTTTGTCTTATCTTTCTTCGACTTCTCATTCTCTTCCTTCTCTTACTCTTTCCGTCTGCCTACCTCCTTTTCCTCTTCATCCTCTTTCTTCTTCATCTTTCCTCACCCTTTCTTCTCTTTTTCCTCAAAACCCTCTTTCTTTTTCTTTCTTACTTTACCTCCTCCTTCTAGTCCTCCTCCACCATCCTCACCACCATCTTCACCACCGCAACCGCAGCGCGTGCCACCACCAAAGTTGGAGATCAGTAGGAGCAGCAGCAATACGAGCTGGAAATATGTAGGACGCGATCTGCTTGAAGAACTTTGGCCACAAATCCTGAGAGCGCCTCGCTTTCGCTCCTCCTTCCTTCTCCCTCCCTCCACCCTCCTCCTCTTCCTCCCTCTCCTCCTCCCTCCCTCCCTCCTTTCTCGCTTCCCTCCAGCCTCTCGGTCTTGCCAGCAAGCTCCGTCCAAACTCCACTCGCACTCCTCCACTTCCTCCTCCCCCTCCTCCTCCTCCCCTCCTCCTCCTCCACTTCCTCCTCCCCTCCTCCTCCTCCTCCTCCTCCTCCTCCTCCTCTTCTCCAAAGCCTCCACATCACCTTCTACTATTCCTTCTCCTCTCTTTTTCCTTCTCCTCCTCCTCCTTCTCCTCTTCTTCCTTCTCCTCCCCCTCTTCCTCCTCCTCCTCCCCCTCTTCCTCCTCCTCCTCTTCCTCCTTTTCCTCTTCCTTTTCCTCCTTCTCCTACTCCTCCTCCTTTCCTCCTCCTCCTTCTCTTTTACTTTCTCACCCTTCTTCCGCCATCCTTTCCACTCCTCCTCTTCTTCCTTCTCTAAACCTTTACATCAACTACTCCTATTCTTCCTCTTCTCATTTTACTTCTTCTGCTCCTTTTCCATCTTTTGTTTTTCTTTCTCCTTCTGCTCTTCCTCCTCGTTATCCTCTTCCTCCTCTAAACCTCAACCTCACCTTCTCCTCCTCTTCTCCTTCCCTCCCTTCTCCTCGTCCTCATTTTGCTTATCCGCCTTTTCCTCCTCCTTGTGTTCTTTCTTCTTCTCCTCTCTCATTTCATTCCTCTTTTTCCTCTTGCTCTTTTTTTCTCCTTTTGTTCTTCCTCCTTCTCCTCCTCCTCCTCCTTTTCTTGTTTCTATTCCTCCTATTTATCCACGTCTTCCTTCTCAAGAAGTTCTCCACCCAGATGACTCCCAGTGCTTCTTCAATTTTCCAAAAACCCCACATGTCTTGCAAACTCTTTCTTCAGCCCAGAAACTCTCCCAAACACCTCAGTCTTCACAAACCTCTCAGCCCCCTTCAACCACCTCCAACCACCTCAAGAACTCAAGAACTCAACCCACAGTGGACATCTTCAACCCAAATCACACCCTATCAATATCCTTCAACCTCAATCAACCTCAACTTTGCCTCCCTCAGCCTCCGATCAATTGACATCAGACTTCTCGCTTCTCCTCAGTCTCCCTCACTTCTCAGTCTCTCAACCGCTTCAGCCCATCTCAGTTTCCTTTCAGTGCCCTTCAGCTGCCCTTGGACCACTTCAGCTTCCTTCAGGTCCCCTGAAACCCCTTCAGTCCCTGAATCTTTTTTAGCCATCTTCAGCCCCTTAGACCAAGTCCCCCCACTCAGCCTCTGCCAGTCACTAGAAGATCCTTTTCTCTATTTTTCCTATGCTTTTATCAGTGTCCTTCATTTTCCCCCAGCCATTCCCATTCACTCTCAGCCACCTCAGCCCATTCAGCCTATTCAGCCCCCTCAGTCCCCTCAGCCCCCTCAGCCCCCTCAGCCCCCTCAACCCCCTCAGCCCACTCAGCCCCCTCAGCCCCCTCAGCCCCCTCAGCCCCCTCAGCCCCCTCAGCTCCCTCAGCCCACTCAGCCCACTCAGCCCCCTCAGCCCCCTTAGCCCCCTTCGGCCACCTTTATTCCCCTCAACCCCCTCCTTCAGGCCCTTCAGCCTCCTCAGCCCCATCAGTCCCATCAGTCCCATCAGCCTCATCAGCCCCATCAGCCTCATCAGCCCCATCAGCCACATCAGCCCCATCAGCCCCTTTATCCCCCTCAGGCCCCTCAGCCCCCGCAGCCCCCTCAGTTCCCTTGGCCACCTTAGCCCCTTTAGTCTCTCTTCAGCCCTTTAGCCTCCTCAGCCCTCTAAGTTCCCTCAGATCCTTCAGCACCCTCAACTCCCACAGCCCCCTCAGCCCTCTCATCCCCCTCAGCCCCCTCAGTCCCCTCAGCCCCCTCAGCCCCCTCAGTCCCCTCAGCCCCCTCAGCCCCCTCAGCCCCCTCAACTCCCTCAACCCCTTCAGCCACCATCATTCCATCGTAGACCCTCAACCCTTCCACAACCCCCTCAATCACCCTTCATTCCTTCATCTACTCTCAGCTACTCTCAGTCTCCCTCAGCCTCCATCACCCACCTCAACTACCTCAGGACTCTCACCTCCCTCAGTCTTCTCAGCCCCCTCAGTCCCTTCAGCCCCCTTAGCCTCCTAAGCCCCCTTCAGTCCCCTCAGCCACCTCAAGACCCTCACTTCCCTCTGTCCCCTCAGCCCCCTCCAGTCCCCTCAGACACTCTCAGCCACCATTATCGCATCTCAGCCTCCTCAGCCTCCTCATCAGCCCCCAGCCTCCTAACCTTATCCTGGTTAGAGTTACTTCTTGACCTCAACATGACTACTTCGTTTTATATGACCTCATTACCTTCCATAGAGTCTTCTAAACAATTCCCTGAGTCCTCCAGACTTCCATCCCTCCATCTTTCCAGTCCTCTATCTCCTGTCTAATCCTCCATAACTCCAACCTCCACTCCACCAAACGTCTACCACTCCATCACTCCATCTTTCCAACCCTCCACGTTTTCAACACACCTCCACCTCGTCCACCCCGGCTTCCTCCTCTAGACAGTCTCAACCCGTCTGAGGCTACTTACCCTCCTCCTTCTTCTTCGTCGTCGTCCTGGTCGTCTTCGTCTCCCGCCGCCAGCTGCAGGATTTTCGCGCCAAAACTTTGCCACCTTTGGGGTTTGCAAGTCGGTTTTTCGGCTCCATTTCGGCTTGTCGATATACATCTCGGTCCTCCTCGTCTTTCTCCTCCTCCTCCTCCTCCTCCTCCTCCTCCTTCTCCTCCTTCTCTCTCCTTTCTCCTCCTCCTTCTCCTCTTCCATACCCTTCTCCATACTCTCCTTTTCCTACCTTTTCTTCTATCTCTCCTTCTCTTTCCTTTCTCCTCCTCTTTCACCTCCTCCCTTTTCTTCTATCCCTCCTCTTCTTTGTTTTCTCCTCCTCCATGCCTTCCTTCTCTTCCTTTTTCTTCTATTCCATCTCCTCCTCCTCCTCTTCATCTTCTCCTGTTCTACTTTTTCCTTCTACTTCTAATTCTTCTCCATCTTCTTCATATTCCTCCTCCTCCTTCCACTTTATCTATCCCTCCGCCTATTTTTCTTCCTCTTATCCCTTCTCTTTCTTTTCCTACTCCTATCTTACGTCCTCCTCTTCCTTCTCCTCCTCTATCTTCTCATTTCTTTTTCTTCCTCCTTTTTTTTCTTTCCTCTTCTCTTTCTACTCCTTGTCCTCCTCCCCCCCAAAAAAAGTTTTTCTTGTGGCACCTTGCCTGACGCTCTCTTTCTCTCTTTAACTCTCTTTAAAAAAAAAATATTTTGACTTCACCAACCTCGCTTCCTCTTTTTTTTTTCTTACATTCTCTTCTTACATTCTCTTCAAAATTTCTGTTTTTTTTTCTTTTCCAATTTCATCTATTCTTCTTCGTTCCTACTCTTATCATTATCATCTTCTCTTTCTTCCCTTTTCCTCTTATTTCTTCTATTTCTCTTCCTCTTTCTTCCCTTTTCCTCTTCTTTCTTTTATTTCTTTTACTATTCCTCCACTTTTTCTTCCTTCACCTCAGTTTCCTCCTCCTCTTTTTTCAATTCCTTCTCCTCTTTCACATTTTCTTCTTCTTTCACCTCTTCGTCCTCCTCATTCTCTTTCTTCTTCTTCCTCCTCCCATAACTCTCTCTCCCCTCAGCACCTTCCTCTTCTCTACCTCTTCCCATTTCTTCCTCCTCATCTTTTTCATCGTCTTCCTACTCCTCTTCCCCTTCCTCCTCTCCACTGCTCTTCCT
>NC_134809.1:24993040-24995540 GCF_046742065.1 Oratosquilla oratoria | reverse complement strand
GTGTGTGTGTGTGTGTGTGTGTGTGTGTGTGTGTGTGTGTGTGCGTGTGCGTGTGCGTGTGCGTGTGCGTGTGGGCAACCTCCATCGGATCTGCTCTGAAGAAGCGCAAATGCGAAACTTATGTCGGAGGAACCAACCGGTTATCGCCAGATGGATTCGGTGGTCTTGCGTGGTGTTCCGTGGCATGCAGAGCCGCTGAGGAAGAGTGGAGGGACAGGGGGATGGGGAGGGGAAACGGAGGATGAGAGGAGGAAGAGGAGATGAGGAAGAGAAAGGAGGAAGAGGAGAGGGAGAAGGGAGGAGGAGGAGAGGAAGAAGGGAGGAAGAGGAGATGGAGAAGATAGGAAGAGGAAAAGGAGAAGAGAGGAAAATCCGAGAAAGAAGGAGGAAGATGAAAGGGAGAGGGAAGAAAGAATAAAGGAAAAATATGAGGGAACGGGGAGAAACTAGGGGAGAGGGGAGGAGAAGGAGAAGGGAGGAAAAGGAGAGGGGGAAGATAGGAAGAGGAGAGGGAGAAGAGAGGAAGAGGTGAGAAAGAAGGGAGGAAGAGGAGACGTAGAAGGGAGGGAAAATGAAGGAAATATTTGAGGGGACGGGGAGAGATTAAGGGAGAGGGGAGGAGAAGGAGAAAGGCGGAAGAGGAGAGGGAGAAGAGAGGAAGAGAAGAGGGAGAAGGGAGGAAGAGGAGACGGAAAAGGGAGGGAGAATGAAGGAAATATATGAGGGAATGGGGAGAGATTAAAGGAGAGGGGAGGAGAAGAAGGAAAAAAGAGGAGAGGGGGAAGAGAGAAAATTAAGAGGGAGACGGGAGGAAAAGAAGAGAGAGAAGAGAGGAAGAAGAGAGGGAGAAGAAAGAGAGAGGAAAGAAGGAAGGAAGAGGAGACGGAGAAGGGAGGAAGAAAGAAGGAAAAGTATGGGGGAACGGGGAGAGAGAAAAAAGGGAGAACTAAGGGAGAGTAAAAGGTAAAGAGAAAAGTGAAAGGGAGAGAATAGAGAGAATTGGGAGGAGGGAGGGAGAAGAGAGGGAGAGTGAGGGAGAAGGGAAGGAGAGTATGATTACCTCTCCTGATCCTCCTCTCCTACGTCCTCCTCTTTTTCCTCTCGTTTTTCTTCCCAACACTCCTCCTCCACTTCCTCCTCCTCTCTTTCATCAACCTCCCTTTCTTTTCTTCTTTTTTTCTTCCTCTTTTCTTTCCTCTTTTCCATCCTCCTTTTACTTACCTATGGCTCCTCTTTTCTCTTTTTTCTCTCCTTCCTCCTTCCCATTCCTCTTTTCTTCACGTCCCCCTCCTTCTTCTCTCTTTCGTCCCTTTCTTCTTCCTCTCTTTCCTCCTTCTAACCCTGCCTTTCCCCTACAGTACCCTCTCTTTTCCCCTTCTTTCCTTCTCCTCTTTCTTCTCTCTTTTCTCCTCTCCTTCCTCCTTTCCTACCTCATCTTCCCTGTTTTCCACATACTTCCTCTCCTTCTCCTCTTCTCCTTCCTCCTTTTCCCTTCATCTTCTTCTTCTCGTCTTTCCCTCACCACTTCTCTCTCTTTCTCTTCCTCTTTTTCGTCCCTTTTTTCTTCCTCTTTTCCTTGTCCTTCTCCTCCTTTTCTTCTTTTATTCCACTTCTCCCTCATCCCATCTACCTCTCCCCCTTCTCATCTTTATCCTCTTTCCTCCTCTTCTCCTCCTCTCCTCCCTCTCTCCAATCCTTTTACCTCTCTCCCCTCCTCTTCTCCCTCATCTCCTCCACCCTTTCCTTCCCCAGCTTCCCCGTCTTTCTTCCTCCTCTCCTTCTTCCTCTTCTCCCTCCTATACTCCCATCTCTCCTCCTATCCTTGCCTTCCCACCTCTTCCCCCTCTTTCTCTTCTTCTTCATTCCCTTCTTCCTCTCCTTCCTTCTCTCCTCCCTCCTCTCCTACCCCCCTACTCTCTCCTCTCCTCCTTTCCTTGCCTTTCCACTTTTTCTTCCTCCTCCGCCTCTTCTTTTCCCTCATTTCCTTCTTCCTCCCCTCCCTCCTCTCCTCCCCATACCCTCTCCTCTCCTCCTATGCTTCCCTCCCTACCTCTTACTCCTCCTCCTCCTCCTCCTCCACCTCTTTTTCCTTATTTCCTTCTTCCTCTCCTCCTTGCTCTCCTACCCCCTACCTTTCTCCTCTCCTCCTATCCTTGCCTCCCCACCTCTTCCTCTTCCTCCTCCTCCTCATCTTTTTCCTCATTTCCTTCTTCCTCTCCTCCCTCCTCTCTTCCTCCTCGGCATCTTCTGCCTTGTTCCCAGGCGTCCCGTTTACTCCGTGTCTCTCTCAGAAACATCCACCGTAATGACCACTACCCCCAATTTGCATTCATTTCCCCCCTAAAGCTCCCCCACCTTCCCCCAGCCCCATCATCCTCCCCTCTCTCCGCTCCACATCCCCCCTTTCCCCTTCCTCCCTCTTCCCCTCTCTCACTATTGCTCCTCCTATTCCTCTCTATATCCCTCCTTTCCCCATCCTCATAAATATCATATTTTTCAT
>NC_134809.1:24978040-24990540 GCF_046742065.1 Oratosquilla oratoria | reverse complement strand
CTCCCCCGCCCCCGTCCCCATTCCCTCCAACTCCTTCCCTAGCCCTCCCCCTCCTTCTCCCCCTCCAATCCCTTCCCCTCCCTTCACCATTCCCTCCCTCTCCTCTCCCCTTCCCCCCTTCCCCTTCACTTTCCCTCCCCCGGCCCCGTCTCCGTTCTCTCCTCCTCCCTCTCCTTCTTCCCACCCCCTTCCCCTCCTTCTCCTCCATCCAATCCCACCCCCAGAACTCCCTCTCCCTCCTCTCCCCTTCCTTCTTTCCCCCTTTCCCCCCTTCCCCCCTCCTGCGCTCAGCGAGAAGGTCGAGGCGAGGGTGTCCCACATTATTGTAGCGCAATTGGATTAACCACTATGCTGCAAGGAGGAGCCGAATTAGTATGGGGGGAGTGAAGAGGAAGAAGAAGAAGAGGGGAGGAAGAAGAGGAGGAAGAAGAGGAGGAAGAAGAGGAGGAGGAAGAAAAGAAGGAGGAAGAAAAGGAGGAGAAAGAAGAGGAGGAGGAAGAAGAGGAGTGGAAGAAGGGAGGAGGAAGAAAAGAGAAAGAAAAAGAAGTAGGGAATATGAATAGGATGAGGAAGACATGGAGGAGGGAGAAGAGGAGGAGGAGGAAAAAACACAAGGAAGGAGAAGAGAGGAGGATGAAGAGGAGGAAAAAAAAGAAGTAAAGAAGATGAATAGGATTAGGAAGATAAGGAGGATGTAAAAGAGGATCAGGAGGAGGGCGAGGGTGAAAGAACGAGAAGGAGAGGAAGGAAGAGGAAAAGGGAGTGGAAAAAGAGGAGGAGGAAGAGAAGGAGGAAGAAGAAAGGAAGAGGAAGAGGAAGAGGAAAGGGAGGAGGAGAAAGAAAATGAGATACAATGAAAAAGAAGAGACAGAAGAAGAGGAATAGGAGGAGAAGGAGTGAGAGGAGGAAGAGGACGAGAAGAAAGGTAGAGCAATGAGAAGTAGGAAAGCACAAAGAGAGGAGGAAAGAAAGAAAAGAGAGGAAGGAAAAGAGGATCCCAAAGAGCATAAAAGAGAGAAGTAGAACTGGAGAAGAGGAAGGACGGGGGAAGAGAAACATAACTTACAAGATATGGCTTTGGTTAAGGGGATTAACTGAATTGGTTTAAACCCATTTAGTACCTGCACAAGTACTTCTTGGAATAACACGATTGACAATAACTAAACGTCTAAATAAATGAATAAATAAAAAATAAATAAATACATAAATGATTAACCAAGAAATGAATAAACAACCAAATAGATAAAAAGATGAAATATCAAATGTATGAAAAAATAATTAAGATATATTAATTTATTAAAAAAGCAAACAGAAATAAATGTATAAATAAATAGGTAAGTAAATAAGTGAATAAAGAAATAAATAAGGTCACCTTGCATTAGCCAGACAGAAGACATACAAGACATAACTCCATTGAAGGGTTGTTATGTGTTCTTTACCCCTTCAATACGGAAACCACAGCCTCTTATGAATAAAGTCCCCTGGTTTCAGCCACGGAGGCCGTCGCCGCATTGAAGGGGGTTGAGGGAAGTTAAATGAAATTCGGGAAATTTTCATTAGACACGAAATGTCGCTCAGAGCCCAAGGAACACAACAAAACTTTACTCTGACAATGGTCTGGACGTATGTCCTTCCATAAAATTCTCTTTTCTTTTTAATAGAGAGAGAGAGAAAAAAAGAGGAAGAGGAAGGTTCTCATCGTTCCTCTTCAGCTTGATGTTAAAAAAAAAAAAAAAAAAAAAAAAAATCAAACCGCTACTCCAGTAGGATTGTTTTGGTTGAATTATATATATATATATATATATATATATATATATATATATATATATATATATGTATATATATATATATATATGTATATATATATATATATATATATATATATATATGTCTTGATTATTGGTTTCATTTCTTGTTATTTCTTATTATAATCAAGAAAAAATAAATGTATTTTTCTTATAGATCGAAAAATCTTAATTTGGTCAGAAACCTTTAATAGTAATTTTTATCTTCTTAGTATAGTTTTTTTAAATAATCTAAATAAAAACTCTACTATTTCGGTTTATCACTTTTTCAGATAAAACAAAAATTACTCATTCCTTCTCCCCCTTCCATGATCTTTCATTCAGTCTCAGACTCCAAACACCAATTAAAAAAAGAAAAAAAAAAATCCTTTTCGAAATTTTAAAATCAAAAATCAAAATTTTCTATAACTTTGTTTTCACTCCAATAAAAAAGGGAGAAAGAGGGCAAGAGAGAGAGAAAGAGAGTAAGAGATAGAGAAATAGGAGAAAAAAGAGGGGAAAAGGGAGACATTCATACACACACACACACACACACACACACACACACATACACACGCACACACACACACACACACACACACACACACACACACACACACACACACACACAATACACACGCACACTAACACACGCACACACGCACACACAAACAAGCACACACACACACACACACACACACACACACACACACACACACACACACACACGCACACGCACGCACGCATGCACACACACACACACACACACACGCGCGCACACACACACACGCACGCACACGCACACACACACACACACACACACACACACACACACACACACACACACACACACACACACACACACACACACACACACACACACACACACAATCTTTACCTCTTTCTTTGATATTTCGCCTCCATTCTTATTCCTCATTTGTTTCCTCTATTTTTATGTTATTTTTCTTTTTCATTATCCTTTATCCGAGAAGTCGACCTTTCGTCGACAGAAGCTAGGGTGAGTGACAATCACTGTTAACTTTTCCCCTTACTCTTTCCCTTGGTTCTCCTGTTTCTCCCCTTTCTGCTTCTGCTCTTCCTCTTCCTTTTCCTCTTCCTCTTCATCTATTTTCTCTAAAATACACCGTAGATGATAATGAATCTACTTTCTACCTCTTTATTTGGTTCAGAGCTGGAGAGGGTGGGGGGAGAATGAGGAGAGCGAAGGAGGAAGGCGGAGGAGGTAGGGGGAGTGAAAGGAGGAACTGGGGGGAGGAGGAGAGGGGGGAAGGGAGAATGGGGAAGGGGGAGAGGGAAGGGAGGGAGGGGGACCCATTACCACACCTCTCGCTTTCCAATTGACATAAGCTTATTTGGCAACCTCCCTTCTCGTTCCTCCACAAGCCCCCCTCTCCCTCACTCTCTCCCCCACTCTCCCCCTCTCTCCCCCCTCCCGCCCCCCTCCCGCCTCCCTCCCTCCCCCCAAAGACACTTCCGGATGTCTTACTAAGATGGTGTTAGATATCTTGTATTATAACGGTAATGGTATTATCTGGGATGTGGAACTTGGGTTGCCAACGTCATTGTCATACATCTGGCACCCCGGCGTATGGTGCCAAAGGTATAGTTCCCAATTTCGCTATTAAGAATCTAACTCACTTAAGTATAGTACCAATTGTATTAACTAAAGGCTTAGTTCTAATAGTACCTTCAGTCTTCTGGTACTTGATATTATAGTGCTGATTTTAGTATCATATATATGAATTTGAGTGATATAATTTGAATTACTTTTTTATACCTCTGGAACCTGTGATGACTTTGATCTGAAACCAGAGTCTGATGATATATAATAAATTGAAACATATTTAACAAATACGAATAAATAAATTAAACAATTCTACGACCATGACTATCACATGGTTCGTTAATACCCTTCGTTAGCATAACTAACATTAACACTTACTTTAACTAATATTATACTACATACAAGGTTAAGCTTACTTGATGTATTAATGCAATGTGATTCTGACTGTGCAAGCAAAGCTTCAGCATAAAGGGTAATATGGCCACGACCGCTATGTTCTATGCTCTTGCAGTATGTATGGGTCAAATTTGTGTGTATCATATATTCCATATCGCCCCTGTGTGATCAGTCACTCAGACTAAATATTGCAAATTCGGTAAACACGGCGTGATACCACGCTATCTGCATTAATCGTTGCATAAAAGTAATCATATATATATATATATATGTATATATATATATATATATATATATATATATAATATGTATATATATACATATATATATATATATATAAAATGCATTACACACACACTCACACACACACTCACACACACACACACACACACACACACACACACACACACACACACACACACACACACACACACACACACACACACACACACACATACACACACACGCACACACACACACACACACATACACACACGCATACACACACACGCACACACACACACACACACACACACACACACACACACACACACACACACACACACACACACACACACGCACACTCTTCTTTCTTCTGTACTCTCCCTTTCCTCCCCTCATTCTCCTCCCTCTCCTTCCTGTCCTCCCTTCCCTTCCTGTCCTCCCTCCCCTCACTCCTTCCTTCCTTCGTATCTATTCTTATATTTCCTTGAAACGTTGTTGTTTTTCCTTTGTTTGTTTTACTTATCCTTCTCTCCCTACATCTCCCCATCCCACCTTTCTGGTTCCTTTTCTTTGCCTAGTCCCTAGTGCCTTAGTTCCTCTCATTATTTATCTTTTAGTTCCTCTCATTATTTCTCTTTTCCCTAATCACATATTCCACCATCAACCCCTTCTCCCTCCTCCTCCTCCTCCTTCTCCACCTCCTCCTTTTCCTCCTTCTCCTCCTCCTCCTCCTTCTCCTCCTCCTCCTCCTCTCTTCATTCTTCTCTTCCTTTCTTCTCCTTTCTTCCCGTTCTTCTAGCTTGCTATATCTCTTCTTTTCTCCTTCTCACTTTCTCTTCGTTACTTTTCTCTACAGACACTCCAGAAGACCCCTAGTCTCGTCTTTGTATTGATCATATTAGTGCTGGAGATCGCATCATCTGATCATAAGAATCGGCATAATATATTACCGTATCTAGAATAGTCCCTAATGTCCCTAATTCATGCCCTAAATAATCGCCTATTATGTT
Organism: Oratosquilla oratoria; assembly: GCF_046742065.1. Lineage (NCBI taxonomy): Eukaryota > Metazoa > Arthropoda > Malacostraca > Stomatopoda > Squillidae > Oratosquilla > Oratosquilla oratoria. Next base: position 24,985,540 of record NC_134809.1, on the reverse strand, counting down.
TTCTATTTTCTAACTTATTCTATTTCATCCTAGGCTAACATCATACTTTCCTTCACTCCCTCAATTTTTCCTTTTCAACTAATATTTAATATTATTCCTAAGTTATTAATATTCTATAATAGGCTGCTATCTTACTCTTTTTCTCTCCAAAATTGGATTGTTTTCTGTTGTTAATATTTTCATGTAATGCTTCTCTAGTCTACTTCTCTAGGTATTTTGTTATTTGATTACAAGAAGGCATATACATACATACTGCAAAGAAATCACAAAAAACATGTGATTCATAAAATGTGCAAGTAACCACTAGAAAAAAGAAAACTTGGTGACCGAACGTTTTCGTCTATTTAAGACATCTTCAGAGGTACAATTATTGTACCCCTGAAGATGTCTTTAATAGATGTAGCCAAAGTCAAAAGGGATAAATCCACTCCCACACATTCCATCCCCACATACTCCACTCCCATTCACCACCCCTCCCTCCCTCTTTTCTTAGCTCCTCCTGGATGACGGGTCATCCCTGCATCTCGCCCATTGCCTTGGATCAGAATCAATTTATATAAAAACTGAATAAAATCGACTGTCTGGCTTCAGAATAAAACAATGAAGATGTACAGTCCTCTGCAAAAGTGAAGCGAGGAGAACACAAAAATCCTTCGTTTGTTTTCGTTTACTGATGATGATGATGTTTGGCAAAAATGGGCCCAGAAAAAAGGCAGGTGGACATTTTCGCCCACGTTGCCACATGTCACAGCAAAGGAAACAATAAATAATAAACGGAACTTTTTGGGTCAGGATTGCCTCACCTTTTTTTTTTTTTTTTTTTTTTTTTGGACAACCCAGTGTGCGTTCTGGGGAAAATGTTAATGACCCATTCTTCCTCTTCGTCCTCCTCTTCCTCTTCCTCTTTCTCTTTCTCCTTCTTCCTCTTCCTCTTCCTTTTCCTCTTCCTCTTCCTCTTCCTCTTCCTCTTCCTCTTCCTCTTCCTCTCCCACTTCGTCCTCCTCTTCCTCTTCCTCTTCCTCTTCCTCTTCCTCTTTTTCTTGTTCCTCCTCTTAATCCTCTTCTTCTCTTCCTCCTTATACCTCTGTAGCTTCTCATGGACTTATTTTAACTCCACTTACTCCTCTTCCTCTTCCTCCTTCTTTTATTTCTCTTCCTCTTCTTCCTTTTCCTCATCCTTTTCTTCTTTCTCCACCTTCCCTTCCTTTTCTTCCTCTTCCCCCTTCTCCTATTCTTCCTCCTCCTCTTCCACTTCTTTCTCCTCTTATTCCCTTCTTTCTACTCCTTTTATTTCTCTTTCTGTTCTTCTACCTCCTCTTTATCCTCCTTGTCTCTTTTTATTCCTTCTCTCCCTCCTCCTTGTCTTTCTCCTTCTCTTCCCTCTTTCCTCTTTTCGTCCTCTTCCTTATTTTGCTCCTCTTCCTCCTCACCTCATTTCTTTCTCATCTTTCATCTTTTCTTTCTCTTCTTCTTTTTTCTCCTATTCTTCATTTTCTTCTTTTTTTCTTCTTCTTCCTCATCCTCTTCCTATTCTCTCGACTCTTCCTATTCTTTCTCTTTCTCCTCTTCATCCTCTTTGTTCTCTTTTCCCTACCCTCTCTTTTCGCCTTCTCTTTCCATCTTTTGTCCTCGTTCTACCCTTTGTCTTTTTTTTTCCTCTTCTTCCTCTTCCTCCTCTTCCTTCTCTTCCTTCTCTTCCTTCTCTTCCTTCTTTTCCTTCTCTTCCTTCATTTCCTTCTCTTCCTTCATTTTCTTGTCTTTCTTCTCTTCCTTATCTTTCTTCTTTTTCTTCCCCTTCTCTCTCTCTCTCTCTCTCTCTCTCTCTCTCTCTCTCTCTCTCTCTCTCTCTCTCTCTCTCTCTCTCTCTCTCTCTCTCTCTCCCTCTCTTTCTCTCCCTCTCTCTCCCTCTCTCTCCCTCTCTCTCTTCCTCTACTTCCTTCCTTTCCTCCACCTCTTCTTCATCCTCCTCCTCCTATTCTTTCCTTCTCCGCTCTCTTCCTTCCTGCCTACTTGCCGATTAGTTTCCTCTTTTACTCTCTTGCTTCCTTACTCCCTCACTCCCTCAATCCCTCACTCCCTCACTCCCTAACTCCCTCACTCCCTCACTGTCTCACCCCCTCAATTCCTCACTCCCTGAATCCCTCACTTCCTCACTCCCTCACTCCCTCACTCCCTTACTCCCTAACTCCCTGAATCCCTCATTCCCTCACTAAACACCCCCTCACTTCCTCACTCCCTCACCTCCTCACCCCCTCACTTCCTCACTCCCTCACTTCCTCACTCCCTCACTCCCTCACTCCCTCACTCCCTCACTCCCTTACTCCCTTACTCCCTCACTCCCTCACTCCCTCACCATTTCACCCCTTTCCTTCCTTACTCAGTCCGTCCCTTCCCAACTCCCTCGCTCCCTCCTATCCTCCCTCACTCCCTACCTCCCATCCTCCATTCCCTCTTTCTTTTCATAATATTCTAATTAATTTTCTTCCTTCCATTCATGCGCTGATTTACGAAAAAGAAAATTCTTATTTCTCTCATATGCTATTTATTTATTTTTTATTCATTTATTTATTTATTTATTTATTTATTTATTTATTTATTTATTTATTTATTTATTTATTTTTTATTTATTTATTTGTTTGTTTATATATTTATTTGTTTATTTGTTTATTTATTTGTTTATCTGTTTATTTGTTTATTTTTTTATTTATTTATTTATTTATTTATTTATTTGTTTATTTTTCTTCTCTTTTTCACTCTGCTCTTGCTTACTCCTCTTTCTCCATTTACTACTCTTTTTCTTATCATTGATAAATTCTTTGGCTCTCTTTACTCTTAGAACTACTCTTTTTTCCACTCTCAGCTCTCCCTCTCACGACTCTTTTCTTTCTTAATGATCTTTTCTCGTACGGAACTCTTTCCTCGACTATCTTTTCCTCTTCTTTCTCACTTTATTCGCATTCGCCACTCTTTCCTAACTTGCTACTCTTTCCTTCTCTCGGCTGTCTCTCTACACTCTAGCTGGCCTCTTTATTTGAATTGCAACTCTCTTTATTCTTTTTCTTCATATAATCACTCTTTCTTCTATTATCATCGATCTTGCTTCACCTCGGCTTCCACTTTTTCCTCCTTGATTTTTCTTCTTAAAACTAGTCTTTCTTTAGTTCTTAGTCTGTCCTCAATTACTTTGCCTTCCTCTCCTTTCTCCTCGCTTTCGTCCACGTTCCTCTTTCCCCCTTCCCTCTCCTCTCTTCCTCTTCTCACCTCTTCCTTCCCTTCCCTCTCCTTCTCTTTCCTCTCTCTCTCCCGTCTCCAGCCCTTCTCTGCCCTCCTCCTCTCCCTTCCTTCTCTTCCTCTCCCACCTCTTCCTTCCCTTCCCTCTCCTTTCCTTCCCTCTCCTTCCCTTTCCTCTCTTTCCTCCCATCCCCAGCCCCTCTCTGACCTCCTCCTCTCCTTTCCCTCTCTTCCTCTCCCCACCTCTTCACCTCTTCACCTCTTCCTTCCCTTCCCTTTCTTTTCCTTTCCTCTCCTTCCCTTTCCTCTCTTTCTTCCCGTCTCCAGACCCTCTCTGACCTCCTCCTCTCCCTTCCCTCGCTCCCCCTCCTACTCCCCTTCCCTTCCCTTCCCTTCCCTCCCCTTTACCGTTGTTCATATATCAAACTAACATTGTTATATTATACTTTTCTTGTGATTTGTACCCCTTCACAAGACAATCGTCGCTTTCCCCTTGGGCTGTAACCCCCCTCCATACCTCTCTATCTCCCTCCCTCTTCCTCTCCCTCCATTCTCCCTCCTTCTGCCTCTCTTTTCCTTCCTCTTCCTCTCTCTTTCTTACAGTCCCTTATTTTCCCTCCACTTTTCTCCCTCTCCCTTCCTCTCCCTCTCTATCCCTTCCTCTTCATTTCTCTCCCCTCCCACCTTCCCTCCTTCGGTCCTCTCCCTCAATCCCCTTCTCCCTCCCTCCACCTCCCTTCTTCTCCTCCCTCTTTTTTTCTTTGGTCTTTTCCCTCTCCCTCACTCACATTCCCTTACCTTTCCTCTTTCTTCCTTTTGTTCTTTTCCTTCCCTTGTTCCTCTCTTCTCTCCCTTTTATATCCTTCCGCTCTCCCTCTCTTCTCTCCCTCTCTCTCTCCCCTCCTCCTCCCCTCCACTCCCTCCGAAAGGACTCGGTAACACTCTTAACGCTAACAACCAATTAAACCATTCAACACGGTAATTCACTTGACTTTTTTCTGTTTAAAACCAAACGATTCTATTCAACTGAGGGGTGGTCATCAAGGCCCCCTACTTTCCCTGAATTTTCCCCTGCGTGTGACTAAAATTCCCTGATGACCACAAGAACAAAGATATACAAATCAGGGGTCACCTTCACAATGATGTCTGGGTCGGATGAGATCTTTTGTGTTGTCACCACAAAGGGTGAACCCCAGACAGCATACGAGGTTGAAGACGTGTCGATAAAGGTTTGCTGTTGACTGTGTGAGACTGGGACGGGGGGGGGGAAAGTCTTCAGGGATGTTCTGGAGTCTTCTGGAGACTCTCTTGAGGTCTTTGTCCTCAGACTTTTTTCACCGTCATTGGAATCATGGAAGACAATCACTAACAACAACAACCACACTAAACCATATGCAGTAGTATCTACGTAACATAAACAACATTTCAAGCACTAGAACTAACACTGACTCTTACACTAACACTAACATAAACGCCAACTCTAACACTAATACTAACACTAACAATAATATTGACACTGACACTGACACTAACACTAACACTAACACTAACACTAACACTAACACTAACACTAACACTAAAACTAAAACTAACACTATAACTAACACTAGCACTAGCACTAATACTAACGCTAACACTAGCGAACACTAACAATAATACTAACTCTGTCACTAGCAGTGGCATCAGCACTATCATTAGCAGAAGTAGCAGCACTAGCATTAACAATAACATCATCACATGAACAACTAAAGTTACATCAGGGTTAAAACTAACATGAACACCTGGACTCCTATCACCACCACCACTACCATCACCACTACCACCAACCACAACAAACCCCAACCAAATACACACACTTAAGTCTTTGGGTCGAGGACGGCGAATTAGAGTGTCTTTGTCTCTTCGATCTAGAGCAATGGTTCTCAACTCGTTTCCTCATGTACCCCCTTTTTATGGATTGCTGTCCATTACCTAACTGGAGACTGCTTCATCACTAGATTTAATCGTCGTGCATCCACTAACTGTCACTAGTTTCCGGCTTGTGGCCCCACTTATGAAGCCTTATAGTTCATCAAGAGGTCATGGACACCAAGTTGAGAACGACTAAACTAGAGGTCTTCTGTCTTCTGAGCGAAATCTCAGACTTAGGTCTTCGCGTCGAACTACCCCCAAAGACTCTCAGAAGCCTTCTTCCTAGCTCCTACTTCATTTCCTCCAACAATATAATTCGATCCTGACCCACTTCCCCAACAATCGGATTCGGTCCTCCCTCACGAGCAGATGTTAAGGATTGACGTGTCTGGTTTGAAGTAGACCGGACATGGCTTGAAATGATCTAAGATGGATTGGGTGTCTGCATGGGTGTGATTGTAGAGAGATAGGACACCCTGAATAATCGTTTTGAGGTTTTCATGTGTTTCAACCCTTGCAAGGTGAGTCACCCTAACAAGATAGTTCACCTTTGCAAAGGCAAGGTAATTCACCTTTGCAAAGTGATTTGCCCTTGCTAGCTCATTCACCCTAACGTAATGATTCACCCTTAGAATGTAGTTTACCATTATAAGGGTGATTTGTCATTACAGGGAGAGTCACCTCTGATTGGTAGTTCACCCTTGAAAAGCAGTTCACTCGTAGGAAATTAACAAAGTAGTTCTCCTTTGTAAAAGCGTTCACACTAGGTAGTCTCTTCCTCCTAGTATGCGCTTCACCCTAAGAAAGGTCCACCCTTATTGATTGATTCACAATTGCCAGTTGGTTCACCCTAATGAAGTAGCTCACCTTCACCGGGTGATTCACACACACACACACACACACACACACACACACACACACACACACACACACACACACACACACACACACACACACACACACACACACACAAATACACACACAAATACACACACACACACACACACACACACACACACACACACACACACACACACACACACACACACACACACACACACACACACACACACACACACACACACACACACACATTCTCAGGTGGTTTTCTTTCAAGTTGTTCCCTTTAGGAGGCAGCTTCCCTTAGGAGGTAGTTCGTCGGACTGCCAGAAGGTGGCTCTGTGGTGCTCAGGTGACACGACTTAATTGGCTGGCGTCAAATCGAATTGGGTCCTCCCGGAGTCTTCCTCCTCCTCCTCTTCCTCCCCTTCTGAGGACTCTTCTTCCCTCGCCTCCTCGTCTTTCCGTTCTCTTGATTCTTTGTCCCCCTTTTCCCGTTTTCTTTCTTTAATTTCGTTCCTTTTTTCAGATTCTATTTTCTTCTTCCTTTCTTTCGGCTATTCTTTTTCTCGTCTTTTTGTTTTTTTCTTTTTCTTTCTATATTTTCTCTTTCTTTCACTTTTTTCTCTCTATGATTCTCTTTCTCTTTCTCTTTCTCTTTTTCTTTCTCTTTCTCTTTCTCTTTCTCTTTTCTCTTTCTCTTTCTCTTTTTTCTCTTTCTCTTTCTCTTTCTCTCCCTCTTCCTCTTTTTCTCTCTCTTTCTCTTTCTCTTTCTCTTTTTCTTTCTCTTTCTCTTTAACTCTCTCTCTTTCTATTTCTCTTTCTCTTTCTCTCTTTCTCTCTTTCTCTTTCTCTTTCTCTTTCTCTTTCTCTCTTTCTTTCTCTCTTTCTCTCTTTCTCTCTTTCTCTCTTTCTCTCTTTCTCTTTCTTTTTCTCTTTCTCTCTCTCTCTCTCTCTCTCTCTCTGAGTCTTGCTCTCTCTCTCTCTCTCTTTGTCTCTCCCTTTTTCTTTCTTTTTCTCTTCCTTTTTTCTTTCTCTATCTCTTACTCCTCTTAATACTTTTATTTCTTAGTTTTCTTTTTTCACTACAATCTCCTCTTTTGCTATCTAACGTCTTTTTTCTAAAACAAACTCTGTGTATTAAGAAAAAATGAGAATTAAGGTATAAATGACTAATATCGTTTGAGTGACTTTTGTTACTATATTTCTATTATTGCAATATTCTGTAACAAGTTTCTATGTCAGAATTATGTTGCACAGTATATAAGAATCATCTATTAGCAATGAGCCTCTGTCAATGTAAAATACGTTTTCTATATTTTAAGGGTTATTATACTCGTATTATTCCTAGACATATAGATTTGCAAATCCTTGTCACATTCAATTTATTCTGTATATCTTTTCAATATACTTAAGTATGTACGTGTAAATACACACACACACACACACACACACACACACACACACACACACACACACACACACACACACACACACACACACACACACACACACACA
>NC_134809.1:24958040-24960540 GCF_046742065.1 Oratosquilla oratoria | reverse complement strand
TTTTTTTTTCTCTTTTTCTTGTGTTTTTTTCCTCTTCGTTGTCTTTCTTTTTATTTCGTCTACTTTTCCTCTTTTCTTTTTTTCACAATTATTTTCCTCCGCATCTTTCTTGTTTCAATACCTCTCTTTGTCATTTCCTTTTGTTAATTTACTTTTCTCTCACATCCCTCTCATTCCCTTTTTCCTTAGGCCCTTTCCTTTATTTTCCTCTTCCATGCATTTTTTTTTGTGTGGGGAAAAGGAGTTTTTTTCTTCCTCTTCTTCTTCTCCTCTCTCTCTCTCTCTCTCTCTCTCTCTCTCTCTCTCTCTCTCTCTCTCTCTCTCTCTCTCTCTCTCTCTCTCTCTCTCTCTCTCTCTCTCTCTCTCTCTCTCTCTCTCTTTCTGTATCTATCTATCTGTCTATCTATCTATCTATCTATCTATCTATCTATCTATCTATCTATCTATCTATCTATCTATCTCTCTCTCTCTCTCTCTCTCTCTCTCTCTCTCTCTCTCTCTCTCTCTCTCTCTCTCTCTCTCTCTCTCTCTCTCTCTCTCTTCCTCTCCCTATTTTTTCTTTGACTGCTTCCACGCTTCCATTCTTCCAGTCTCTTTTCCATACCCATCCAATCTGAATTTTTTATTTTCTCTTTCAATTCTCCCTCTATTTCGGTTTTATCAAATTCCGTGCCTTTTGCCTCTCTCTCCATCTCTCACTCTTCCTTCCTCTCCCTCCTTCCTTCCTCTTCTCTTCCCTCCTCTCCTCCCTCCTCCCTGGCTTCCTGTACTTCATATTCTCCAGACTTTTCTCTTTCTTTCTTTTATCAACTCTCTTCCATTCCTCTTCTTTCGATAACGGTTCTGTTGTTTATGAACTTTTCTCTCACTTTCTCTCGCTTCGTCTCTCTTTTTTTCTCTCTTCTTTTTTCTTTACTCTTGTTTTCACTCCATTTTGCAACTCTCCTCTTTCTTTCTTTCTTTCTTTCTTTTCAATTTCTTTCTTTCTTCCTTTCGTCCTCTCACGTCCTTCCCTTCTTCACTCTGCGTCTATAAGGACGACATACCTCCCCTCCTCCCTCCCTCATCCCTACCTCCCTCCCTATCTTCTTTCCTAACTCCTACCTTCCCTAACTCCCATCCTTCCTATCACACTCACTCACTCACTCACCACTTCCACCCTCTCTCAACCCTCCCTTCACCCCTTCCATACTCTCTTCCTCAACCCCTCACACTTCTACCTCCCTTCCTCACCCCTCACTCATCCCTTCCTCATCCCCTTCCACATCCCCTCCCACACCCCTCCCACACCCCTCCCTCACCCCCTCCCTCACCCCCTCCCTCACCCCCTCCCTCACCCCCTCCCTCACCCCCTCTCACACCCCTCCCTCACCCCTCCCTCACCCCTCCCAAACCCCCTCTAACACCCCTCCCTTACCCCTCCCTTACCCCTCCCACACCCCTCTTTATTTTTTTCACCCTATCTCTTCCCACCTTTCCTCACTCCCTTCCTCAACCCCTCAGTACTCCCTTAACCCCTTACTTCACATCATTTCCTCCCTCCCTCTCTTCCACCCCATCTCCCTACCTCCCTACCTCCCTACCTCCCTTCCTCCTTCCCTTATTTTCTCCTTTTTATCCCCTTCCTCCCTCCTCTCCCCTCACCCCTTACCCCACTTCTCCTTCTCCTCTTCCCTCTCCCCCCCTTTCCCTCCATCCCCCCACTCCAATCTTGCGTCTGCTTTCAATAACTTGATTTTCGGTCCCCGTCTCTCCTGAAGGCAGAGAGGTCGACGCCGCCGCTCATAGCGGGTGAATATACTCCAGCTTGTTGAGCGTCGCCAGTTAGGACTCGACTTACTGGCGCCAAAAACTGCCCAGTAATGATAACTTTAGATAGAAGCACTCACACACATACACACATACACACATACACACACACATACATACACACACACACACACACACACACACACACACACACACACACACACACACACACACACACACACACACACACACACACACACACACACACACACACACACACACCACACTTGATGGCGCGGTGGTAGAGTTCCCGGCTGCCACTACGGTGGTCAGGGCTCGAATCCCGTCCAGGGCTGAAATAATTTTAGTATCGCTGCGCTGCGAGTCGTTACTCCAACTCTCGTGGGCGGGGAGTTGTGTGTGTGTGTGCGTGTGAGGTCACAGTATCATAGATCGGTCATACATGAGCTCTGAGCTCTCTTCCGGGAGGGTAGTAGCTGTCGATGACCAGTCCAACACGTAATTCAAGACCATGGTGAACCACACACACAAACTCACACACACATAAAAAATTGGAGGGTTTTAAGAGGTCATGTAAACAAATTGAGAAAAACTAAATGTCTAAAGTATATGAAGAAATACGTGAAATATCTTAGAAAACAATAAAGCCCAAACTAAAGCAATACAGGAATTATGTTATAAAAATGATAATTAGAGAAGAAGGATGTTGTTGCTAATTTCCTGTATTCTA
>NC_134809.1:24950540-24953040 GCF_046742065.1 Oratosquilla oratoria | reverse complement strand
GTATCTGTTTGAATTTCTCTGTGTATCTCTGTCTCTCTATCTTGTTTTTTCTATTGTTCTGTTTTTCTCAGCTGAAGCAGACAAAATTATTATTATTATTTTTTTTCTAATAAGGTTTTTTTCTCGGAGTCTTTTGGTCTTTTACGATCCATCAGAGTCTCAGGGTCTTCCAGAGCCTTCCAGGTCTTGTTGAAGTCTTCCAGATCTTTCCTTCAGTGGTGGTCTTCTGTTCTTTGATATACCAGAGTCTCAGGGTCATTTAGAATCTTCGACATCTTCTTGAGGTCTTCCGGGTCTTTTTTGTGATGATCTTCTTCTCTTGGATCTTCCAGAGCCTCAGGGTTTTCCAGAGTCCTCAAGGTCTTCTTGGAGTCTTCCTGGTCTTCCCTTTAGAAGTGGACTTCCGCTCTTGAATACTCCAGAGTATGAAGATCTTCCAAAATCTTCGGGGTCTTCATAGGGTCTTCCAGGTCTTTCTTTCAAGAATGTTCTTCTGATCTTTGATCCTCCAGAGTTTCAGGGTCTTCCAAAATCCTCGAGGTCTTCTTGCGCTCTTGCAGATTTTTCCTTTAAGTATGGTCTTCAACTCTTAGATCCTCCAAAGTGTCAAGGTTTTCCGGACTCTTCGAGGTCTTCTTAGGATCTTCTAGGTCTTTCCTTTAAATATGGTCATATCCTCTTGGATCCTCCAGAGTTTCAGGGTCTTCCAGAGTCCTTAGGGTTTTCTTATGGTCTTGCAGGTCTTTCCTTCGGGTATGGTCTTCAGCTCTTGGATCCTTCAACGTCTCAAGGTTTCCCAGAAATTCGAGGTCTTCTGAGGTCTTCCAAGTCTTTCCTTCAGGGATGGTCTTCTGTTCTTTAACAACTCGAGGTTTCTTGGTGGTTGATACTTTACCACTGTGGTCTTTTCCCTTTCCTCCTATCCCTTTCCTTTCTCCTTTTATTTCTCTTTCTTCTTCTTCTCTTTATATTTTTTGTTTTTCTTCCAACCATCCTCCTTGTTTTCCTTCTTCTCTTTCTTGTTCTTACTCTCTTTTTATCCTTTTTCTTCTCTCTTTTCTTCTGTTCGTCGTCTTTATATATCTTTACAAGTTCGTCTTCTTATTTTTCTCTCAGTTCGTGATTTCTTTTTTTTCAAGTTTCCACCCTCTCTTGCATCCTTTCCTTATTTCACATCTTCCCTTTTCACTCTTCCTTCTCTCTTCAATTCTTTTTCCGCTTTTCCTTTGCTTCCTTTTCTTCATTCTCCATTCTTCCCTTATACTCAATTTCTTCTCTTCCTTTCTCCCTCTTCTCTTCCTCCTCCTGTTTTATTCTACCTCCATAATGTTACGTTTTTAACCACCTTTTCTCCCTGATCTATTTCCTCTCCTCCTTCTATTCCTTATCCTCCTCTTCCTTTTTTCCTCCTCCTCTTCCTCTTTCTCTTCCTTCATAAAATTTTCTATTCAGAGTCTCATGATAGAGCGGCGCTGAAGTCCAATGTATACCGTGTCATACTCATGAGCAGGTGGTCGTGAGTTCGATTCCCGGGACCCACTGTGTGCTTCTAGTGTAAGTTACCAACAGCTTGGCCAGGCGGGGAGGCGACCCAAACATCGGCCTAAAAAATCCAGCGGCTTGCCCTACCAGGGGTTTCTCCTTCCCATTTCTTTGTATTGGGACGGTGAGTTTAGTCTCCTGGTCTCTGAATCTCTTTGCTACTCCTCCTCCTCCTCCTCCTCCTCCTCCTCCTCCTCCTCCTCCTCCTCCTCCTCCTCCACCTTCTCCTCCTCCTCCTCCAACTTCTCCTCCTCCTTCTCCTCCTCCTCCTCCTCCTCCTCCTCCTCCTCCTCCTCCTCTTCCCCCTCCTCCTCTTCCCCCTCCTCCTTCTCTTTCTCCTTCTTTTCCTTCTCCTTTTCCTACTCCTCCTCTTCCTCCTTCTCCTCCTCCTTCTCCTCCTCCTCCTCCACTCCACCTCCACCTTCTCCCCCTCGTCGTCCTCCTTCTCCTTCTTTTCCTTCTCCTTCTCCTTCTCCTTTTCTCCTCCCTTCCTCCTTCTCCTTATCCTTCTCCTCCTTCTTTTTCCCCTCCTCCTCCTTCTCCTTCTCCTTTTCCTTCTCCTTCTTCTTCTCCTCCTCCTTTTCCTCCTCCTCCTCCTCATCTTCCTTTCCAGCCTGTTTTCTCTCTTCCTCTCCTCATCTTCCTTTTTTGCCTACTTTTCTCCTCCCTCTTCCTGTTTTTCTCCTCTTTTTCCTCTTCCTCCTCTTCTTCCTCTTCCTCTTCCTCCTCCTCCTCTTCGTCTCGCATCCACATCCTCCCCCCTCATTCCCCCCATCAACGACCTCTTCTTCCCTCAACTCCATTTTCCGCGTCCAAATATCCCTCCCCACTCCACCTCTCCCTTGCCTCCACCCACCCCACACTGGAAGTCCCTCCCCCCCCCCTCGATCTCCCCAACAGTCATTGGGGCCAAACTGCGGTGCCTTTCCTTCTAAGCGGACCCCGCAGAGGCCTCTAT
>NC_134809.1:24940540-24945540 GCF_046742065.1 Oratosquilla oratoria | reverse complement strand
CGCGTCCGTGGGGGCTGTGGTTGGTAGCTTGAGGTGGCTGTGACGGCGGGAAATGTGGTTGTGGTGGATGGTATTGGTGATGATGATGATGATGATGGTGATGGTGATGGTGATGGTGATGGTGATGGTGATGGTCATGGTCATGGTCATGGTGGTGGTGATGGTGGTGATGATGATGATGATGATGATGATGATGATGATGATGATGATGATGATGATGATGATGATGATGATGATGATGATGATGATGATGATGATGATGATGATGATGATGATGATGATGATGATGATGATGATGATGATGATGATGATGATGATGATGGCGGCGGCGGCAATAGTGGTAATGGTGATGAGTGATGGTGATTTTGATGATGATGGTGATAATAGTGATGATTCTGGTGATGATAGTGATGATAATGATAGTAATAATGATGATGCTGTCAGCAGTGATGAAGAAAATTATGGGTAATGTTGGTAATAATGATAATGACGTGACTTTAAGATCACGTGATGCACAATGCATACTAATGACGTCATTAAGTATCGCCTAAGTTTGATAAAATCGCCTGATGGCATACATGATAGGCCATACAAAAACGTATTTAATAGTAACGTTGCCAGATCACAATTTAAACAAATATTTTACAAAGATTAATACAATCACTTGGCGACTGAGGAACTTAAGGTGAAAGTAATGAGCTCGCCTTCAAACCAGTAGTCCCCCTCGTAAGGTCATAACTCGTGACGTCACCCTTCAAGGTCATCCTTCCAAGGTCACGAGGTTGACCTTATCCCCTGTTAAACCCGCGACACCTTAATAAATTCATTATGTCTTCTTCTTAAAGCTTAGCGGTCTTTGTGTCTTTTTGTGTTACGCTCCATTTCTGTAATGCAGTCATATGCCTCAGTGAAGTCCATAAACAGTGTTGCCATTACGCTTGGTATCAATTTTCAAAGGTTTTATTTATTATTCTTTCGTTCAGTGATTATAACAGATTACATTTGCTAATGCTTAACGACTTTATTCAGTTTATCTAGTCATTTACAGGCAAATGAAGATACTTCTTGCTGTGCAATGATTATTTGAGGTTAGTTGATGGTTTCTTTACCAAAAGACAGGTGAAGATGAGGGTAAGGAGTCTACGCCAAGAGGCACTGAGTAACTGCGGCCGAAGCCGTCACCTTTGCCCTGTTATACGCTTTAACCCATTCAACTCCGATGACAAGATGTCTTGTCATTTGGTCAAATAAAACAAAAAATCATAAAACACCAAAATGTTTGATCAAACACCAGAAAAATATGACGTCAATCCTCGCTTCGCTCGCAGCGAAGCGAGGATTGACGTCATATTTTTCTGGTGTGTTTGATCAAACATTTTGGTGTTTTATGATTTTTTGTTTTATTTGACCAAATGACAAGACATCTTGTCATCGGAGTTGAATGGGTTAAGGACTGTTGGAACAGGTAACAACAGTCACTGCTGGGAATCGGAGAGGAGTACGAGATTCGAACCCACAACTCAGCAAATACGAGACCATTGCGTCTCCTATTACGACACAAGATACTTCATTCTGGCTTTATAGAAGTATTTACTTGTATTGCATCCTTTTGAACACAAGAGATATTTCACTATCATAAACCCCGATGAGGTTTTGATTTTATAAATTTAATGTAGTTAAGATTCTAGGACAATGGTTCCCAAACTGGGGTTAAATTACCCCTCTGGGGGTAATTTAACAAATTTTCGGGGGTAATGGAGAGTTGACAAAAATAGATAATAATAATAATATGAATTCTGAAAATCAAGAAGCCAAGAATTCTTCAACTAGTTTCAAAGCATGCGATTCCATCCGTCCCACTGATATTCTCTACATCTTTGGCAGTAGTTATTACAGATGCACAAAGTTCAAATACAATAAATAAACGAAAATATCTCTAGTGTTCTAGGAGCTTCAGCAATATCTCTACGGGTCAGAGTCACGCAGCAGGGTTTTAGGATTAGAGAGTTGTTCCCACTCAGAAAAAGAATGCTGGTCGCTTGTAAGTTACATCACAACTCCGATTAAATGAAGCGGTCTTGTTGTGAATGTGCTGTGCCTTACTGCAGTGCTTCTGTCCCAGGGCAGTGGGCGGGATACAGGGATGACCCGTCATCCATGAGATGCTAAGATGAGTTAGGGGAAAGGATGGTGGAGAGTGGGTGGGAGTGGATATTTGCCTTTTGACATTGCTGTCTTCCTTTTAAGGGGAAAAAGACATTGATATGTAAATAGCTTGATAGACAATTCCTTTCTGTTGTTTTTCTTAAATTACTTCTTTACTTTTTTTTGTAAATCCATCTTTTTGGTGTAATATCGTTTTCATGGATAAAAGCGCTAGTTATTGATGACAAAATAATCGTCATCGCAAGAACGAAACCCAATTTCACAGTATCCTTTCAATTCAGTAAAATATTTTGAAATGCTCCTGGAAGAGATGTTCAGACGAGGGGGTATTCTAGGATAAAGGAGATTTATATAAAACGATAAATAAATGAATAAATAAATAAATAGATAAGAGAATTATTAAATGAAGAATCTCTGTAGCCCTGTGAAGCCACTTGAATGTTTTGTTCTGGTTAACATTTGTCGATTTAATTTAATAAAATAATTTTTCTTTTAACAAGGAAAGGTGTTGAAATAGCAACGATCATTTCTAGAAGTTTACGTGGGTAAACCACCTACGTATTTACTGGCATTTAGAAAATTGCTTACGCTTTATATACTTGCACATCGAGCGCTACTAGTTCATACGTGCACCGCTCTCGCCGTACAGAATAATTGCACCTCAAGTAAAATAATCGCCACAAGTGAGATGATACGTCAATACTCGACAAAAGACAAATGTCTGCAGGGATGGTTTTATCGTGTGCATAGCTTCTCGCGGCTTCCGATGACGTCAAGTCGTCGACCTATGGATCTTTTCATCAAAGATGGTGGAAGAAAACAACAAAGTACTTTATTTTCACTCCACGCAGGTACATTCCATTTATATGACAAAATTCCCTGTCTTCTGATATCTCACTTTCCACATCCTATTCCCTCCCTTCCTCTTCCTTCTCTTCTCTAGTCTTCTCTCTTCCCTCCTTCTCTTTTTCCTCTCATCTCCTTGTTTTCCTCGTCCGACTCGCTCTTCCCATTCCTTATTATTCTAATACGCTTCCTTCCTTTCTTCTCCTCTCAATTTCCTCCTCTCTCTTCCTCTCCCTTCCCCTCCCCACTCCTTCTTTTTCTCGTTTGAGCTACATCAGTGATACAATAGGAGATAGAAAGAGAAATTCGGCAGAGAAGAAATTGGAAAAGGATGAGAAGGCGAAAGAGAATTAGGGAAAGGAGAAGAAGCAGAAAGAGAAGAAGAGGGAGAGAGAAGGAAGAAAGTTGAGAAGAGAATCAAGAGATGGGGAGGAAAAGGAGGAGGAAAAGATAAAAGATGAAGGACGATCGAGAGGGTAAAAATAAATAAATAAATAAATAAATAAATAAATAAATAAATAATAAAATAAAAAAAATGGAGAAAAGCAGAAACAGGAGGAGATGGAGAAACAAAAGAAGAAAAATGAGTGGAAGAAGAAGAAGAGAGAAGGGAGGACGAATAAGAAAAGGAGAAAGAGGAAGAGAAAGAGGAAGTGAAGGAAGACGAAGTAAGAGAAGTCAAAGGAGAAGAAGGAAGAAGAGAGGAAGAAAAGGAGAATAAAAAGGAGCAGGATAAGGAAGTAAAGAAGAAGGAGAAAGAGAAACAGAAGGAGAAGGAGTAAGAGGAGGAGGAGGAAAACCAGCAACATTAATGGAAGAAGAAGGAGGAAGAAGAGGAGGAGTAGAAAGAAGAGGGTGAGGAAAAGGAGTAGAAGGAGGAGGAACAGTAGGAAGGGAAAGGAAAAAAGGACGAGGAGGAGAAAGAGAGGAGGAAGGAGGAGGAGAATATGAAGAAGGAGGTGAAGGAGGAAGAGGAGGAACATTAGGAAGGTTAAGGGAAAGAGGAGGAGGAGGAAGAGGTGGAGGAGGAAGAGGAGGGGGAGGAGGAAGGGTGAGGTCGTGTTGCATCGATAGACATAATGAAGACACATTGTCCTCCCGGCCAGCTGATCAACTTTGCCCCCGTCTTGTCCTCCTGCGCTTCGTCTCGACCCTTTGTCTTGTCTTGTATCGTCTTGTCTTGTCTTGTTTTGTCTTGTCTTGCCTTGTCTTGTTTTTTTGTCTTGTCTTTTTTCTTGTCTTGTCTTGTCTTGCCTTGTCTTCTTTTTTCTTGTCTTGTTTTGTTTTCTCTTGTCTTGTATTGTCCCTTTTCTTGTCTTGTCTTGTCTTGTCTTGTCTTGTCTTTTTTCTTGTCTTGTCTTGTTTTGCCTTGTCTTCTTTTTTGTCTTGCCATGTCTTGTCTTGCCTTCTCTTGTCTTCTCTTGTCTTGCCTTCTCTTGTCTTGTCTTGTCCTGTCTTGCCTTGCCTTGCTCTTGCCTTGTCTTGTCTTGTCTCGTCTCGTCTCGTCTCGTCTCGTCTCGTCTTGTCTTGTCTTGTCTTGTCTTGTCGTGCATTTCCTAGTCTTGTTTTGTCTTGTCTTGTTATACATTGTCTTGTCTTATTATCTCGTCTTGACGTTGCTTATCCTGATATATTCTGCCTTAGTATCTTTTCTTTTATCTCCTCTCTTGTCTTGTCCTGTATTTCCTATGATTTCCTTAGCTTGTTTTGTTTTGCCTATTGGATGTTTTTGTTTTTTCCGTGTTTTGCTTTCTTACGTTGTTTTTTCTTCTTGTGTTTGGCTATGAGGAGACTTATATCTATGGCCTCTTCTTCATTGTATATATTGTCTTTAATTTCCCCTTCAGGCTTCCAAACAACCATGTTGTGCTCAATTTCAGCAGGAAAGAGAAAAACGGGACTGTATGGCAACAGCAGCCAATAAGCTGGAGTTATCGACAGATAAGTGAGGCTCAATTTTCTCAAACCAATTGAACCACAATTTAAGA
>NC_134809.1:24905540-24918040 GCF_046742065.1 Oratosquilla oratoria | reverse complement strand
TGGCTGTCGGCACTTTGCAGGCATATAAATATATCTATTTCTTTATATATTTATTTATCTATTTATTCATTTACTTATCTATTTGTATACTTATTCATTTATTTAATTAATTTGTTTTTATTTACTTATCTATTACTTATGTTCTATTTATTAATTTATCTACTTTCTATTAATTTATTAATTTATTTATTTATTTGCTTATTTAATTAATCAATTCTTTATTCATTTACTTATCATTTATGATCTATTTATTAATTTATCTGGTTTCTATAATTTTTTTAACTATTTATCTATTAGTTTCTACACATTTCATTAATCGCTCTATTTATGCATTCGCTTATCCTGGCGGTCCAAAACTTTCTCATAGATATGAGAGGACAAAAGAGGGAAGAGCGGAAAGGAAGGAGGGGAAAGTAGAGGGGAAAGGTGGGGATCATCTAGTTGGGGTGAGGGGACAATGGGAAGACCGCCAGAGGGTAGGGAGCAGCACCCACCACCACCCCACCTCCTAGTCACACCAGATAACATCAGCTAGCCCGTTCCCCCAGATGAAGAGAATATTTTGGACTGTTCCCCAACTCAGCTCCCCATATCTCATCACGTGTATTTCTCTCTTATGCCTTCTCTTGTTCTCTTTCACTCTTACTTTCTGTCTCTGAATCCTCTACTTATTTAACCTATCTTATTTATCTATCCAGATATCTGTCTATCTCTTTATATATCTATGAATCTCTCTATCTATCTATTTATCCACTTATCTATCTATCTATCTATTTATCTATCTATCTATCTATCTATCTATCTATCTGTCTGTCTATCTGTCTATCTATCTGTCTGTCTGTCTGTCTATCTATCTATCTATCTATCTATATATATATATATATGTATATATATCTTTATCTACCTATTTGCCTCTGTCTATCTACCTATCTATCCATCTACCTCTTTATCTATCTATCGGTGTCTGTCTGTCTGTCTGTCTGTCTGTCTGTCTGTTTTTCTATCTGTCTGTCTGTCTGTCTATTTGTCTGTGTATCTATCTACCTATCTACCTCCTTTCAGATTTTTTGGATTTTGGGTAATTTTGGTCGCCTGCTCAGATTTACCCGCCATATCACCCACAGGTCGAGGGCGTCCACGGGTGTCGTGGAGTCCAATTTGACACCACTCATGGATACTGAATGGGTGCCACAGGCCCATAAGTGAATACTGGGTGAAAAGGCCCAAGTTTGGAGGGGTGCCACCGCCACGCCCTTGGGCTAAGGCTGTCCATGTCTACCTTCCTTTGTACTTTGTCCAACTTTCTACCTGTGAGGCAACTTTGGATCAAATCGGTCACGTTCGGATTTTGGGCAAAATTCGTATGGTTTCTCCTTTGAGATTTTTTGGATTTTGTGTCATTATGGTCACCTGCTTAGATTTACACGCCATATCACCCACAGATCGAGGGCGTCATCGGCTACAGTGGAGTCCAATTTGACACCACTCAGGGAAACGGTATGGGTGCCACAGGCCCAAAAGTGAATACTAGGGGTGCCACCCCCACGCCCTTGGGCTAAGTCTGTTCATGTCTACCTTCCTTTTTACTTTGTCCGAAAGTGAATACTGGGTGAAAAGGCTCAAGTTTGGAGGGGTGCGACCGCCACGGCCTTGGGCTAAGGCTGTTTATATCTAACTATCTTTGTACTTTGTCCAACTCTCTACCTATGTGGTAAGTTTGGACCAAATCGGTCACATTCGGATTTTGGGCAAAATTCGTATGGTTTCTCATTTTATATTTTTTGGATTTTGGGTCATATTGGTCACCTGCTCACATTTACCCGTCATCTCACCCACAGGTCGAGGGCGTCCAAGACTGCCGTGGAGTGCAATTTGATACCACTCAGGGATACGGTATGGGTGCCACAGGCCCATAAGTGAATGCTGGGTGAAAAGGCCCAAGTTTGGAGGGGTGCCACCGCCTAGCCCTTGGGCTAAGGCTGTTCATGTCTACTTTGCTTTGTACCTTGTCCGACTCTCTACCTATGAGGCAGGTTTGGACCAAATCGGTCACCTTCGGATTTTGGGTCATATTGGTCACCTGCTCAGATTTACCCGCCATATCACCCACAGGTCGAGGGCGTCCACGGGTGCCGTGGAGTCCAATTTGACACCATTTAGGGATACGGTATGGGTGCCACAGGCCCAAAAGTGAAAAGGCCCAAGTTTGGATGGGTGCCACCGCCACGCCCTTGGGCTAAGGCTGTTCATGTCTACCTTGCTTTGTACTTTGTCCGACTCTCTACCTGTGAGGCAAGTTTGGACCAAATCGGTCACCTTCGGATTTTGGGCAAAATTCGTATGGTTTCTCCTTTGAGATTTTTTGGATTTTGGGTCATATTGGTCACCTGCTCAGATTTACCCGCCATATCACCCACAGGTCGAGGGCGTCCACGGGTGCCGTGGAGTCCAATTTGACACCACTCAGGGATACGGTATGGGTGCCACAGGCCCATAAGTGAATACTGGGTGAAAAGGCCCAAGTTTGGAGGGGTGCCACCGCCTAGGTCTTGGGCTAAGGCTGTTCATGTCTACTTTCCTTTGTACTTTGTCCGACTCTCTCTTTGTGAGGCAAGTTTGGACGAAATTGGGCACATTTCGGATTTTGGGCAAATTTCGTATGGGTTATTTGAGATTTTTTGGATTTTGGATCATATTTTGTCATTTCCTCAGATTTACCCACCATATCATCCACAGGTCGAGGGCGTCCACGGGTGCCGTGGAATCCAATTTGACACCATTCAGGGATATGGTATGGGTTCCACAGGCCCAAAAGTAAACGCTGGGTGAAAAGGCCGAAATTTGGAGGGTGCCACCGCCTAGCCCTTGATTTAAGGCTCTTCATGTCTACCTTGCTTTGTACTTTGTCTGACTCTCTACCTGTGAGGCAAGTTTGGACCAAATCGGTCACGTTCGGATTTTGGGCAAAATTCGTATGGTTTCTCCTTTGAGATTTTTTGGATTTTGGGTCATTTCTGTCACCTGCTCAGATTTACCAGCCATATCACCCACAGGTCGAAGGCGTCTACGGGTGCCATGGAGTCCAATTTGACACCACTCAGGGATGCGGTAAGGGTGCCACAGACCCATAAGTGAATGCTGAGTGAAAAAGCTCAAGTTTGGAGGGGTGCCACACCCGCGCCCTTGGGCTAAGTCCGTTCATGTCTACCTTTTTTTTGTACTTTGTCCGACTCTCTACCTGTGAGGCAAGTTTGGACCAAATCGGTCACCTTCGGATTTTGGGCAAAATTCGTTTGGTTTCTCCTTTGAGATTTTTTGGATTTTGGGTCATATTGGTCACCTGCTCAGATTTACCCGCCATATCACCCACAGGTCGAGGGCGTCCACGGGTGCCGTGGAGTCCAATTTGACACCACTCAGGGATACGGTATGGGTGCCACAGGCCCAAAAGTGAATACTGGGTGAAAAGGCCCAAGTTTGGAGGAGTGCCACCGCCACGCCCTTGGGCAAAGGCTGTTCATAACTACCTTGCTTTGTACTTTATCCGACTCTCTACCTGTGAGGCAAGTTTTGACTAAATCGGTCATCTTCGGATTTTGGGCAATATTCGTATGGTTTCTCCTTTGAGATTTTTTGGATTTTGGGTCATATTGGTCACCTGCTCAGATTTACCCACCATATCACCCACAGGTCGAGGGCGTCCACGGGTGCCGTGGAGTCCAATTTGACACCACTCAGTGATACGGTATGGGTGCCACAGGCCCAAAAGTAAATACCAGGTGAAAAGGCCCAAGTTTGGAGAGGTGCCACCGCCATGCCCATGGGCTAAGGCAAAATTCGTATGGTTTCTCCTTTAATATTATTTGGATTTTGGGTCATATTGGTCACCTAATCAGATTTACCCACCATATCACCCACAGGTCGAGGGCGTCCACGGGTGCCGTGGAGTCCAATTTGACACCACTCAGGGATAAGGTATGGGTGCCATTGGCCCAAAATTGAATACTGGGTGAAAAGGCCCAAGTTTGGAGGGGTGCCACCGCTACGCCCTTGAGCTAAGGCAGTTCATGTCTACCTTGCTTTGTACTTTGTCCGACTATCTATCTGTAAGGCAAGTTTGAATCAAATCAGTCGCTTTCGGATTTTGGGTCATTTTGGTCACCTGCTCAGATTTACCCGCCATATCACCCACAGGTCGAGGGCGTCCACGGGTGCCGTGGAGTCCAATTTGACACCACTCAGGGATACGGTATGGGTGCCACAGGCCCAAAAGTGAATGCTGGGTGAAAAGGCCCAAGTTTGGAGGAGTGCCACCGCCTAGTTCTTGGGCTAAGGCTGTTCATGTCTACCTTGCTTTGTACTTTGTCCGACTCTCTACCTGTGAGGCAAGTTTGGACCAAATCGGTCACCTTCGGATTTTGGGCAAAATTCATATGGTTTCTCCTTTGAGATTTTTTGGATTTTGGGTCATATTGGTCACCTGCTCAGATTTACCCGCCATATCACCCACAGGTCGAGGGCGTCCACGGGTGCTGTGGAGTCCAATTTGACAACACTCAGGATTACGATATGGGTGCCACAGGCACATTAGTGAATGCTGAGTGAAAAAGGCCCAAGTTTGGAGGGGTGCCAACGCCTATTCCTTTGGGGCTGTCCATGTCTACCTTCCTTTGTACTTTGTCCGACTCTCTACCTGTGGGGCAAGTTTGGACGAAATCGGTCACCTTCGGATTTTGGGTAAAATTCGTATGGTTTCTTTTTTGATATTTTTGGGTTTTTGGGTCATATTGGTCACCTGCTCAGATTTACCCGCCATATCACCCACAGGTCGAGGGCATCCACGGGTGCCGTGGAGTCCAATTTGACACCACTCAGGGATACGGTATGGGTGCCACAGGCCCAAAAGTGAATACTGGGTGAAAAGGCTCAAGTTTGGAGGGGTGCCATCACCACGCCCTTGGGCTAAGCATGTTCATGTGCACCCTCCTTTGTACTTTGTCCGGCTCTCTACCTGTGAGGCAAGTTTGGACCAAATCGGTCATCTTCGGATTTTGGGCAAAATTCGTATGGTTTCTCCTTACAGAATTTATGGATTTTGTGTCATTTTGGTCACTTGCTCAGATTTACCCGCCATATCATCGACAGATTGAGGGCGTCCACGGGTGCCGTGGAGTCTAATTTGACACCACTCTGGGATACGGTATGGGTGCCACAGCCCCATAAGTGAATGCTGGGTGAAAACGCCCAAGTTGGGAGGGGTGCCACCGCCTAGCCCTTGGGCTAAGGCTGTTCATACCTACCTTTCTTTGTACTTTGTCCGACCCTCTACCTGTGAGGCAAGTTTGGACGAAATCGGTCATCTACGGATTTTGGGTAGAATTCGTATGGTTTCTCCTTTGAGATTTTTTGGATTTTGGGTCATATTGGTCACCTTCTCAGAATTACCGGCCATATCACCCACAGGTTGAGGACGTCCACGGCTGCCGTGGAGTCCAATTTGACATCTCTCAGGGACACGGTATGGGTGCCACAGGCCCAAATGTGAATACTGGGTGAAAACGCCCAAGTTCGGAGAGGTGCCACCGCAACGCCCTTGGGCTGAGGCTGTTCATGTCTACCTTCCTATGTACTTTGTCCGCCTCTGTACCTGTGTAGCAAGTTTGGACCAAATCGGTCACGTTCGAAATTTGGGCAAAATTCGTATGATTTCTCCTTTGAGATTTTTTGGATTTTGGGTCATGTTGGTCACCTGCTCAGATTTACCCGCCATATCCCCCACAGGTCGAGGGCGTCGAAGGGTGCCGTGGAGCCCAATTTGACACCACTCACGGATACGGTATGGGTGCCACAGGCCCATAAGTGAATATTAGGTGAAAATGCCCAAGTTTGGAGGGGTGCCACCGCCACGCCCTTGAGCTAAGGCAGTTCATGTCTACCTTGCTTTGTACTTTGTCCGACTCTCAACCTGTGAGGAAAGTTTGGACCAAATCGGTCACCTTCGGATTTTGGGCAAAATTCGTATGGTTTCTACTTTGAGATTTTTTGGATTATGGGTCATATTGGTCACCTGCTCAGATTTATCCGCCATATCACCCACAGGTCGAGGGCGTCCACGGGTGCCGTGTAGTCCAATTTGACACCACTCAGGGATACGGTATAGGTGCCACAGGCCCAAAAGTGAAATTTTTTTGATTTGATTGGTCACCTGCTCCGATTTACCCGCCATCTCACCCACAGATTGAGGGCGGCCAGGATTGGAGTGGAGTCCAATTTGACACCACCCAAGCCAACGATATTGATGCCAGAGACCCAAAAGTGAATACTGGGTGAATAGGCCCATATTTGGATGGGGTCACCGCAACGCCCTTAGGCTAAGGCCCTTTATGTCTACCTTCCTGTACACTGTGTCCTTTTCACCCAGTATTCACTTTTGGGTCTCTGGCATCAATATCGTTGGCTTGAGGGATGTCAAATTGGACTCCAATGCAACCCTGGCCGCTCTCAACCTGTGGGTGAGATGGCGGGTAAATCAGAGCAGTTGACCAATATGACCCAAAATCGAAAAAAATTCACTTTTGGGCCTGTGGCACCCATACCGTATCCCTGAGTGGTGTCAAAATGGACTCCATGGCACCCGTGGACGCCTTCGACTTGTGGGTGACATGGCGGGTAAATCTGAACAGGTGACCAATATGACCCAAAATCCAAAAAATCTCAAAGGAGAAACCATACGAATTTTGCCCAAAATCCGAAGGTGACCAATTTGGTCCAAACTTCCCTCACAGAGAGAGAGTCAAACAAAGTACAAAGGAAGGTAGACATGCACAGCCTTAGCCCAAAGGCGTGGCGGTGGCACCCCTCCAAACTTCAGCCTCTTCACCCAGTATTCACTTATGGGCCTGTGGCACCCATATCGTATCCCTGAGTAGTGTCAAATTGGACTCCACGGCAGCCGCGGACGCCCTCGACCTATGGGTGATATGGCGGGTAAATCTGAGCAGGTGACCAATATGAATATGACCCAATCTCTAAAAAATCTCATAGGAGAAACTATACGAATTTTGCCCAAAATCCGAAGGTGACCGATTTGGTCCAAACTTGCCTCACAGGTAGAGAGTCGGACAAAGTACAAAGGAAGGTAGACATGAACAGCCTTAGCTCAAGGGCGTGGCGGTGGCACCCCTCCAAACTTGGGCCTTTTCACCCAGTATTCACTTTTGGGCCTGTGGCACCCATACGGTATCCATGAGTGGTGTCAAATTGGACTCCACGGCACCCGTGGACGCCCTTGTCCTGTGGGTCATATGGCGGGTAAATCTGAGCAGGTGACCAATATGACCCAAAATCCAAAAAATTTCAAAGGAGAAACCATACGTATTTTGCCCAAAATCCGAAGGTGACCGATTTGGTCCAAACTTGCCTCACAGGTAGAAAGTCGGACAAAGTACAAAGGAAGATACATATAAACAGCCTTAGCCCAAGGGCTAGGCGGTGGCACCCCTCCAAACATGGGCCCTTTCACCTAGTATTCACTTATGGGCCTGTGGCACTCATACCGTATCCCTGAGTGGTGTCAAATTAGACTCCACGGCAGCCGTGGATGCCCTCGACCTGTGGGTGATATGGCGGGTAAATCTGAGCAGGTGACCATTACGACCAAAAATTCAAAAAATATCAAAGGAGAAACCATACGAATTTTGCCCAAAATCCGAAGGTGACCGATTTGGTCCAAACATGCCTCATAGTTAGAGAGTCGGACAAAGTACAAAAAAAGGTAGACATGAACAGACTTAGCCAAAGGGCGCGGTGGTGGCACCACTCCAATCCTGGGCCTTTTCACCCAGCATTCACTTCTGGGCCTGTGGCACCCTTACCGTATCCCTGAGTGGTGTCAAATTGGACTTTACCGCACCCGTGGACGCCTTTGACCTGTGGGTGAAATGGCGGGTAAATCTGAGCAGGTAACAAAAATGACCAAAAATCCAAAAAATCTCAAAGGAGAACCCATACGAAATATGCCCAAAATCCGAAGTTAACCGATTTGGTCTAAACTTGCCTCACAGGTAGAGAGACGGACAAAGTAAAAAAGTAAGGTAGACATGAACAGCCTTACCTCAAGGGCGTGGGGCTGGCACCACTCCAAACCTGGGCTTTTTCACCCAGTATTCACTTTTGGGCCTGTGGCACCCATACCGTATCCCTGAGTGGTGTCAAATTGGACTCCAAGGTAGCCGATAACCCCCTCGACATGTGGTTGATATGGCGGGTAAATCTAAGTAGGTGACCAATATGACCCAAAATCCAAAATTTCTCAAAGGAGAAACCATACGAATTTTGCCCAAAATTCGAAGGTGACCGATTTGGTCCAAAGTTGCCTCACTGGTAGAAAGTCGGACTAAGTACAAATGAAGGTAGACATGGACAGCCTTAGCCCAGGGGCGTGGCGGTGGCACCCCTCCAAACTTTGGTCTTTTCACCCAGTATTCACATTTGGGCCTGTGACACCCATACCGTAACCATGAGTGGTGTCAAATTGGACTCCACGACACCCGGGACGCCCTCAACCTGTGGGTGATATGGCGGGTAAATCTGAGCAGGTGACCAATATGACCCTAAATCCAAAAAATCTCATAGGAGAAACTATACGAATTTTGACCAAAATCCGAAGGTGACCAATTTGGTCCAAACTTGCCTCACACGTAGACAGTCGGACAAAGTACAAAGGAAAGTAGACATGAACAGCTTTAGCCGACACACCCTTAGGCTAAGGCTGTGTCGGTGGCACCCGTCCAACCTTGACCCTTTTCACCGAGTATTAACTTTTGGGCGTGTGGCACCCATACCGTATCCATGATTGGTGTCATATTGGACTCCACGACAGCCGTGGACGCCCTCGACCTGTGGGTGATATGGCGGGTAAATCTGAGGAGGTGACCAATATGACACAAAATCCAAAAAATCTCAAAGGAGAAACCATACGAATTTTGCCCAAAATCCGAAGGTGACCGATTTGTTCCAAACGTGCCTCACAGGTAGAGTCGGACAAAGTACAAAGCAAGGTAGACATGAACAGCTTTAGCCTAAGGACGTGCCGGTGGCACCCCTCCAAACTTGGGTTTTTTCACCCAGTATTCACTTTTGGGCCTGTGGCATCCCAAGCCAACGATATTGATGCCAGAGACCCAAAAGTGAATACTGGGTGAATCGGCCCAAATTTGGATGGGTGTCACCGCAACGCCTTTAGGCTAAGGCCCTTCATGTCTAGCTTGTTGTACACTGTGTCCTTTTCACCCAGTATTCACTTTTGGGTCTCAGGCATCAATATCGTTGGCTTGAGTGGTGTCAAATTGGACTCCACTGCAACCCTGGCCGCTCTCAACCTGTGGGTGAAATGGCGGGTAAATCGGAGCAGGTGACCAATATGACCCAAAATCCAAAAAAAAATCACTTATGGGCCTGTGGCACCCATACCGTATCCCTGAGTGGTGTCAAATTGGACTACACGGCACCCGTGGACGCCCTTGACCTGTGGGTGATATGTCGGGTAAATCTGAGCAGGTGACCAATATGAACCAAAATAAAAAAAATCTCAAAGGAGAAATTATACGAATTTTGCCCAAAATCCGAAGATTACTGATTTGATCCAAACTTGCCTCACAGGTAGAGAGTCGGACAAAGTAAAAAGGAAGGTAGACATGAACAGCCTTAACCCAAGGGCGTGGCGGTGGCACCCCTTCAAACTTGGGCCTTTTCACCCAGTATTCACATTTGGGCCTTTGGCACCCATACCGTATCCCTGAGTGGTGTCAAATTGGACTCCACGACACCCGTGGACGCCCTCGACCTGTGGGTGATATGGCAGGTAAATCTGAGCAGGTGACCAATATGACCCAAAATCCAAAATATCTCAAAAGAGAAACCATACAAATTTTGCCCAAAATCCGAAATGTGCCCAATTTCGTCCAAACTTGCCTCACAAAGAGAGAGTCGGACAAAGTACAAAGGAAGGTAGACATGAACAGCCTTAGCCCAAGGGCGTGGCGGTGGCACCCCTCCAAACTTGGGCCTTTTCACCCAGTATTCACTTCTGGGCCTGTGGCACCCATACCGTATCCCTGAGTGGTGTCAAATTGGACTCCACGGCCCCCGTGGACGCCCTCGACCTGTGGGTGATATGGCGGGTAAATCTGAGAAGGTGACCATAATGACCAAAAATCCAAAAAATATCAAAAGAGAAACCATACGAATTCTGCCGAAAATCCGAAGGTGACCAATTTGGTCCAAACGTGCCTCACAGGTAGAGAGTCGGACAAAGTACAAAGGAAAGTAGACATTGTGGCACATGTGTCTATGTCTGGGTATTTGATATTCCCGCGCGCATGGCGTGATCATGATAGACACCCATAGGCATACGACACACATACATTTATAAACACATGTCAGGATAGGAGACACTTTTCCCATGTGTAACGGAGCATAGGGACTATGTATAATAGATGACCTAGCTAGGACAATTTAGTCTAGGATGCTGTTGTATATATCTATTACCTTTGTCACGGTGACGCCATGACGTCACGGCATAGTTCCCGCCAACACAGTTGGACCAGAGACACTATGGTGATAGGATCCTGTTGGACCAGTGGACGTGAACTATTTAACATTAGTGCTAAACAATATTCACTGTTTTATATTGATAGGGCTCCCTTTATGTATCCAAGCCTATGTATGCAGAAGTACTTATTAGATATAGAAACCTACGTATATATTTTTATACCCTAGCACTCTGGGTACTTTATGCATGCCAATACTCGGCCGTTCATGCATAACAGACATGAAAAGCCTTAGCCCAAGACCTAGGCGGTGGCACTCGGACAAAGTACAAGGCAAGGTAGACATGAACAGCCCTAACCCAAGGACAAGGCGGTGGCACACCTCCAAACTTGGGCCATTCCACCCAGTCGGACAAAGTACAAGGCAAGGTAGACATGAACAGCCTTAACCCAAGGACAAGGCGGTGGCATCCCTCCAAACTTGGGCCATTCCACCCAGTATTCAATTATGGGCCTGTGGCACCCATACCGTATCCCTGAGAGGTGTCAAATTGGACTCCACGGCACCCGAGGACGCCCTCGACCTGTGGGTGATATGGTGGGTAAATCTGAGCAGGTGACAAATATGACCGAAAATCCAAAAAATCTCAAACAAGAAACCATACGAATTTTGCCCAAAATCTGAAGGTTACCGATTTGGTCCAAACTTGCCTTACAGGTAGAAAGTCGGACAAAGTACATGGGAAGGTAGGTATGAACAGCCTTAGCCCAAGGGCAAGGCGGTGGCACCCCTCCAAACCTGGCCTTTTCACCCTGTATTCACATTTAGGCCTGTGGCACCCATATCGTATCCCTGAGTGGTGTCAAATTGGACTCCAAGGCACCCATGGACGCCCTCGACCTGTGAGTGATATGGCGGGTAAATCTGAGCAGGTGACCAATATGACCCAAAATCCAAATAATCTCAAAGGAGACCATACGAATTTTGACCAAAATCCGAAAGGTGACTGATTTGATCCAAACATACCTCACAGATAGACAGTCGGACAAAGTACAAAGGAAGGTAGACATGAACAGCCTTAGCCCTAGGGCGTGGCGGTGGCACTCCTCGAAACTTGGGTCTTTTCACCCAGTATTCACTTACGGGCCTGTGGCACCCATATCGTATCCCTGAGTGGTGTCAAATTCGACTCCACGGCAGCCGTGGACGCCCTCGACCTGTGAGTGATATGGCGGAAAAATCTGAGCAGGTTACCATAATGATCAAAAATCCAAAAAATCTGAAAGGGGAAACCATACGAAATTTGAACAAAATCCGAAGGTGACCGATTTGGTCCAAACTTGCCTCACAAAGAGAGAGTCGGACAAAGTACAAAGGAAGGTAGACATACACAGCCTTAGCCCAAGGGTGTGGTGGTGGC
Organism: Oratosquilla oratoria; assembly: GCF_046742065.1. NCBI lineage: Eukaryota > Metazoa > Arthropoda > Malacostraca > Stomatopoda > Squillidae > Oratosquilla > Oratosquilla oratoria. Next base: position 24,906,069 of record NC_134809.1, on the reverse strand, counting down.
ACCCCTCCAAATTTGAGCCTTTTCACCCAGTATTCACTTATGGGCCTGTGGCACCCATATCGTATCCCTAAGTGGTGTCAAATTGGACTCCACGGCAGCCGTGGACGCCCCCGACCTGTGGGTGATATGGCGGGTAAATCTGAGGAGGTGACCAATATGACCAAAAATCCAAAAAATCTCAAACAAGAAACCATACGAATTTTGCCCTAAATCCGAAGGTGACCGATTTGGTCCAAACCTGCCTCACAGATAGACAGTCGGACAAAGTGCAATGGAAGGTAGACATGAACAGCCATAACCCAAGGGCGTGGCGGTGGCACCCCTCCAAACTCGGGCCTTTTCACCCGGTATTTTCTTTTGGGCCTGTGGCACCCATACCGTATCCCTGAGTGGTGTCAAATTGGACTACACGACACCTGTGGACGCCCCCGACCTGTGGGTCATATGGTGGGTAAATCTGAGCAGGTGACCAATATGACCCAAAATCCAAAAAATATCAAAGGAGAAACAATACGCATTTTGCCCAAAA
>NC_134809.1:24895540-24898040 GCF_046742065.1 Oratosquilla oratoria | reverse complement strand
CAGGGGCCGGAAGCGAGCAAGAATAAGAATAGAATTGGGCCAAGGGAAGGGAGACAACGATGACACGGTGATGCGGATTGAGGAAAGAGGGTAGTTTAATCCGGAAATGAGTTAAACTAGATCGAAACAAAGCTAAGTGGTGAGGTCAAAGCATGGCGGGAAGTAGGAATGTTAGTGACGACCTCGGGTGAAATGAGTTCGGAAGAGAAGAAATCTTCGGAGAGGAGGAGAAGAAGGGAAACGAAAGACATAAGGAAAAGATGAGGAGGGACAGGGGAAGGTTGTCTTGGAGTTAGACTGGAGGCTTGGAGTCCAAAGTAACGAAACAGGAGGTTAGGAGATTAAAAAAACATATTAAAAGTTTAATCTTATGCCATAAAAGTGTAATGAAATACAGTAATGAAAAAGTAGAATTGGGTGTACAAGGTGAAAGAGGTAAATGAGAAGATACCAAGACACTGGGAGGAAAGGAAAGCAATAGGAGATAAATAGGAGGTAAGTAGGAGGTAAATAGGAGGCAAATAGGAGGTAAGAGGAAAGGAAGAAGTCAGAGAAGGAAGGATTATTGAAAATATTCATGCATTCCACACCCATCCCCCCAGAGGGTAAAAACACTAGATCACATCTAAAGGTTAATCCAAAATAGTTAAACCGCTTCAGCCCGAGGTTAAGTTAGAGAGAAGGTTCATGGAAGCAATATCAACTTCTTTGGGTTCATTTTTAATCCCCCTTTTGACTCCCATTTAAGTAAAAATGTCTGGCTTCAGTCAAAATCAAATACATGAAGATGTCACCTTGTTGGTGAAGTTAAGGTGCAGAGCGGGAGAGGAAGAGGAGACGGAGGGCGAAAAAAGAGGAAGATTGAGGAAGAAGAGTGGTTGGAGGAAATAAGGAAAAGGTGGAAGAAGAAGAAAAAGGAAGAGCAAAGGAAGAGGAGGGAGAAGAAGAAGAGGTAATGGGAATAAAAAGATATAGAGATATGGTGCAAATAAAGATGAAAAGGAGGGAATAAAGAAATGAGAGGAAAACAAGAAGAGAAAAAAGAGAGAGCAGAACAGCAAAAAGAGTGATAGAGGAGGGAAGAACAGATATAAGGAGAGTCGGGAAGGGTCGGGAAAGGTAAAAAGGAAAAGAAAAAAGGAAAGAGATAGAATGGAAGGTAAATGAAGGGAAGGGAGATGGTGTAAGGTAAGGGAAAGGGAGGAGAAAGAAGGGAGGAGGTAAACAGGAACAAATTAGGGAGGAAGAAGGGATGGGAGCTGTAAATGGGTGGAAGGGAGTAGAGGCATGAGGACTACAGAGAACAGAAGGGAAGAAAGTAAAGGAAGGGGTAGAAGGAGGGGAAGTGGGGAGGGACGATGGAAGGGACATATGTCAAAGACTATAGAGAAGAGGAGAGAATCAAGAGGGAAGGCAAAATAGAGGAGAAGAGAGGGGAGAAGAGAGAGAAGGAAGAGAGGAGGGGTGGGGAAGGAAGGGTGAGGAAGAGAGGAGAAAAGAGGAGAGGGGAGGGGAGGAGGAAGAAAAGGAAGATCGGAGAAAACAAGGGAGGGAAGGAGAAAGAAATGGAAATAAGGAAGGAGGGGTGAAGGAAGGAGAGGTGAGGAAGGAGGGGATAGAGAAGGAGGGCTGGGGAAGAAGGGCTGGGGAAGGAGGGCTGGGGAAGGAGGGGTGGGGAAGGAAAGGTCGCGAAGGAGGTGTGGGGAAGAGAGGAGAAGAGAAAAGAGGGGAGGAGAGAGGGAAAGGAATATAAAAGAAGAGAAGGGAAAAAAAAGAGAGGGGAAGAAGGAGGGGTGAGGAAGGAGGAGTGGGGAAGGAGGGTGGTGGGGAAGGAGGGTGGTGGGGAAGGATGAAGGCAGAGCAATTTCCCGTCAGGGGCGATAAGGCTCTTTAGGAAGACTTCCGACCTTTAAATGATGCTGGACCAGCTCTTAAGGTGGAGGCCCCCCACTTCCGACTTAGGGGGGGGGGCACGGGGGGCACGGGGGGGCATGGGGGCACGGGGGGGCGAGGGGAGGGGAAGGGGGAGGGGAAGGGGTGGTCGTGGGGAAGGGTCATGAGTCTTGCGAAGGGGAAGGTGGAGGAGGAATAGAACGAGGATAAGGAGTAGAAGGAGAAGGAAAAGGAAAAGGAGAGGAAGAGGAAGAAGAGGAGGGTGATAATAAAGAAAGAGAAGGAAGAGGAGTAGAAAGTGGAGGAGGAAGAGAAGGAGGAAGAGTAGGAGGAAGGAGGAGGAAAAGGTGATGGTAAAGGACGAGGATGAGGAGCAGGAGAAGGAAAAGGGGGGGAGAGGAAGAAGAAGAGGGTGAACAGGAGGAAGATGAAGAAAGAAGAGGATGAGGAGGAAGAAGAGAAGGAGGAAGAGCATATGATAAAGGAGGAGGAGGAGTAGATAGAAGGAAAAAGTGATGGTTAAGGACGAAGAGGAGGAGTAGGAGAAGGAGGAGAGGGAAAAGAGGAGGAGCAGGAAGAAGAGGAGGGTGAAAAGGAGGAAAATTGA
>NC_134809.1:24888040-24893040 GCF_046742065.1 Oratosquilla oratoria | reverse complement strand
GGAAGGAATAAGAATGAACGACCGAAGTTGAACATGCAGTCTGCGCCTTTAATGAATCTCAACATAAGAAGAGCGACTTTCTTCCACAAGATTCCCTGTAGTTGGTGGGGTCTCATTCACTTCTGAAACAAATCAAGACCAAGCTGAGATCAGACCAACAAGACCAACAGTTTAAGACCACTTAGCTCGCTTCCGGTCTCAGAATTGGCTTGCTCGTGCGCGGACATAGACGAGCGCTCGAATGTATACAAGCGCGCAACAAGAAGATATGGAATGAAGATGAGAATGATTAGAAGAATTGTATATCTTCATGTACAGTTTTCTATACAGATGTATTGATATATAGAATAACCCAGATGATGGTATAGCTTAATCAGGGGATATAGATGAGCCTATATCTATTTGTAGCCGTTGGAGGCATAGACGGAAACCGAGAGTTTAAGTCTTATACTATATACTACAATTAAGTCAATACACACACGACAGTTGGTGGTATCTGTAACACAGTATTTTATTTCATTTTTCTTTTTTATATAAATCAAGAAGTTTGACCGTATGCATACCGATGGTGTGATTTACTCCCAGAGATTGGCCTGTTTTTGTAACGCTCTATTTGATGAGTAGAAATATGTGAAAACGCACACATGTACGCTTGCGTAAGATTACACACACACACACACACACACGCACACACACACACACACACACACACACACACACACACACACACACACACACACACACACACACACACACACACACACACACACACACACACACACACACACATACACACACACACGTGTGTATTTTCTTACTCGCGCTTATGTCATCACTGTTTAGTGAAATTTCAAAGATTAAATAAGAACTTATAAGAACAGCATCTATATTCATACACACGTGTTTATTCTGGTTGACTTAAGGCAATTTCATTCAGCTGAATAAAGACCATATGGATAAGTAAGGGTGAGAAAATCTTGATTAATTTATATCTATTGATAAATTGTGACCGGGGTGCTAATAAGCAGGGACAGAGGACTGGGGAGGTAGGAGATTGGAAGGGAGAGAGGGGAGAGAGAAAGGAGGAGGGAGGGAGGAGGAGGGAGGAGGGAGGAAGGAGGAGGGAGGAGGGAGGAGAGAAGAGGAAGGGGAAGGAAGGAGGAAAGAAAGGAGGTGGGAAGAAGGATGAGGGAGAAAGGAGGGGGAGAAGGGAGAAGAAAGGAGGGAGGAGGGAGGAGGGAGGGTGAGGAGAGAGGAGGAGGAGGGGAGGTAGGAGGGGGGGAGGATGAGGAGGAGGAGTGAGGAGGAGGAGGGAGGAGGAAGTAGAATGAATGGATGAAGGAGGAGGTAGGAGGAGGAGAGACGGGGAGGAGGGAGGAGGGAGAAAGGTGTAGGGAGGAAGGAGGGAGGAGGAAGGAGGGAAGAAGGAGGAAGGAAGAAGAAAGGAAGGAAGAAAGGACAGATTGAGCACTATTTCTTCTGTATCAAAATATACACAAACAAATTACATAAATCGAATATTATTTATTTTCATTAATATTTCGAATACTTAACATCAATTTTAGATAATTTAAATGTATATCTTGTGTTGATTAAAACCAAACATTCTTCTTTAGTTTGTGAAAAAAAAATTTTACGAATAGAGTATAGCTATATCTATCATATTATTTCTATATAACTCATTCATTCTAACCTATTTGGGACAACTTAGAACTTCGTTCTAGATAGAGTCGGCCCATTCTATTCGGCTCAAAGAAGATTCTAAACCGTAGGAAGATGACAAGGTGGATGAAGCTGATCTAGTTAACGGAAGTAACTAGATTAATGAAGGAAACTGGGTTAGTGAAAATTACTGGTTTAACCTTGACTCTCTGACACTAGACTTTTGTGTTTATATTCTGTTTATTTATAGAAAATTTAATTCGGTTTGGAAAAGGCTCTTGATACGTATAATTCGTGTTTTCTTAAAGTGGACTTTATTCAAATCAAAAATGATTATTCTAGTTAATGGGCTAGTTAGGAGGGAAGTTGATTAGGATTTAGTAACTAGTTATAACCTTACGTACCGGATGGTACTTTCCTTTAGACTCTGGCTGCCGCCAGGTGATTTTATTCAAGGGGGGGATAGAGGTGGGGTGTTAGAAGTGGGGGGATAGAGGTGGGAGATAGAAGTAGTGGGGGATAGAGGTGGGGGATAGAGGTGGGGAATAGAGGTGGCGGATAGAGGTGTCGGATAGAGGTGGCGGATAGAAGTAGGGGATAGAGGTGGGGGATAGGGGTGGCGGATAGAGGTGAGGGACAGGGGTGGCGGATAGAGGTGGCGGATAGAGGTGGCGGATAGAGGTAGGGAATAGAGGTGGCGGATAGAGGTGGCGGATAGAAGTAGGGGATAGAGGTGGGGGATAGAGGTGGCGGATAGAGGTCGGGGATAGAGGTTGGGGATAGAGGTGGCGGATAGAGGTCGGAGATAGAGTTGAGGGATAGAGGTGGCGGATAGAGGTGGCAGATAGAGGTCGGGGATAGAGGTGGGGAATAGAGGTGGCGGATAGAGGTGGCGGATAGAGGTCGGGGATAGAGGTGGGGGATAGAGGTGGGGGATAGAGGTGGGAGATAGAGGTGGGAGATAGAGGTGGGGGATAGGGGTGGCGGATAGAGGTGAGGGACAGGGGTGGCGGATAGAGGTGGCGGATAGAGGTCGGGGATAGAGGTGGGGGATAGAGATGGGGGATAGAGGTGGGAGATAGAGGTGGGGAATAGAGGTGGGGGATAGAGATGGGGGATAGAGATGGGGGATAGAAATGGGGTATAGAGGTGGGGTGAAAGAGGTGGGTGGATAGAGGTGGGGTGATAGAGGTGGGGGATAGAGATGGGTGTTAGAATTGGGGTATAGAGGTGGGGGTTAAAGGTGGGGGCTAAATGTGGGGGATTAAAGTTGGGTGTTAGAGTAGGGGTTAAATATGTAGGTTAGAGGTGTTAAATGTGGAGATTAAAGATGGGAGGTTAGGGTTGGAGGTTTGAGGTTGGGGTTAGACGTGGAGGGCTAGAGATGGGAGGTTAGAGTTGGGGGTTAGAGTTGGGGGTTAGAGTTGGGGGTTAGAGTCGGGGTTAGAGTCGGGGTTAGAGTCGGGGTTAGAGTCGGGGTTAGAGTCGGGGTTAGAGTCGGGGTTAGAGTTGGGGTTAGAGTTGGGGGTTAGAGTAGGGGTTAGAGTAGGGGTTAGAGTTGGAGGTTAGAGTTGGGGGTTAGAGTTGGGGGTTAGAGTTGGGGGTTAGAGTTGGGGGTTAGAGTTGGGGGTTAGAGTTGGGGGTTACAGTTGGGGGTTAGAGATGAAGGCTTGAGGTGGGGCTAGATTTTAGGGGGCTAGAGGTAGGAATTAGAGATTGGAGGTTAGAGATGGGAGGTTAGAGATGGGGCTAGTTAGAGGTGGGGGCTAGAGGTCAGGGGTTGAGGGTTGGGGGTTAGATGTGGGGGTTAGAGGTGGGGGCTAGAAATAGAGAGTTAAAGGGGGGAGTTTAGATGTGGGGGGTTGGAGATGAGGGATAGAGGTTGAGGGATGGAGTTGGGGTCTAGTGGTTGGAGATTAGAGTTGGGAGGTTAGAGATTTGGGGGTTGGAGGTGGGGGTTATATTTGGGGATTAGAGGTGGGGTTAAAGATGGAGGTTAGAGATAGGGCTACATTTTTGGGGGTTAGAGGCGAGGGATAGAAGTGAGTAGTTAAAGATGGAGGTTAAAGGTGGGGCTAAAATTTGGGTGTAAGAGGTGGGAGTTAGAGATCGGGGTTAGAGGTCCGGGGTTAGAGATGGGGCTTAGAGGTGGGGGTTAGAGGTGGGGGATAGAGTTGAGGGTAGAGGTGAGGTTAGAGGTGGGGGGGTAGAGGTCGGGGGATGGAGGTGGAGGGGTAATACAGTAGGTAATGAGTTAGAGGTGCGGGGTTAGATGTGGGAATTGAGGACTAGAGGAAAGGGAGTTAGAGGTTGGGGGTAAAGATTGGTATTAGAGGTGGGGTTAGAGTTGGGGGTTAGAAGTGGAATTAGAGATGGAGGTTAGATTTGGTGCTAGATTTTGGGGGTCAGAGTTGGGAATTAGAGATGGTAGGTTAGAGGTGGAGACTAGAGATGGGACTCTTTAGAGGTTGGGGGTTAGAGGTGGGGGTTAGAATTGGGGGTTATAGATAGGGAGTTAGACGTAGAGGGCCATAGGTGGGGGTTAGAGACGAAGGTTAGAGAAAGGGCTAGGTTTTTGGGGGCTAGAGGTAGGGGATAGCGGTAGGGCTATAAGTGGGGAGGTTAGAGGTGGGGTGCTGGGGGTGTTAGCTGTTGAGTTAGGCGTTAGATGGAGGTTACTTTTTATAGCTTGTTAAGGCAGTTGTATATAATTTGTATATACATATACATATATATATATTATATATATATATATATATATATATTATATATATATATATATATTTTTTTTTTTTTTTTTTTTTTTTTTTTTTTTTTTTCGTGTTAAGGTGTTCTCTTGATATGTTGCTCTTGTGGGATTTCGTCATGTGTGATTTTATTGCCCCGTTCTGCAATTGATACGTGAGTCTCTGTGAAAGTGTTTGTGTTGTTCAGAGAATCACGTATCACATACAGAACGGGCAATAAAATCACACATGACGAAATCCCACAAGAGCAACATATCAAGAGAACACCTTAACACGAACACAATAATAATCGCCAGGAATGGTAATACAACAAAATTAAAATGCATGGAGGCAGTGATGATAAGAAACTATATGCCACTTATTAATATACAACAAAACATGTGCGGGACCCTAGAGTTATATGGGTCACGAGTAGCGGGCTGGAAAGGATGAACTGTCACAGTCCTAGATCTCTCCTAATGTACCTATCTTTGTATTATATAAGTATGTATTTATTTCTGAATAAATTACCAGAAGATGCCTAATGCATAGGCGAAACGTCGTATAATGTTAGTTTTCCTACCCAATCATGGACTCGTTTGGAAATATTGT
>NC_134809.1:24870540-24873040 GCF_046742065.1 Oratosquilla oratoria | reverse complement strand
GTATAGATAGATAGATAGATAGATACATACATACATACATACATACATACATACATACATACATACATACATACATACATACATACATACATACATACATACATACATACATACATACATACATACATACATACATACATACATACATACATACATACATAGATGGATATATGGGTACATAGACGGATAGTTAGGTAAGTAGATAGATAGATAGATAGATAGATAGATAGATAGATAGATAGATAGATAGATAGATAGATAGATAGATAGATGGATAGATGGATGGATAGATATATAGATAGATAGATAGACAGATAGATGGATATACGAGTAGATAGACGGATAGTTATGTAAATAGATAGATAGATAGATAGATAGATAGATAGATAGATAGATATACGGGTAGATAGACGGATAGGTAGATAAGTAAATATATAGATAGATAGATAGATAGATAGATAGATAGATAGATAGATAGATAGATAGATAGATAGATAGATAGATAGATAGATAGATAGATAGATAGATAGATAGATAGATAGATAGATAGATAGATAGATAGATAGTAGATAGATAGATAGATAGATAGATAGATAGATAGATAGATAGATAGATAGATAGATAGATAGATAGATAGACAGATAGATAGATAGATAGATATATAGGCAGATAGATAGACTGATGATGCAAACATAATTCTAAATATAACAGGAGTAAAGATTTCTAAAGGTATCCACAGTATAAACTGGACAATAAAGAAGAGCATTCATTGATTATTTGCAATTCTAAATAAATAAAGTTAAGTATTATCAGTAAGCAAAGAACAAGCTCTATTCCAAGTATATATTACACTCTTAACCTTGTTTGGTTAGAAAATATTAATTAACAAATGACGAAATCGTTTCTCCTCTTCCATGGTTTTAAACTCCATTAAAGCTGTTGACAAAATTAGAAAATAAAAAAGGCACAACAAAAGAACTACTAAAACGATATCAAGTACTAGAAGTAATTACGTAAAAAAGTGACGGAAAAATCTAACTTGTTTTCACTTTAAAAGGGTAGATTGAATAGGGATTTTATGCAAACTTTTAACTCAGTGGAAAGTAATGAGCGACTACGAACCTAATGCCTTTGTTCATCCTAAACCTAACCAAACAGCACACAATAGACTGAGGTTGTACGGCTGCAGGTTTTATCACAAGGTAGGTAAAAACATTTCTGCAAATGATATACAAATGAGCGATTTTTTTTCTTTCTTTTTTTTTTTACTGTGCATTTGCGTAAATACTATTCCAGGTTTTTGGAATATGAGTATACGATAGTGCGTTAAAAATACTTTGGAGAAAATTCTTCTTAGGGAAGTTTAAAGCCTTTAATGTACCTTTCTTTAAGAAAATATAAACTTCTGAAAAGAAAACTATTTTTTTTCTCTTAGATATCACTGTTTACGTACAATTAACCAGCTTAAAATATGTCCAATTGGTATAGAAACAGGATTCACCCAGGCAAGGAGTATATACATTAATATATACATATACATATACATATACATATACATATATACATATACATATACATATGCATATACATATACATATACATATACATATACATATATAGACATATACATATATAGACATACACATATACATACATATATATATATATATATATATATATATGTATGTATATATGTGTACACATCGTTCATTCTAATAAGACCAAACAAACTCCGCCTATCTATTTTCCTTTTCTGGTTAGTGATTGGACAATTTTGACAATACCCCTATCAGAGCTAAATATTAGTCACCCCATTTCATCATCTCTCTGAACCCATGGGGGCCAATCAAAGGCCAAGATCGGTGAAAGGGGCGTAACCAGTAAATATTATCAAAAAACGAAATGACATTGAACGTTGAAAATGTTTCCGAACCTGGAGGGTACACTAGTTTCCAGCGAATAAAAAAGGTATGGGGCTGCCTCACACACTGTCGACGTCGGTGTTCTTGGTAAATATGGACTTTGGGGATGTAGTGTTTCAACCGGTCAGACTCTTGGCAGATAGTGTACGCTCCAGATTAGGGAATATTCTGTACATGCAATGTATACCGTATATATCTATATATATATATATATATATATATATATATATATATATATATATATATATATATATATGTATATATATATATATGTATATATATATATATATATATATATATATATGTATATATATATATATATATATAACGTATATATATACATATATATGTATATATATATGTATTTATATACATGTGTGTATATATATATATATATATATGCGTAAGTAACCACTAGGAAAAGTAAACTAACGAAGCAGAGCGCTTTCGTATAATTACATCTTCAGTGCAGATACAAAGAAGGAATTATCAATTATCTTCTGCACTGAAGATGTAATTATACGAAAGCGCTCTGCTTCGTTAGTTTACTTTTCCTAGTGGTTACTTACGCATTTGTG
>NC_134809.1:24853040-24855540 GCF_046742065.1 Oratosquilla oratoria | reverse complement strand
AGAGAAAGTCGTTTAATTTTGCTTTGGTCGGAGGTGGGTGGGGACGAAGAGGAGACCTATGTGCTTCGTAAGGGAGTGGGATTGGAGGAGGAAAAAGGGAGGAGGTGGTTATGTGTAGGTAACAGGGAAGAGGGAAGCTTGTACGGTGAAACCCAATCCATATTTTCCCACTACTTAAAGCACTGTTACCTCCAGGGAAATGAATATACCACACTACGTAACAGGCCGGAGATGATGATGAGGGCGATGGAGACGATTTGTCTGTAACCTTCGCTGTTGGTCTAACCCAGTGGTTCTCAACCTGTGGTTTATGGAACTCTATTGGGCCACGAGGGTTAATAAAAGGGCCCGCCAACCAAAAGCCACTAGCAGTTAGGGTTTGCAAAACGATTAAATTTAGCGCAGAAGTCATCTTCAGTAGGTTAAGAAACAGCAGTGCATAACTACGGGGTATACGTGAAAGTAGGTTGAGAACCCCGGGTCTAACCGGTACTCGGTGACTTGAGCTCCCGTGAGCGCTAAGCCGCTGGTGACTCATTGATTGAGATGGAAGTAGACGGGAATTAACTTGGGTTGTACCATTAATTAACTTCTTCACCAGAACGTTTTAAACTAAATCGTAATAGTATTCTTTTTACTAAACTAAATGTTTTAAACATTTGGCTTAAGTATAAACAAATTACATGCGATGGTCCTCGGGCCTTCCCATATAAATAGAAAGTGTGGGTCTATTTCTGTGTCACCTGATACCAAGGGAGAAGAAGGAGGAGGAGGAGCAGGAGAAGGAGGAGGAGGAGGAGGAGAAGGAGGAGAAGGAGGAGAAGGAGGAGGAAAAAGGACAAGGGGAACAATTGATGGCTACCAGATCTCTTTATGCAAAAAAAAAAAAAAAAAAAAAAAAAGAGATATCTTGGGCTTGTCCTAGGTACCAAATGCCAGATCCTCGGGGCCGCACCCCGAGAAGTTCATCATTACCAAGTACACATCGTTGGCTTCATTGTGGAACTGGTCAATGTATGGTGTGTGCGGTGGATTGATGAGGTGGGAAAAGGAGGTGGAGTAAGGGGATGTGCGGCAGCGGCGGAGGCGATGATGATGATGATGATGATGATGATGATGATGATGATGATGATGATGATGATGATGATGATGATGATGATGATGATGATGATGATGATGATGATGATGATGATGATGATGATGATGATGATGATGATGATGATGATGATGATGATGATGATGATGATGATGATGATGATGGTGATGATGTTGGTGATGATGGTGATGATGATGATGATTATAGTGATGGTGATGATGATGATGATGATGATGATGATGATGATGATGATGATGATGATGATGATGATGATGATGATGATGATGATGATGATGATGATGATGCTGATGATGATCCGTGCGATAAATATTACAGTGATAAGAATATGATTATGATAATGATGATGATCATGATAGTGACGATGATAATGCTACTGATGATGATAGTGAGGGTGTTGCTGTTGCTGTTGTGGTTATAGTGCGAGTGATGGTGTTAGTGTGTTAGTGATATTTAATGATAATGGATATAAAGGTGAGGATGATGATTGTTGTTGTGGTGGCAGTAGTGCGATGGTGATAGTGATAATGATAGTGATAGTGATAGTGATAGTGATAGTGATAGTGATAATGATGGTGAAGGTAATAGTGAAGGTAATTGTGATAGTGAAGGTGATGGTAGTGATGGTAATTGTGATGATGGTGAAAGCTTGGTACTCCGCCCTTATCCCATATGGCCAGCAGAACTATTAAACCTCCTACCCTAAAAAAAAAGAAAAAAAGAAAAAAAAAAAAAAAAAAAAAGTGGTAATACCGTTTGGAATACGTGTGAGAAACCTCTTACCAACGGCCACCTGTGCCAACGACCACCAGTGTCCATTTCCCCCCAAATGTAACCAATATAGTTTTGGCGAACCAAAGTAATATATTACGGAAGACAAAATACATCCAGACTGGCTCGGAAACTTGAAGCATATGTTTGACCAAAGATTTGAACAGGCCGAGACCTGAACTTTCAGTTCTCAAATATATCTTTCTTTTTTGGTTTCGATAAAGGAAATGTATCCAAAAAGCAAATGATTTTCTTCTGCTTTAAGAAACTAAACAGTCACAAACACAAATATCCTGCAAGTCTGAGTTTTTCCACTAAATCGTTCTCTTCTTTTTGAGAACAAGAGATGCGTGTTTCCCCTTTCAGGTGGCGAAGAGGTGCCCTTCTTCCCACATTTAGATACTGGTTACAGTGGAGATTTGAGGTGTGGTTAGCCTCTCTAAACTCAGAAGCCTTGATCCTAAGAAAAGAAAACGAGTTTTCAAAAATAAAATTCGTTGAAGGGACTTGGACTGCCGTTGACACATGGAAACCTTGATCTTAAAAAATGAAAACGAGTTCTCAAAAATGAAATTTCTTGAAGGAATTTGGACTGTGGCTGACCTCTCTATGCAC
>NC_134809.1:24840540-24845540 GCF_046742065.1 Oratosquilla oratoria | reverse complement strand
AAATTTCTACTGTTGGTTCTAGACATATATGGTATCTAGATATTTTTTAAACATATCACAATCCTCATCTTTTATCCTTTTTCATTATGTTGGAGCCATCTCCAAACATCTTTCATATCTCTTTTTACCTTTCGTTATCTCATTTACGTAGATAAGGAACCTAACAGGATCCAGTACTGACTCCTGTGGGATTGTTAATTTCAACCCTCCATTCTCGGTTGAGGATCCCTCAAGATCCCGACCTCATCATATCAGACCTCTTCTATGTGTTGAAGTGACTCATTAAGATTAGTAAAGACACACAAGTCACGCGTTCACGGTGTTCCTGGTGGTCCTCTAGTAAGCTATAGTCCATTTATCTGTAGATAATATGTTGTTATCAAAGAAAGAAAACAACATCAACATCTAGAGGAATGTTCCTAGATTGTATGTGTTTAGAGGAAGTCCGAGCCCATAAGAACATAAGAATGGAAGAAATTGGAAGAGACCATAAGGCTTACACTAAGGAGTTCCATTCGCTAATCACTCTTTTGGTAAGCCAGTTTCTGACTATTTCCTTCCTAAACCTAAATTTGTCGTATTAAACACCTACTATGCACATCCAAGGGATTACAGGCATCCTAAGTTAGAGGAAAAAACAGTACCCACTGATCCACAAAAGCTCCAAAGATTGAAGTAAAACATTTGTAATAAATGATGAGAATCTTGAAGAAATTGAAGATTATAATTACTTAGACAAACTGCTAAACTGACTAAAGATCACAAAAATAAATCAAATGACGCATTCCTAATTATTGTTAAAATTTTGACTATTATAACAAGTTCTATACATAAGAAGACAGGTTTACAATCAGTGTATAGCCCCTGCTATGATCTGTTAACACAAATCATAGAAATTAACGAAGGCAATGGCGAGTGAGTTTAAGAGTGCAAAAAGAACAATCGGTAATTTGTAAAGGAGATACGGAATTGGAAATGAAATTACACAAAGAAAGTGGCCAAAACGTTGAAAAACAAATGAAACAAGTGTATTAATGAAAGTTGCGGAAGCGACGGAGAGGGAGACCAGGAAGAATGTGAAGAGAGGAGTGACGTGGTCGACGTTGTTTGAAAGTGTGTGTGTGCATGTGTGTGTGTGTGTGTGTGTGTGTGTGTGTGTGTGTGTGTGTGTGTGTGTGTGTGTGTGTGTGTGTGTGTGTGTGTGTGTGTGTGTGTGTGTGTGTGTGTGTGTGTGTGTGTGTGTGTGTGTGTGTGTGTGTGTGTGTGTGTGTGTGTTGTGTGTGTGCGTGTGTGTGTGTGTGTGTGTGTGTGTGTGTGTGTGTGTGAGTGTGTTGTGTGTGTGTGTGTGTGTGTGTTTGTGTGTGTGTGTGTGTGTGTGTGTGTGTGTGTGTGTGTGTGTGTGTGTGTGTGTGTGTGTGTGTGTGTGTGTGTGTGTGTGTGTGTGTGTGTGTGTGTGTGTGTGTGTCTGTCTGTCTGTCTGTCAGTATGTGTGTGTGTCCGTGCGTGTACGTAACTATCCGTCACTAACGTCATTGAATAAGACAAGCTTAACTCTGTCCCAAAACATCATCAATTAAACGACCTCACGGGGGGCGACTGGCACAGAGGGAACCCAAACGTCTCGCCGAGTGGTCGACAGAAGCTTCTCGCCGACGTATCACACACACTGACTCGCCGAATTGTCCACTTCGTCTAGATTCGCGCGAACTCGCCTCGCCTAGTTTACTCGCTATTGTGACAGAGCTCGGCGGTGTGCGCTGGTATGTGAAGGGAGAAGGGGAAGGGAGAAGGAGAGAAGGAGAGAAGGGGAAGGGAGAAGGAGAGAAGGAAGAAGGAGAGAGGGAGAGGAGTGAATGAAGGGCGGTAGAAGGAGTGAGGGAAGAGAAAGGGGGGAAGAAAGGAATGAAGATGGAGAAATGGACATGGAAGAAGTGAGGGAAGAGGAAGAGGGAAGGAAGGAAGGAATGAAGGAAGATGGAGAAATAGAAATAGAAGGAGTGATGGAAGAGGAAGGAGGGAATGAAGGAATGAAGGAAGATGGAGAAATGGCAATGAATGAAGTGAGAGAAGGGGGAGGGTAGGAAGAGTGGAAATGAAGGAAGGTGGAGGAAAGAGATGGAAGGAGTTAGTAGGAGAGAACGGAAGGAAGGAAGGAAGGAAGGATAGTGGAAGGAGAAGGAGAAGGAGGGAAGGAAGGAAAGTTGGATAATGAAGGGAAGGAGATGGAAGGAGTGAGGGCGAGAGGAAGGATGAGATACAGGATAGTGGAGGGAGAGGAGGAAGGAAGGAAGGAGGGAAGGAGGGAATAATGGAAGGTAGAGGAAAGGAGATGGAAGGAGTGAAGGCGAGAGGAAGGACGGGATATAGGATAGTGGAGGGAGAGGAGGAAGGAGGGAAGGAGGGAATGGTGGAAGGTAGAGGGAAGGAGATGGAAGGAGTGAAGGTAAGAGGAAGAAAGGAGGAACTGTCTGTTCTGCGTTATAGTGAGGAGGAGAAAGAAGGGGTAAGGGGAACAGGAAAGGAGAGAAAGGGAAGGAGAGAAAGAAGAAAGGTGGGAAGAAACAAGGAGACGAAGGAGAAAGGAAGGAGAGAAGATAGGAAGGTGGAATGAAGAAAGGAAAGAATGAGGAAGGGAGAGAATGACGAAAGGAGGGAAGGAAGGAAGGAGAGAGGGAGGGACGGAGGAAAGTAACGAAGGAAGGGGCTAGGCAAGGAAGAAGGGACCGAAGGAAGGGGTGCTAAGGAAAAAAAGAGGAGTAGAGTGTGTGTGTGTATGTGTATGTGTATGTGTGTGTGTGTATGTATATGTGTGTGTGTGTGTGTGTGTGTGTGTGTGTGTGTGTGTGTGTGTGTGTGTGTGTGTGTGTGTGTGTGTGTGTGTGTGTGTGTGTGTGTGTGTGTGTGTGTGTGTGTGTGTGTGTGTGTATTCACCTTGGTCTTTGGATCACGTGTTGGACTCGAGATCCACAGCTATTTCACTCCCGGAAGAGAGCTCAGAGCTCGTATGACCGATCTATGGGTAATGCTATGACCTTTCACACACACACACACCCAACTCACCGCCCACGAGGGTCAGAGTAACGACCCGAAGCGCAGCGATACCGAAATAATTTCGGCCCTGGGCAGGATTTGAACCAGGTACTGCGAGCACCACCGTACTTCCCAGTCCAGCGCTCTACCAAACGCGCCACCGGGTCGTGTGTGTGTGTGTGTGTGTGTGTGTGTGTGTGTGTGTGTGTGTGTGTGTGTGTGTGTGTGTGTGTGTGTGTGTGTGTGTGCGTGTGTGTGTGTGTGTGTGACTATGCGCACGCACACGCAATATTGACATGAATCTAATTGATGTTGTGCCCATAACGATCTTGTGATATCCACATATGAACTCTTCTTTACAAATATACAAAACAATCATATCTAGATACTGAGAGGATTAAAAAAATCTGTTAACTCAGTTAACACTGATCTCGTTTAAGGAATTGTCTCGGGTTAGGACAGGTGGTAACATGTATCTATGTGTTAACCTCTACTGCATATATTTGTGAGCAATAACCAGCGATTCTATACTTGGGAACCAATATTACACTGAAGAACTGGAGTCGCACGAGGGAGATTTAAGGAAAGTGACAAAGAATAAAAGTTCAAAGTGGTCAGTATATATTGTTTCTTTTTAATAAAGACTAGTCTCCAATCATAAAATAATGTTACGTAGCTCTGGTCCGTAGGTATGTCAGTAAAGTCTCTAAAATATCTATTGCATAGAATTTGCAATCAATATCCCCCTTGGGAAACTTCCGTCCGAAATGAGATTTGAAGCATTGAGACCAACTCCTTAGAGGAATCATTCAGTTGAATGCACACACACACACACACACACACACACACACACACACACACACACACACACACACACACACACACACACACACACACACACACACACACACACACACACACACACACAATATATATATATATATATATATATATATAAATATATATATATATATATATATATATATAAGACACACACACACAACATATATATATATATATATATATATATATATATATATATATATATATATATATATTAGTTCCCTTAACGTTTCGTTGTGACTTAATTATTTTATTCTGACTAATAGTAGTCTATTTCATTTAGCCGGAGAAAACACTGTATAGCAAAAGGGCTATTCGTATATATATCAGCCTTTGTACTCATACTTTAGCTGTCTCCAGGCAGTTGTATTTCATCGTCCTTACACGGTGAAAATATCAAAATATGCAGAAAAACAGTTGACTAATAAACAAACACTTCCAAGACCTTTGAAAAGGCTTAATGAAGAAATAAAGAACACGATATATCAAGTAACAGAAAATATGAGGGAGAATATTAAACATTTTGCTCATATATATAAGTTCATACAGGTAGTGACCACAGACTAGAGTCATGATCTCTAGTAAACGGAATTAAATCAAAATTTCTTAAAGAAAGGAAAAGAAAATGTCGCAGTAATGAAGATGTTACTGAAGCGCAACATGAAAGGGTTTTAGGAAAACACTTGATAATTTTCTAAGAAAATTTCAAAGATAATTTTTCTTGTGTTTCCTTTTCCTTTAATTCATTTTATCCGCCTTTATTTCTTCTTATCATATTCTATTTCATTATTACTTGTTGATTGATTGATTAATTTATTTCATTTCCTATTTATCTATTTATTCATTTATCTATTCATTTAACTATTCATATATTTGGTTATTCATTCATATATCTATTCATTCATTTATTTGTTTATATATTTATTTATTTATTTACCCATTTATCTATTAATTTAGTTGCCTATGGAATTCCTCTACATTGAATCAAATTATTTTATGGTAGAGAGAACAGATGTACAACCCATAAATGACACTAAAAAAGCTAATCAAGATTAATTCAATTGTGTAAGGTCCTCTGTTGTACAAATTATGAATATTTGTGAAAAAACTAGATACAGAAATCAGGT
>NC_134809.1:24815540-24820540 GCF_046742065.1 Oratosquilla oratoria | reverse complement strand
GCACGCACTCACGCACGCACACCCAAGTGTATACATGGACCTGACTGCGTGTGGGCAAGGGCCTGTGTGCTGAGATGTACAGGGTGTTGTTGATCTGAGTTCATATATGCATGTACAGTTGCTTGCAAGTGCGCGCGCGCGCGTGTGTGTGTGTGTGTGTGTGTGTGTGTGTGTGTGTGTGTGTGTGTGTGTGTGTGTGTGTGTGTGTGTGTGTGTGTGTGTGTGTATGTGCGTGCGTGTGTATGTGTGTGTGTGTGTGTGTGTGTGTGTGTGTGTGTGTGTGTGTGTGTGTGTGTGTGTGTGTGTGTGTGTGTGTGTGTGTGTGTGTGTGTGTGTGTGTATTCACCTCAGATCTGCTGCAGTCTCTGTTGAGACAGCCAGACACCACCCTACGGCAGTGAGCTCAGAGTTCATTATTTGCCGATCTCTGGGTAGGTCTGAGACCACTCACACACCACACACCGGGACAGCAAGGTCACAACTCCTTGACTAACGTCCCGTACCTACTCACTGCTAGGTGAACAGGGGTTACACGTGAAAGGAGACAAACCCAACTTATCTCCGCCCGGCCGGGGAATCGAACCCCGGTTCTCTGGCTTGTGAGGCCAGTGCTTTACCAATCCGTGTGTGTGTGTGTGTGTGTGTGTGTGTGTGTGTGTGTGTGTGTGTGTGTGTGTGTGTGTGTGTGTGTGTGTGTGTGTGTGTGTGTGTGTGTGTGTGTGTGTGTGTGTGTGTGTGTGTGTGTGTGTGTATGTGTGTGTGTGTGTGTGTGTGTGTGTGTGTGTGCGTGCGTGTGTATGTGTGTGTGTGTGTGTGTGTGTGTGTGTGTGTGTGTGTGTGTGTGTGTGTGTGTGTGTGTGTGTGTGTGTGTATGTGTGTCCATGCATATATGGGCATGTATATATATGTGCATATGTGTATGTGAGGTTAGTAATAGTAACCTAACCTAACTGTGCTACTATATACATCTAAGAGTAGAAAGCCCAATGCCAAATTTGTGCATTCAGTCTTGCGTTCTTTTTCCTTATATGGTCATTTTCGGAAAGACATTTCCAGATGAAGGTAACGGCAGAGGGAACTGGTCTGTTATAGTTACCTATATCATGGTCCAATGCTGGTTAAATAGTTGAATATATTCTTATTCTTACGAAATTTGGTTTTGTCTTATTCTTAATCTCACGATAGTTGATCTCACTCTTAGTCACTCCTACTCTCACGACAGCTTGTTTCACTCTCATTCATCCTCATTCTCACGAGAGTTCATCTCACTTTCATCCCATACATTCATTCTTCTTACTCTCCTTCTCAATATCACGAGATTTTGTCTCACTTCTACTCTCACGAGATTAGGTTCTACTCCCGGTTCTCTTAACTCTCACGAAAGCTTGTTTCACTCTCAGTCATGTCTGCTCTCACGAGAGTGTGATTCATTTATTCTTGCTCTCACTAGTTTCACTTCTACTCTTTATTCACGTTCATTCTTTCTTGAGACTTGTTCACGAGAGTTTCTTTAGCTCTTGATTCTAAAGGGATTTGGTCACATATACACTCCTACTCTCATGAGAGTTACATTTGCTTTTGATTACTCTCAGTGGTTACACATATACTCTTACTCCCATGAGAGTTGTTGACGAGAGTTACATTTGCTCTTGATTACTCTCAGTGGTCACACATACATTCCCACTCTCATGAGAGTTGTTCATAAGAGTTACATTCGTTCTTGATTACTCTCATTGGTCACGCATACAGTCTTACTCTCATGAGAGTTGTTCACGAGAGTTGCATTCACTCTTGATTATTCTCAATGTTCACACATACACTTTTACTCTCATGAGAGTTGTTCATGAGAGTTACATTTGCTCTTGATTACTCTCAGTGGTCACACATACACTCTTACTCTCATGAGAGTTGTTCACGAGAGTTGTATTTGCTCTTGCTTGCTCTCAATGGTCACACATACACTCTTACTCTCATGAGAGTTATTGACGAGAGTTACATTCGCTCTTGATTACTCTCAATGCTCACACATACATTCTTACTCTCATGAGAGTTATTGACGAGAGTTACATTCGCTCTTGATTACTCTCAATGGTCAGGCATACACTCCTACTCTCATGAGAGCTGTTGACAAGAGTTACATTCGCTCTTGAGTACTCTCAGTGGCCATACATAAATTCCTAATCTCATGAGAGTTGTTAATGAGAGTTACATTCGCTCTTGATTACTCTCAATGGCCACACATAAATTCCTACTCTCATGAGAGTTGTTGACTAGAGTTACATTCACTCTTGATTACTCTCAATGGTCACACATACACTCGTACTCTCATGAGAGTCGTTGGCGAGAGTTACATTCGCTCTTGATTACTCTCAATGGTCACACATACATTCCTACTCTCATGAGAGTCGTTGGCGAGTTACATTCGCTCTTGATTACTCTCAATGGTCACACATACACTCGTACTCTCATGAGAGTCGTTGGCGAGAGTTACATTCGCTCTTGATTACTCTCAATGGTCACACATACATTCCTACTCTCATGAGAGCGGTTTATGAGAGTTACATTTGCTCATGTTTACTCTCAGTGGTCACACATACATTCCTACTCTCATGAGAGCTGTTCATGAGAGTTACATTCGCTCTTGATTACTCTCAATGGTCACACACACATTCCTACTCTCATGAGAGCTGTTCATGAGAGTTGCTATATCATGTGAACATAGCAACAACCACACAGTCCCAGGCACGCACGTAAAGCTGTGGTGTGTGGTAGGGAAGGGGAGTGGTTGAAAGTGTGGTTAATAAGCGAGTGTGGTAAGGGCGTGGCTCGAATGGTGTGGTGGTTGTGCAAGTGTGGCAAGGGTGTGGCGCGGATGTGGTAGAAGTTTGCTGCCCTCCCGTTATTTTTTTTATTTTATTATTTTTTTTTTTTAGGGTTGGTATAGTCCAAAAGGAGTTCTGTCTTTGCTTCTGTTTTTTTTTTTATCATAATTTTTTTGTGATTTTTTCTTTTCATCATGGGCAATGAGTATAATTCTTAGATATTCTCTTGTATGTTGTCAGGAGATCCTATTCAGATGACCTGTTGGCTTCCATTATCTCAATTTTTCATTAAAGCAAAGGAAAATAATGAAAAAGGGACAATAAAGAGAAGAAGGATAAAAAAGAAAGAAAACAATGTGAAAGGAAAAAGTAAAAAGAAAGGAAAGAAGGAAGAGAGAAAGAAGAGATAAACAAAAAAAGAAAAAAGAAAGAATGAAAGAAAGAGAGAAAGTAAGAAAGGATTAGAAAGAATGAAGGAAGTAAGAAAGGAAGAAAGAAATAACTAAAAAATAATTAAAGAAAAAAGATAAAAAGAAAGAAAGAAAGAAAGAAAAATAAAGAAAAAGAAGAAATGAAAGAAAAAACAAAAACAAAAAATAAAAAGAGAGAAACAAAAAGAAAGAAAAGAAAGAGGTAGGGGCATTCCAGGTGAATTCATAGCAACGTGATTACACAAGAACTACAACCAAACCCGAGACTTTAACCCTTCTCTACTTCGATCCAGTTTATCTTCAATAATGACGTCAAAGAGACTTTCCCTTTATTGACTAAAATCACCAGACATTAGCCAGAAGAAAGCATAAGAACACATAAATGGAGGAGACAGCAAGAGACCATAAGGTCTACACTAGGCAGTTCCATGTCAATTAACACCTATCATCCTCATCCATAAAGGTATTAACCTTCTTTTAAAACAACCAATAGTTTCAGCGTTTACTACATTGTCATTATGTCTATTTCGTTCATTAACCACTTTGTTGGTAAACCAGTTCTCGCCTGCTTTCTTCATAAACCTAAATTTGTCCAACTTCAATCCATTACTGCAAGTCCTGCCCTGCTATCTTTATAAGATGACCTTGCCTGCATCACACTTGTTAAAGACCTTAACCCATTTGAATACCTTTATTAGATCACCACGCACTCTTTGTCTTTCCAGAAAATGTAAGTTAAGGTGCCTAAACCTTGTAAAGTTTATCGTTCTAAAGATGTTAACTAATATTAACTTAATTGCGGTGCCACAGGTGTTAAGCGAGATCAACTTAACCTTCATAGTTCGACGATTATCCCTGAATAAGATCCTCTGTTGTTAACCAAAATAGAATCACAACATCATGCTACATTGCTGAAGGTATTAATTCTTTGTAACACTGAAGAACTTAAGGACGCTTACCTATAGTTTTAACCCATTAATTTTACCTTATGTCTCACAGAAAAGCCTGGGTAAGTGGCAGTCACTCCTGACCACGGGGAACCTAAAATGAGGACGGCGACTGGGATGCAGCGAGCCGGGGTTCCACGTGATCAGTGGACGGACGGATGCATACCCATGCGGACCACACGGCAGACTATATTCTATTCCATTGTAAAATTTGCTCATAACAAATCCGGCAAATATGATAAAAAGAATAATTCTGGACCGGGGAAATGCAATCACGCAGCGGAATTAAAATAATAACAAAGTTAGGCCGTGGAATGAATGGAAGCTCAGAGTGAGTGGAATGACCCGTGGATGGAGTTAACACTTTACCCGCATTTTGCAGCATTAACACATATTCTAGCTCCCAACACGCGATTTCAATCAGCTAAAGAGACCTCACTTCTCAGGGAAACTGTTGGATTTCAGACCTATCTGAATAATTTCTTTTCCCCGTGTATTTCCATCTTTAAGCTCAATTGTCTCTGCCGCCTGATGATTTTATTCAGACGTAGATAGTTTCACTTATATCGTAATGCTGATCTATCTCAGCCATTATCTCACAACATTAGTTATCTATTTCAGCTGCCGACAAGCGATTCCATTCATCTGAAGGTTGGACCAGAGGCTCTCCACCTGGGGTCCAAGAACCTCTGGAGGGTCCAAAGAGCTTCCAAACTGGATCCAAAACCAGAAAACTAGTGGTAGTTAATGGATGTAGAACGATTCAAGTTAACGTTGGATTGGTCTTCAGAAGGCTAAAG
>NC_134809.1:24788040-24795540 GCF_046742065.1 Oratosquilla oratoria | reverse complement strand
AAAATAAGGTGTGCGAATGCTGGAAAAAGAAAACAGTTTCTGACTATAAGAAAATTACAAGTCAATATAAAGGAACCAGAAGAAACAAAATAAGAAAGAAAGCAAAAGAAGGTGTGCAATGCTGGAAAAATAAAACAGATGCTAACTATAAGAAAATTAAAAATTAACATAAAAAATCAGAAGAGGGAAAATAATACACAAGAAATAAGCTGTACAGATGAAAAAAAAAAATCAGATGCTAACTATAAGAAAATTACAATCCAATATAAAAGAATCAGTGGATAAAGAAAAAACGAAGAAAAATACGAGTGTTGGTAATCAAAAATTTGTCACCTGAAAGACATAGAAAGATTACAGGATGACTAATAAACATAATATTTGTATCCAAATGCAAATACGAAGCGATGGAAGAAAAATGAGACTCACCCCAGATTGAAGTACACTACAGTAGTGTGGTCTTTACTATGAAAAAGACCCATAACCAAGTTAGCACCAAGTCTAGACGAAAGAAAATACAAAGAAGGAAATAGATTTCGTGTGGGCTGGAAAGACCAAAAATAAAAAACCGAATAAACCCAATCACTCAGCCACTCACCAGCTCTCTCTCTCTCTCTCTCTCTCTCTCTCTCTCACACACACACACACACACACACACACACACACACACACACACACACACACACACACACACACACACACACACACACACACACACACACGGCGTCAAGCAAATGCACCTGGCAAAGCAGCAACATGGGATTATGCAAGAACGTAAACACACGCGTGTAAACAAACCGACAACAACTTCACACAACCCTTGAAGTCGATTCGGGGGCCGAACGCACGCGTATACATGTAAACATACACGCACACACACGCGCACATACACACGCACACGCGAGCACGCACACACACATACACACACGCGTGGGAGCGGGTGTACATAAGTACCCAAGTAAGTCATAAAGTAGACATTTAGGGATTTAGGCTTAAGCTTACTGTAGGCTTCTGGTGACTCTAGGGCTTTGGGGATCTTTAGAATTTGAGGGTTCCTAGGGCTTTTTGGGTTTTGGGAGCTTTTTTTTTTTTTTTAGCTTTTTGACTTTGCGGTTTCAAGGCTTTATAGAATATGGCTTCAAGGGCTTGAGGCTTTGAAGTTTTTGAGCTTTGGGTATTGGCTTTTAAGATTTTAGGCTGTTAGGTTTTTAACGTTTTAGGCTATTAGGCTTCGTTTCTAAACTTCTGGGCTTTAAGCTCATAGGATTTAAGTTTTTTAGTCTATAATTTTGTAGGTTTTTAGGCTTCTAGGCTTTTAGGATTTTAGATTTTTAGGTTTTTATGTTTTTATGTTTTTATGTTTTTAGGTTTTTGGGTTTTTATGTTTTTATGTTTTTAGGTTTTTAGGTTTTTAGGTTTTTAGGTTTTTAGGTTTTTAGGTTTCTTTTAGGTTTTTAGGTTTCTATCTTTTTTATGTTTTTAGGTTTTTAGGTTTTTAGGTGTTTAGGGTTTTAGGGTTACAGGGGTTTAGGGGTTTAGGGGTTTAGATTTTTAGTTTTTTAGAGTTTTGGATTTTTGGGCTTTTGGGCTTTTGGGTTTTTAGGTTTTTAGGTTTTTAGGTTTTTAGGTTTTTAGGTTTTTAGGTTTTTAGGTTTTTAGGTTTTGAGGCTTTGAGGCTTTGAGGCTTTGAGTGCTCGGCTCAGCTACCACTCACTGACCACAGTGAGGTTAATGCTCAAAGAAAATAAGATATAATACAAGAATTTTGGACATATAGATAAATACACATAGTGTTTGAGCAATGGGGGCATCGGGAAATACTAATGACTAAGATACGTTGACTTAATTTTAAGAACATGTGGAAGTAGATATTATTTCCTTTCACCTAGGCAAAATGCAATCTTCTGAAGCTGTGGATCAACTGCGAAGGTTGTGACATGGGAGAGGAATAGGAGGAGGCAGTTTGAGGATTGGTGATGGTCTTCTATTTTTGGGGTAGTATGAACTGACGAGGCTACAATGTCCATGTCTAGGCCACGGGGAATTCTTTTGATATGATCTTTGTGCAATACGGTCTCTGTAAGATCGTACAATCTGAGTGCTTTGACTTTGTTATGTGACTCGTCCAATGATACGATAGAGTCCAGAGAATTCAGGGGAGAGCTTCAAAGTAGGGGTGTGGTTGAGAGTGTAAACAATGTCTCCAAGTTCAAAAGTACAATCTCTGGGTGATTTTTTATGCAGACAGACCATTCGTCCTTAGTCAGATGAAGAGTATTATGGATTTTTTTTTTTTTTTTTAAGATTGGAAGTTACTACTTTGACCTTGACATAATGATATAAGTTGTAAATGAGAGGTAATTCTGAAACATGGGAACATTTTGTCCGTGCCAAAGAGAACAAAATGAAGTTCCGGTATTAATGGAACTTTTAATGCAAGCTTGAATCATGGGGACATGTTCCTCCCAAGAAGGGTGAATATCAAAAGCAAGATGTCGAAGAATATTGATCATCTTTCTATACTGACGTTCAACTAAGCCATTTGAACTAGGGTGATAAACAGTAGTATTACTTTTTGTGGTTTGAAAGTGATTACAAATATTCGAAAGAATCTCATTGTTGAACTCAGTCCCGTTGTCAGAAATCCGAGTTTTGGGTGTAGTGAAAGGACATATAAGAACATAACATAAGAACATAAGAATAAAGGAGACTGCAAAAGACCATAAGGCCTACACTAGGCAGCTCCATATCCATCACCACCTGTCATCCCCATCCATAAAGTTGTCTAATAGTTTTTTAAAACAATTGATAGTTTCAGCGCTTACTACATGGTTACTAAGTTTATTCCATTTATCGACCACCCTATTAGTAAACCAATTCTTGCCTATTTCCTTCTTAAATCTATATTTGTCCAGTTTATACCCATTACTGCGAGTTTGTTAATAATGTTCTTTACCACGTGTTGTCCGGTAGGGAGGAAAGACTACAGAATCGTGAAAAATAGTTGACTTAGACGGAGTTATTGGTTTCCGCTGTGTGTAAGTGGTAACTTAAGAAAATCAACAGTTACTGTGTCGAATGGCTTACAAGGGGTAGAATAATCGTGATTTGACGTCCTGTAGCTAAAATGCAGGCGTGTGTGCGTGTGCACGATGGACATCTAAGGGGATTGAATAATTCATTCAATCATCTTGCGACATGAAACTCGGAAGCTTTTGAGCTGTGAGGATTCTAGGCTTTTAAGATTTTAGGTTTTTACGCTTTTAACGTTTTAGGCTTTCAGTCATCTGGGCTTTTAGGCTTCTGGATTTTTAGGCTTTGAGGCTATGAAGTTTTTAGGCTTTTAGGCTTTAAGACTCTTAGGTTTTAAAGCTTTGAGGATTGATGTTTTGTGGTTTGAGGCTTTTAGCCTTTGGTGCTTCTATATTTTTATGCATTTAGGCTTCTAGTCTTTTAGACTTAACCTTTTAGCCTCTTAGGCTTTCCAACCTTTAGGATCTTGATTGCAGTTAGTCAAACAGTTTTTCAAGCAGTCAGGCAGGTCTTTTTCTATCAGTCAGGCTTTTCATATGTCAGGTTGTCAGGCTTTCCGTCGGTCAGACTATCAGGCTTTTCATAATTCATGCAAGCTGTGAGGATTTTCATAAGTCAGGCTGTCAGGCTTTTCATAAGTCAGACTGTTAGGCTTTTCGTAAGTCAGGCTGTCATGCTTTTCGTAAATCAGACTGTCAGGCTTTTCGTCAGGTAGAATTGTCAGGCTTTTCACACGTCAGACTGTCAGGCTTTTCGTCAGGTAGGCTATCAGGCTTTTCACAAGTCAGACTATCAGGCTTTTCGTCAGGTAGATTGTCAGGCTTTCCACAAGTCAGGCTGTCAGGCTTTTAGTCAGGCAGGCTATCAGGCTTTTCACAAGCCAGACTGTCAGGCTTTTCGTTAGGTAGATTGTCAGGCTTTTCACAATTCAGGCTGTCAGGCTTTTAGTCAGGCAGGCAGGGTCTCTGGGAGGGAGGGGTACACATTGGACCCGATCACAACAAAAACAGTCCAGCAAATGTACACAGTGATGGAAACAAAGAGCGACAAACTTGCAAACGTTGAAGAGCTCGTTAGACAAAGGACAAAACTCACCTAATCGACAAATTTTTCCTACTTCTGTTTACTGCTTCGAGAACTCTCTTCTTCTCACTCTCTCTTTCTCTTTCTCATTCTCTCTCTCTCTCTCTTCATCTCTCTCTCTCTCTCTCTCTCTCTCTCTCTCTCTCTCTCTCTCTCTCTCTCTCTCTCTCTCTCTCTCTCTCTCTCTCTCTCTCTTTCTCTCTTTCTCTCTCTCTCACTTTTACGTGAACTCTTGTTTTTGCTCTCATACTCTCTTTGTCTTTCTCTCCCATTCTCTCTTCCTCTCTCTCTCTTTTTCTATCTCACTCTCTTTCTCCCTTATACTTTTACTCAAGCTTTCGTTCTTACTCTCACACTCTCTTTCTCTATCTCCCTCTCCCATTCACTCTTCTCCTCCACCTACACTTCCACCTCCACCTTCACATCCACCTCCACCTCTACCTCCACCTCCACTTCCACCTAATCTGTACCTCTTACTCTACCTCTACTTCATTCTCCACCTCCTCCTCCACTTCCACTTCCACCTCCACCTTCACATCCACCTCCACCTCTACCTCCACCTCCACTTCCACCTAATCTGTACTTCTTACTCTACCTCTACTTATTTCTCCACCTCTTCCTCCACCTCCACTTCCACCTCCACCTCCACCTCCACCTCCACCTCCACCTCCACTTCCACCTCCACCTCCACCTCCACCTAACCTGTGCTTATAACTCTACCTCTACCTCTCTCTCCACCTCCTCCTCCACCTCCATCTCCACCTCCACCTTTAACTCCACCTCCACCTCCATCTCTTCCTCCACCTCCATCTCCACCTCCACCTTTAACTCCACCCCCACCTCCATCTTTTCCTCTACCTCTGGCTCCACCTCCATCTCTACCTCCATCTCTACTTCCAACTCCATTTCCTTTTCTATTTGGTCTTCCACCTCCGTTTACATATTCATATCCACCTCCACTTCCACCTCAATCCCCTTTACTTCCACCATCGCCTCCAACTTGATATTTTCTTCCTCCTCCGCCTTGATTTCCACCTCCACCACCACCTCCACCACCACCTCCACCTCCCCCTCCACTTTTGTCTCTTGTTCTTTCTCTGCCACTCATGCCCCTTCTCTCTTCCCCTTTCGCTCTTTTTCTTCTACATTTTCTTTTCCTTCCTTCACCTTCCCGATCCCTCTTTCTGCTCTCTTTCCTTTGATTTTCCTACTCTCCCTCTCTTTCCACTCTTTCCTCTGGCCCCTTCTCCCCCCTTTTTTCCAAATTACTTCACTTTCTCCTCTTCTTTTTTGTTCTCTTTTTTTCTCTTCTTTCATACAGCTTCACCCTCCTCCTCCTCCTCCTCCTCCTCTTCTTCCTCCTTCTCTGACCCTTCTTCCACATATCCTCTTTCTTCTCTTCGACTTTTATCTTACAACCTCTCTTCCTTTTCCTCGTCCACCACCAACACCATCAGCTCCAAATCCACCTACCAACACCACTTCCACCACCTCCACCTCCACCTATATCTCCACCTCCACTTCCACTTCCACCTCCACATCCATCTTCCCTTCCACTTCCACTTCCACCTCCACCCCATCTCCACCAACCACATCCACTTCCATCTCCACTTCCACCTCCACCTCCACCTTCACTTCCATCTCCACCTACCACCTCCACCTCCACCATCACCTTCACTTCTTCCCCTCCTTTCGCCCTCCTTCTCCACCGCTTCTTGCTCCTCTTTTTCTTCTCCCTCCTCTCTCTGCTCCACTCTCTCCTCTTCACACTCCTCATTTTTCTCCCCCTCATTCCTTTTTTCTTCCTCCTCCTTCTCCTCCTCCATCTCCTCCTCCATTTACCACCATGCTTGTTCTTCCTCCTCCTCACCCTTTCTTTCCTCCCCCCCCCACTCCCATTCTTTCCCTTTTTTTCGGCAATTTCATCCCCAAACAATTTCTTTATAGATAATCCCTTCCTCTCTTCCTTCTTTCCCTATTCCCTCGTTCCACCTGGCTTTTGTCTCTTGTTTTATCTTTGCTTCCTTTACCAGTGTAGAGTGACTGACTCTAGCTGGCTCTGGCTGACTCTGACTGACTCGACTCTGATTCTGACTGACTTTGTGTCAGATCAATTCTGACTCTAATTCTGACTCTAAATCTCTGACTCTGACTTTTATTCTGACTCCGATACTGACTTTGACTGACTCTGACCGACTCTGACGGACTCTGGCTGACTCTGACTGACTCTGGCTGACTCTGGCTGACTCTGACTCTGAAATTTACTTTCTCTGATTGATTCTGAATCTGACTCTGACTGACTCTGACTGACTCTGACTTTGACTATAACAGACTTTGACCGACTTTGACTGACTCTGACTGGCTCTGACTAACTCTGACTTTCACCGACTCTGACTGACTCTGACCGACTCTGACTGACTCTTACTGACTCTGACTGACTCTGACTGACTCTGATCGACTCTGAATGACTTTGAATTTGACTGACTCTGACACTATGACGCTGACTCTTGCTCATCATCTTCTATCACTTCCCTCCTTTCTTCCTTTCTCCACAATAATATCCCTCCTTTTCTCCCCCTACTTCCCCTCTCCCCCATCATGTCCCTCCATCCCTTATCTCCCGTCTTTACTTTCTCCCCCATCATCTCCCTCCTCTCCCCCGTTCTTCCATTCTCACCTATTATCTCCCTTCATTCACTCCCTTCCCCTTACTCCTCCCACTTTCCTCATCATCTCCCTTTATCCCATCTTTCCCCCTCCTTCTCTTCCTCCTTCCCTCCCCCGCCTCTTCCTCCTCGTATCTTCCCCAACACTCATCTCGGTCATTAGAATCTTTCCTCTCGTTTAAGTCATTTAAAGTTATTAACCTGGACACTTGTCTCACTGCCTGGAGGTCCCGTGGCCCCGTCCCCGGCCCGGCCCGGCCCGGCCCCGGTCCGGACCTCTTGTCCCTCCCCGGACCTCTTGTCCCTCCCTGGGCTCAACAGTCACGCCCAGTCACGTTCAACCCTCTCCTTGTTCATCTCCTGTTCATGTGAACAAAGGGTTCGTGTCACCTTTTTTTTGTGGACTTTGTTAAGTCACCCTTGTGAAGACGCTAGACATCGGTTCCTTTGGACAGGAGGCTTTTGTGTTATTTTTGAGATGATAGATGTGATGTTCTTAGTTGTTCCTCGTAGGCACTGCTTTTTTTTTTTTTTTTTTTTTTTTTACAAATCTTTCGTCATGATACCCTTTGTGTACTTATTTAGTTATCTATTAAGTTATTTATTTGTTTATTGATTAATTAATTGATTAATTTGTTTATTCATTTATGTTTCTTTTTACAAATCTTTAGTCATGATACCCTTTATGTACTTATCTATTGATCTATTAAGTTATTTGTTT
>NC_134809.1:24783040-24785540 GCF_046742065.1 Oratosquilla oratoria | reverse complement strand
GATGTGTTGGAGATCTGGGAATGTTGAGGAGGATGTTCTAAGTGTTGGAGATGTGTTGGAGATATGTTGGATATGTGTTGGAGATGTTGCTGGGGTGTGTTGGAGATGTATCGGAGATGTGTTGGAGATGTGAGGGAAATATGTTGGAAATGTGTTGGAGATGTGTTGGAGGTGTGTTGGAGATGTGTTGGAGATGAGCTTGAGATGTGCTGGGGATGTAATGGAGATATGTTGGAGATGTATGGAGATGTTTTAGAGGTGTGTTAAAGATGTGTTGGAGGTGTGTTGGAGATGTGTTGTATATATGTTGGAGATGAATTGGAGGAGTGGTGGAGGTGTGTTAGAGATGTTGGTGGAGATGTGCTGGAGATTTTTTGGAGGTGTGTTGGCGATGTGCTGGAGATGTGTTGGAGATATGTTGGCGATATGCTCGAGATTACAAAGGATTACAAAGGCGGAGCATGCCGACAGGAGACCTTTTGATCCATATCTAGGTCGGATGCGGAAAAAAATCATATTGATAATAAAATAATAAATAAAAACTATGATAATGTAAATAACAAATAAAATACATAAATAAATGCATAGGTATAGTTAAATAATAAACAAAAAGGTAAATAGTAAATAATAATAAATTGACATATAACTAATAATAAATGAAAATCAGACAGACAAATGATAACAAAACAAAAACAAACAATATGTGCTGGAGATGTGCCGGAGATATGCTGGAGACGTGCTGGAGATGTTGGAGATGGTTTGAAGATTTCTCAAGTGTTGGAGATGTGTTGAATATGCTTTTGGACAAATGTTGGAGATGTCCTGGAGATATTTTTGGGCAAATGTGAATACTGGAGACGTTCTCCCGAGTGTTGGAGATGTGTTGGAGATGATGGAGGAGGAAGTTGATGTAGGCGATGTTTTTGAAGATGTAGATGGTTGTGTCGTCATGATCTGTGTTCGTGTCGGAGAAAATGTTGGAGAAGATTAAGAGGGTATGCTTTACGTTGTTGACGTTTTTGATAAAGGAGACATATATTACGTGGTTTGATGGAGGAACCGTCGAATTAGTGTTTGAGAAAGTGTTGGAGAAAGTGTTGAAGATGTTGGAGGATTACTTGTTGGCGAGAGTATAATTTCCTTATCACAAGAGTACGCCTTCCTGCTGACTAAAATCCTCTGGATTTAAAGAGAAAAATATTCAAAATGGTTCTCATGCAGATGGTGAATGTATTAGGCAGTTCGCAAACCAACGCAACCAGTTGCATGAAACCGGTCGCAATGGTTGTCCGTGCTTTGTGAAAGCAGTATTCCTTATACGTTGAAATCAAGTATATGCACTTCTAAAATAACAAGTAAAAGGAAATTATATGTACAGGAAATACTTCCACTGAGTGCAGGTATCCGTTGCGATCGGTTTCATGCAACTGGTTGCGTCGGTGTTCTGTCCTTCCACTGAAGAAAATCGAGTGATGATAATGAAAAATATATCAATTGAATAAACCAATCGTTTAGGTAAATGAATGGAGATGTGTTGGAGATGGTGGAGAACGTTGAGGATGTTTTGAGTGTTGGAGATGTGTTGAAGATATCTTAGAGATGTGTTAGAGATGTTAGAGGAGGTGTGTTGGAGATGTGTTGGAGATGTGTCAAATAAGATCAAATAGGTTTATTAAATCGATCAATCAATCAACCAGTCAATCAATCAATCAATCAATCAATCAATCAATCAATCAATCAATCAATCAATCAATCAATCAATCAATCAATCAATCAATCAATCAATCAACCAACCAATCAACCAATCAATCAACCAATCAATCAATCAATCAATCAATCAATCAATCAATCAGGAGGAAGAAGAAGAGGAGGAAAAGGAGGAGGAGGAAGAGAAAGAAGGGTAGAAAATGGGATAGGAATAAGACGGGGAACAGAGCAGGGCAGGAGCAGAGGGAGGAGGATGAAAAGTGGACTAAGAGGATGCAGGGGAGGAGTAGCAGGAGTAGCAGCTGCAAGCGCAGGAGCAGGTAAAGATGTAGCAGGTACAGGACCAGTAGGAGCTGAAGCTGCAGCATAAATAGGAACGAAAGTAAAAGCAGAAGAAACAGGAGAAGCTGTAAAAGCAGTAGAAGCCAAGGCAGGAGGAAACGTAGCATTAGAAGCCAAAGTAGGCAGGAGAGGCAAGAGCAGTAGGGGCCAAGGCAGAAGGAACAGTAGCAGTAGGAGCCAAAGCAGGAGAGCCAGTAGCCGTAGGAGTCAGGGCAGGGGAAGCAGTTGTAGTAGGAGCCATAACAACAATAGAAGTAGACCGTACCTGCTAAATCAGCAGCTCATGGAACAGCAGGGTAGAATCGGCAATATCAGTAGGATTAGAAACAGTAGAAGCAGTAGTAAAAACAGCAGGCGCAGGAGTAGGACTAAGAGAAAAAAACAGCAAATTTATGCGCAGTAGGACCAACAGCAGAAGCAGATGTAGTAGCAGGAACAGCAGAAGGAGGAA
>NC_134809.1:24748040-24758040 GCF_046742065.1 Oratosquilla oratoria | reverse complement strand
GGAAATTGTCTTCGTGAAAAGATTTTTTTTTTCAGTCCTTCTGGGAAATACTAAGCGGTTTTATTCATTTTAAAGAAACTTTTTGGAAGTCAAAAAATAAAAACAAAAATCTTTCGACTGAGGCATCTCAATTATCGTCTTACACCTCCAGCGAATGATTTCGCTTCCTTTAAGAATTTTTGTCCATACCGTCATCACATTTTTTTTTTTTTTTTTTTTTTTTTTTTTTTTTTTTTTTTTTTTTTTTTTTTTTTTTTTTTTTTTTTTTTTTTTTTTTTTTTTTTTTTTTTTTTTTTTTAATGGGAAGTCCCGGACAAGAAAAGGTTAACATCTTTACTTCGAGGATATTCTACAGCGGCGTTATTTTTATTTTTCTTATCTTTTCCTGCTTTAACACGCCGTAAAGTCAGGTCTAGGTAATGTAGCACTCGCTATATCTTTGGTTACATGGACAGCACATGTTACATAACTAAAAGTAGATTTTCAACGTCTTCACTTCAGTAGATAAAATGCATCTCTACAGGTTTTATTCTGGCTAATAGTAAATAATTTTGTAAAGTTTAGTAAACTTTATCTTAATAAGAGGGTTAAGAGACTCTGGATTAAGATCCTCTTGATTAATTTGCTGCAATGACGAGGTCTGTTGACTTTGCTCTGACTAACGGCAAACGGGTCAAAGTCAAGGCCAAGGCTGACGAAGATTATTTTTATTGTAACTTACCAAATCTTGTACGTTTTACTTGAAACTAAAGCCTAAACAATTTCTTTTTATATAATTTCTCAGTTGCATGTCTATCCCACAATGAGCTTGAAGCTCTTGGAGAGCTCAGACCTTGTCCAAGACAATTGCTCATTACTTGTGCTTTGCTCAGATTGACGTAAAAATACTCTTGTTTCCAGACCTGGGCGCGTTCCTCGGTGCGTTACGCTTTATTTTGCCCGCGGTTAGCGCTCCCTAACTATTAAAGCAATATAGGTGCCGGTATAGTATGTGGCCTACCTTTTGGATGTGGCCTACGAAAATTTTCTTTGTTATAGCATGTGGCCTACCGGACTTTTATTTCGGTATGAATCTGTCTCTTAAGCTTTAATAGTTTGGTAGCGCTAACCGCGGCCAAGCTAAAGCTGAAATCACTGAGGAACGCATTTAGGAACGCATCGAGGAACGCGCCCAGCTCTGCTTGTTTCAGTGTTAAGAGAAAAATAAATATTCGGATTGTGATTTAGGGTCATTCAATTCGAGTCCTGCGTTACTGGTAACCAACTTGAGTAGTTAACGCGTCATTATTAAACTTTCAATTATACTGATTGTAGTTTATCTTGTGTCATGTTTGGAGAAGACAGGCAAAAATCTTTATTTTTGGTATTATGGTAATGGGAGGTAATTACATCGAAAATGGGGTAACAGTAATTATTACTCAGGACTTTGGTGATGGTAGTCCATTTCATGGTAGTTTTAGAAAATGACAGTTCATTATATGACACTATTGGAATTGGCTGCTAAATGCACAGTATTTTTCTCAAGGGCAGTTTAGTACTTTTTGGAATGGTAGTTTATTGTAGTGTAGTATTTCAGGGGACGATATTTTAATGCGAAACAGTTTTTGTAAGAACAGTTTAGTGCGAAGTACTTATAGAAGTGGCAGTATTGTAAACATCGCTTCTAGTATGTGGGTCATTACTGAGAACTTTTAGAAAAAATATACTTTTGGTAGTGACGGTTGATCAAACATTATTGAAATGCCAGTTTACTGCACGACAGTTTATTGGAAATGACAGTTTATTCTATCTAGCTATATACCAAAGGTCTCTTCCCCCTTATGAGAGGGGTAGCCAATCAAGGAACGCACCAATTCCCACCCAATTCCACTCCCATCCACCACCCTTGCCTCCGTCTCATCTTAGCTCCTCGTGGATGACGGGTCATCCCTCGCATCCCGCCCACTGCCTGGGTCAGAAGCAACTCAGCAAAACATTTTATTACAAATAAATTTCGAAAATATCATTTTATTGCAAATAATTTTTATTTCAAGTGTAAATTGCATTTGGATTTATTTTAATTGTATCTCAGTGACTTATTTTAGCAAAGATATGATCTACGCAAATAAAGTGTTATTATTATTATCATTTGTAAGATTATGGACAAATCTAAACGTAGAAAATAGGCAAGAACTGGCTAACCAACATTGTGGTTATTATGAGATAATAGGTAAAACATTGCTGATTAGGCACAATGCTAAATAAGTACAAAAATAATTAGTAAAATCTCAAATAGATAAATGGGTTGATAATAACTTAATTAGGTAAATAAGGACTGCACCTTTCACAAGCACGTTCGCGGCGCAGTAAGAGAGGACGCTGCCTGCGTACCCAAACAACACGAACGAGGCCGTCATTTCCAGCCCCGGTCAACCACCCATATCCTCCCTAACCCACGGGTTGTAAAACAAAAGTAATAATACGTCAAGGAGGAGGAGGAAGGGAGGGAGGAGGTGGAGGAGGAGGAAGAGGAGGTGTGAGAGACGGAGGGAGGACGAGGAAGAGGTGGAGGAGGAGGAAGGGAGGGAGGAGGTGGAGGAGGAAGAGGAGGAAGAGAAGGAGGAGGAGAGTGGGAGGGAAGGAGTAGGAGGAAGAGGAGGAAGTGGAGGAGGTAGAGGAGGAGAAAGAGGAGGAGGAAGAGGAGGAGGAAAGGAGGGAGAGAGGGAGGGAGAGGAAGAGGAGGAGGAAGGGAGGAAGGGAGAGCGGGAGGAATAGGAGGAGGGGTGGGAGGGGGGAGGAGGAAGAGTAGGAGGAGGAGGAAGAGGAAGTAGGGAGGGAGGAGGAAGGGAAGAAGAAGGTAGAAGAAGGGAGGGAGGAGGTGGAGGAATAGGAACAGAAAGAGGTGGGAGGGATGGAGGGAGGGAGGGAGGGAGGAGGTGGAGGAATAGGAACAGAAAGAAGAGGGAGGGAGGGGGGGAGATAGGGAGGAGGAGGAAGAGGAGGAAATGGAGGGGGAGGTGGAGGACAAGGAGGACTGGAATGTATGCTTCGGGGAGAGGGGGATGGGGGAGGGGAGGGGAGAGGGGGAGGTGGGAGGGGAGGGGAGAGGGGGAGGTGGAAGGGGAGGGGGAGAGGGAGTAGTGTGTCGTAAGAAGAGGATAAGGAATAGGGAAGGAGACAGGGAAATTGAAGTAGAGAGGAGGAAGACGGGATAGGAAAGGAAAGAAAAAGGAAGGAGGAAGGAAAGAGAAAAGAGAGGAAAGGGAGGGAAAGGGAAAGAGAGAGGAAGAAGAAGGGAGAGGAAAGGGAGGAGAATGGAAGAAAGGGAGGAAGAAAAAGGAAGGAAAGGACTGAGGAGAAGGAAGACGATGATGAGGGAGGAGGAGAAGGATAAAGAGGATAAGGAAGATGAAAGGAAAATGAAGAGGAAGGAAGGGGAAAGGAGAGGAGAAGGGAAGACCAATCTGGTACAAAACGAGGGGAAAGGGGAAGACGAGGGGATAAAGAAGGTGCATGGAAGAAAATGGGGTGATGATGGTAATAGTAACATGTGTTGAGGACGATTATTTTGAGGAAGATTATTTTGAGGAAGATTAGGTCGTGAAAGTGGGGGAGGGGTGAGAAAGATACGGGGGAGGAGGAGGAGGAGGAGGAGGAGGAGGAGGAGGAGGTGGAAAAGGAGAAGAAATATTGGGTGTGAGCAAGGCTGGGAGTGGTAGGGGGAGGAGGAGGAGTGGGGATGGGGATAAGAGGAAGGGAGGAGGGGAGAGGAGGGGAGGAGGGGAAGGAGGGGGAGAGGAGGAGAGATGGGGAGGGGTATAAGAGGAGGGGAGAGGAGGGGAGGAAGGGGAAGAATGAGAGGAGGGAGATGGAGAGGAGGGGAGGAGATGAGAGGAGGGGAGGAGGGAGAGGAGGGGATGAGGGGGAAGAATGAGAGGAGGGAGATAGGATGGAAAGAAGGGGAGAGGAGGAGAGGGAGAGGAGGGGAGGAGTGGGGAGGATGGGATGGGGAGAGGAGGAAGGGAGACAGATGAGGAGAGGATAGGCAGAATAGAAGGGGAGGGGAGAGGGAGAGGAGGAAGGAAGGGGCATGAGGGGAGGAGGGGGTAAGATGGGAGGAGAAAGAGGGATGTGAAAAAGGGAGAGAGATGAGGGGAGGAGGGGGAGGAGGTAAGGGAGGGAAGGAGGAGGGGAGGGGAGGAGGAGAGGCGGAAGGGAGGGAAATGAGGGGAGGATGGTAGGGGATGGGAGGGGAGGATGGTAGGGGATGGGAGGGGAGGGAAGGGTGGGAGGTGGGGAAGCTTACATGAGACTTAATTATAGTATCGAATGTCTTAAGGCTTGGCCTTCGGACTCTGTTTCGTCATGGTTTATCTGGTAATGGGGGGTAGGGGGAGGGGGTAGAGGGGGAAGAGGGGGAAGAAGGTGAGGGGGAGGGGGAGAGTTGGACAGGAGCGAGTAATGAATTGGGAAGATTTTTTTATTTATTTTTTTTTTTTTTCTTGCTTGGACCGAAGAACACGGAATGTTTCCACTATTTCAGTCAATTAGGTGAAATATTTTATATTTCAATTTTGGCTACAAACTACTGATTTTATTTAAGAAATCCTAGATCAAAGGTGTATGTGTAAACATATTTATAAAAATGTTGAATGAAAAAGATGGAAGATATTGAAAAAACCATAATAGTAATTTAAGATATTTTAGGGTTTAGGAAAAAATATTTGAAGAGAGATATACATAGCGATATCTGAGTATCTATATACTCAGAAGAATATGAGTATTTGAGTAAGAGCGTACTGATAGAAAAGGGATATTTGTGTATGAGTGTTCTAAATTAATGAGGATATTTAAGAAAAATAGTATTTACAGTTCTAGGAATATTCATCAATGATGGAAAATAGATATTTGAATATGAGCGTTCTTAAGTAAATGAGGATATTTATGAGTAGTTCTATTTAGAGTTATAGGGATATTTATCAAAGATGGATAAGGGGTATTTGAGTATGAGTGTCTTAAGTAAATGAGGATATTTAAGAAAAATATTATTTAGAATTGTAGGGATTTTTTATCAAGGATGGAAAATGAATATCTAAGTGTGTGTTCTTAAGTAAATAAGGATATTTAAAAAAATAGTATCTAGAGTTATAGGGATATTTGTCAGAGAAAATAGTGACAAAGTATCCACGCATTTAGAGAAATTAGTTTATTTGA
This sequence comes from Oratosquilla oratoria, assembly GCF_046742065.1. Taxonomy (NCBI): domain Eukaryota; kingdom Metazoa; phylum Arthropoda; class Malacostraca; order Stomatopoda; family Squillidae; genus Oratosquilla; species Oratosquilla oratoria. Next base: position 24,752,847 of record NC_134809.1, on the reverse strand, counting down.
AGGTAAATATATTTCGAAAAACAAATAAACATATGAAATTCAGAAATCCCCCAATATTCTGAAGATTTTTTTCAAAGTGTACCACAATACCAGAAACTTCTTCCATTATCAGAAACCTTATCTATTTCGAAATTTCTTTGCGAAAAATGAAAATGTTCGAAATTGAAGAGATTCCCAATAGAAAGTAATCTTTTTTTGAATACTTCTGGGATAGCAAAGCGTAGTAGTATTCTCTTCCTTATACAATGCCACCACAACCATTCTTAGCTTCTCGTGGATGATAAGTCATCCATGGTAGGAGAAATGGATAACCCTTTATCCAGGAGGAGCTAAGGTAAGAGGGAGGTGATGGTGGTGGAGGGGAGTAGCATGCCTTTGACTTGGCTACCCCCCCCCCTTGTAAGGGGGAAAAGGCCCTTGTTATATAAATGAATTATGGCGAATGAGATGGCAAATGAAACGTAATTGAGGCTGGAGTAGTGGTTCTCAATCTTGTTTTTTGGCCATGCCCGACCTAATCACCTAATCCTGATGTCCCTCATGTGGTGATATACAATTCTTATAATCTAAAAAATAAACTCCGTTTCAGCTGAAAAAGAACAAAACCTTGGTTTAAAACCACTTCAAAAGAACAAGGCATCAATGAAAAAAAAGTTAATAAAGAAAAAGTAAAAAAAATTCACCTAGATTTCCTCAGCTGACCTCAATTGCCCCCCTTAAAAATTTCATATTGCCCACCTGAAAAACTGAATTGCCCACCTGTGGGGGGTACGCCCCACGTTGAGGAGCACTTGCCTAGAGTATAGAGTTTCATTTAGAATCAAACGTTCCGACTTCTTGGGCCACCTTCAATGGACTGAAGAAGGCTCAAGAGGTCGAAACGTCCTGTACTGAATAAGACTCCGTACTTTAGCCTTAATTTCTTCTTAGTCACAAAACCTCCATAATTTGTCAATTTTTACGTACAGATAGACAAGCGCTCTTATGAAAAGTACACTTGCCCTACATCTACTATTTCTAGCTCAAAATTTAGAATCCCTTCGTCATCGCATGAGGTTCTCAAAGATTAACACAATTATACAAATATTGCACAATGGCTCAATGGTGGTGTAATCGGTAGCGTACCGGCCTTACATTCGCTCAGTTGCGGATTCGAATCCCGCAATCCTTCCCGATTCCTGTCAGTGACTACCTGCCCTAACAGTCCCTAAAGTGCATAATAGGTCTTAGGTGACGGCATAGGCTACTCAGCATCTCCTGCCGTAGACTCCTCAGTTTCTTCACAGTATGGGGAAAGTTCTTAAAGCAACGTATCGACAGCCATGGCGAGGGACGTCTATCATTAGAAAGTAGGATTGTATTAACTTCTTTAACTATACTTAGAAATAATTAGTAACTCCTTTCAGATAAGTTAGTAATCAAAATAAATAAAATAAAAACATTGTGGCACGGGCCTTAGATTTTTGGTTCCAGTGACGTCACTCAAGTTAATTAGAATTGTAATAAAATCGCCTGACGGCAATCAGAATGTTTCTCCCCCCCCTCTCTCTCTCTCTCTCTCTCTCTCTCTCTCTCTCTCTCTCTCTCTCTCTCTCTCTCTCTCTCTCTCTCTCTCTCTCTCTCTCTCTTTGTATGTGTCTCTCCCTCTATCTCTCTGCCTATGTCTATATCTGTTTGCCTGTTTTTCTGTGTGTGTGTGTGTCTGTCTCTTTGTCTGTCTGTCTGTCTGTCTGTCTGTCTGTCTGTCTGTCTGTCTGTCTGTCTGTCTGTCTGTCTGTCTGTTTGTCTCTCTGCCTGTATGCCTACCTGTCTGCCTGTATGTCTGTTCTTCTGTCCGTCTGTCTGTCTGTCTGTCTGTCTGTCTGTCTGTCTGTCTATCTGTCTGTCTGTCTGTCTGTCTGTCTGCCTGTATGCCTACCTGTCTGTCTGTCTGCCTGTATGCCTGTCTGTCTGTCTGTCTGTCTGTCTGTCTGTCTGTCTGTCTGTCTGTCTGTCTGTCTGTATGTCTGCCTGTCTGTCTGTCTCTCTCACTCTCTCTACTATGAATGGAAGCGGCATTGTACAAAGAATAATTGTTTATCAAAGAACATTTCGCTCAATATCTTTCTCAGAGTTTGCATACATGTATGAAATCAAATGTGTTTAACTTCATTTGCATTTTTTTAATGTAAATATGATGAAACGTTTAAGTCTGCTGTGTAAGATCAACAAATACTTTGCTGATTCAGGTATAAAAAAATAATGGTGTTTTTTTTATAGTAATAAATATCGATCTGTTACAAATACTGTATATAAAAGTTATAGTAATGATGTCACTACTGTGACTACTACTACTACTACTACTACTACTACTACTACTACTACTGATAATGATAATAGCAATAATAATTGTAACAAGAATAAGAATAAGAATAAGAATAAGAATAAGAATAAGAATAAGAATAAGAATAAGAATAAGAATAAGAATAAGAATAAGAATAAGAATAAGAATAAGAATAAGAATAAAGATAAGAATAAGAATAAGAATAAGAATAAGAATAAGAATAAGAATATGAATATGAATATGAATATGAATAAGAATAAGAATAAGAATAAGAATAAGAATAAGAATAAGAATAAAAGTAAGAATAAGAATAAGAATAAGAATAAGAATAAGAATAAGAATAAGAATAAGAATAAGAATAAGAATAAGAATAAGAATAAGATGAGAATAAGAATAAGAATAAGAATAAGAATATGAGTGAGAATAAGAATAAGAATAAGAATAAGAATAAGAATAAGAATAAGAATAAGAATAAGAATAAGAATAAGAATATGGATATAAATATCAATATGAATAAGATTAAGAATCAAAATAAGGATAAGAATAAATGTAAGTATAGTATTAGGAAGAGCAATGAGAACAAATAATAAAGAAAAGAAAAAGAGAAAAAAAAGGAGGAATAAGAATAATGAAAACAATAATATGAATTGCAATACTAACAACAATAATAACAACAATAATAACATAATTGAAGGTAACGCATACATCAAAAGTCCAGGAGCTATAGCTAAACTCGTCACCTTTGCCCAATGTACTCGGGAAGCCTGAGCATGTGGTAGCCATCAGTAGTCATTTGGTGGATCAGAACCAAGATCTTCGATCATAAGATGAGATCAAACCCCAATAAGCCATGGAATCACAAATCGATGAAGAACATTTCAGAGTCTATATTCCCTCGAGGTCGAAGTCTGTATGACAAGGACACGAACTCGGTTCTGACAGGACGCCCCTCGAGGTAACTTGTCGTCCTGAAGAAGAATCCTCGAGGATTTCGGGAGTCACTCCAAGTCTTCTGGAGCGTCTCCAGAGGATCTCCGTGTCATATGTGTCATGGCGCGCGCGCGCATGTGTGTATGTATATGTATATGTATATGTATATGTATATGTATATGTATATGTACATGTACATGTACATGTACATGTACATGTACATATATATGTACATGTACATGTATATGTATATGTATATGTATATGTATATGTATATGTATATGTATATGTATATGTATATATGTATATGTATATATGTATATGTATATGTATATGTATATGTATATGTATATGTATATATGTATATGTATATATGTATATGTATATGTATATGCATATGCATATGCATATGTATATGTATATATATATACGTATACGTATATGTATATGTATGTGTATATGTATATGTATATATATATAGGTATATGTATATGTATATTCTGTTGAAAACGATAGCAAGTTGATTAATTTCTCTCGTAAGCTTTCTAGCTTTTGTAAAGTAGATTTCTGAGGAAAAGACAGGGGAAGAAGTAAATTTCCAGTAGACATTGGGAACTAATATTGACAGAACTAAACATGCAATACAGAAAATAAAAGAAAAAACAAAAACACAGTAGGAAAAAAAAAAACATTTTTCAGATCGTTCTGCATCTTAAGTTGGACTGTAGACATGTCAACGAGTGATCTCTATTTATTCGAAGTAAGACAAATCTTGGAGTGGTCACGCTTGACTCTTTTCAGCCTGGCTAGCACCATTTCGTTGATACTTCAGCCTAGCTGATCGTCTTAACATAGTTTTTGGGCCTCCGTGGGATGCTTGTGTGTGTTCTGAGCCTCAGTGGGTTGCCTGCATGTGGGTGTTCTCTAAACTTGGGGCTCTATTCATGTGATGAAATGTACGGGTAGGTTTCAGAACACACACAAGCACCTTGCGTGTGTGCTCAGAACACACACAAGCACCCCACGAAAGCCCAAGACGATCAGTTAGGCTATGGTATCAACGAAAAGGTACTAGCCAAGCTGAGGAGAGTCAAGATTTTTCTTACTTCGCATTTCGTACAGATCACTCGTTGACAATCTACAACCTAATTGAAGATGCAGAACGATCTGCGAAGCGTCTTGGTTTTTTCTACTGTGTTTTGTTTTGTTTCCTGTGTTCCGTTGTTTAATTTTGTCTATATAATTTCCCAATGTCTATTAGAATTTTACTTCTTCCCCTCTTCCTTCAACAGAAATTAACTTTTCGAAAGTCAGAGAGATTACGAAAGAAAGAAATTTCTAATTAATTTGCTATCGTTTTCAACAGAATATGTTTGGAAAAGAATATCCTGCCACGCTTCACGAGTATATGTATATCAATATATTACATGTCGGAGTCTGTTGTCTAATGTTTCAGAGGGTACGATGATTTTTTTTTTTTTTATACAAGTCCACTATGATGTCTGGAGTTTTTGTCCATGCAGTCAAAGTTGCTCACCTAAAAAAACGCACATA
>NC_134809.1:24733040-24745540 GCF_046742065.1 Oratosquilla oratoria | reverse complement strand
TCTTTGCCAGCAAGACCAACCCCACGGTTTGACGTTAGCATTCTCTTGCGTTGTCTCCCCCTACCTCCTCGCCACTTGGGCTTAGGCTTTTATAACAATCAAATCTGCAGTTAAAACTCAATTAGGTAAAACTCATCAGACGGGCACAAATTAACTACGTTTTGTTTTCTACGGTTAAGTCGCAAGATTATAGCGCGTCGGTATGGAGGTAGGAGTGGGGGAGGAATAGAGAGGATGGAAGGAGGAACGATGAGGGAGAAAGGAGGAGGAATGAGGAGATAGTGAGCAAGAAAGAAAAGGGAGGGGGTAGAGAGAAGGAAAGAGGAGGAGGTGGGAGGGAGTGTCTAGGAGGGAAGAAGGTGTAAGGAGGAAGAGGGAGGAGGAAGAAAAGAGGAGGAAGAAAAGAAGAGGAAAGAGGTAGGATAGAGAATGGAGGAGAGAGTTGAGAATAGGAAGGAAGAAGAGGGTAGGACAAAATAAAGTAACCAAACAGAAAGAGAGGTAGATTTGGAGGTAAAAGGCAGAGTTGGAGGTATGGATGGTTGGATAAGAAAGGAGAGGAGGATATAAGACACACTTTAAGGTAAATTTTTCCTAAGACAAAGGAAGAAATAGGACAGAAAACGTATCAGAACTGAGAGAGGAAGATGTATGAAACAGGAGTTCCCATTATCAGAGGTGGAAAGACAGACCAGAAGACCTGAGCACAATGAAAAGAAGTACTTACAGGAAAGTAAATCAAGTCTGAATACGAGATAAATGGAGATTAGAGAAGTAGATGGACTTGGAGGTACAGAGGATAGTGTAATAGATGGAGGAAAGTGAATTAGAAAAATATTTGGGTCGCAATCATAGGATGCAATGAGAAGTAGGACAGGAGGTATTACTTGATGAACTACAGAGGCTAAGCAAAGGAGGGAGAAAAGAGGTATTTGAGGATTAGGTAGGAGATAAACAGTAAGGAAGTAGGAGGATGAGGTTGAGGAAGAAGAAGATTATTAGGAGGCACAAGAGGAGAAAGACACGGAAACAAGAAAAGAGGCAGAACGGAACAAATGGAGAACAAAAGAAAATGACAATTGTGAATCGGAGGAACAGGGGAGGAAAGAGAGTAATATACAATTAAAAACAAAGGGAAAAAAAAGGAGAAGAAATAAATACTTATAAAGCGAGACAAGAGAAGGGGAGGAAAGAGGAGGAAACTAGGAAAAAAAGGCATAGCGAGACAATGTTGTCGGAATCAGGGAAAAGGGAAAAGACGACAATAAATGGAATGGAAAGAGAGAGGGGAAGGAAGAGGGGGAAAGAAGGAAATTGGAATGGGGTTGCCAGCCAGACAGCAAAACGTAAAATAGATAGATAATCAAGTAAATTAGTAAATGAATAAACAAGTGACTAATTAAGTAAATAAATAAATATATAAATGAATAAACAAATAAGTAAATAGATAAATAGATAAGTTAATAGATAGATCAACTAACTGGTTTACAAAAATTATTGAATTACATAAACAAGCAAACACATGAATAGATAAATAGATAAATAAATAAACAATTAAGCTCATAAATCATAAAGAATAAGCAAAATCCGAAGTATTAAGAACAATATCAAAAATAAAAAAGGAGACAAAGAATGCTCAACGATGCAAAGGTGAGGAAGAGTCAATGATTGAATGCTGCTGCTACTACTACTACTACTACTACTATTACTACTACTACTACTACTACTACCACTACTTCTACTACTGCTACTACTACAGTACTACTACTACTTCTGTTACTACAACTACTGTTACTACTACTACTGTTACTACTACTACTGTTACTACTACTACTACTACTACTACTACTACTACTACTACTACTACTACTACTACTACTACTACTACTACTACTACTACTACTACTACTACTACTACTACTACTACTACAACTATATTCATCTCCATTGACCCTAGATGTGAGACAGCGGTAGCCAAGAGGCATATTCTATTACTATTTTCCTAGATTACCTTCCACACACTAATCTTTTCTATGTTAGGTTCGGTAATGTAATTAAGTTTGTTCCAAAAAATATGACAATAATCGCAGGGTAGAACTCATTCAAGAAATGATTAGTTGTTGAAGCCTGTGTACTGGTATTGTTTATTGTAGTAATGATAAGGTGTGGCGTTTGTAAGAGATTAGATGAAATGAAATTCTAATAGAAAATAAAAGAAATGGTATGAAAGAAAATGAAGAAAGAAAATAAGAAAAATAAAGGAAAAAGAAAGACAAAGAAAAATGGGAATAGAAAGAATAAGAGGGAGAATGCAAAGAAAAGGTGAGGATAAGGACCAGTTGATATGAAGAAGATGAAAGAAGAGAGATTATAAGAAGAGGAAGAAGTGATGAAAGAGGAAGAAGAGTAGGACCGAGAAGAGGAAGAAGAGACGATTAGGAGGAGTAGAGAAGATGTAGATTAGCGAGAGTGGAAGGTGAAGGAGATGTGAAAAGAAGAAGAGAAAGAGATGAGTAGAAGAAGAAAGGAGGAATGAAAACAAGAAAAATAAAGAGAAAGAAAGAAGAATAGAACACAGGAGAAGTACGAGATGAAAAGAAGGAAAAGGAAGAGGCAACGGCAGCCGTAGCGAAGGTGGAGTGGGAGGAGGAGGAGGAGTGGGAGGAGGAGGAGGAGGGAGGAGGAGGAGTTGGAGGAGGAGGAGGACGAGGAGGAGGAGGTGAGGAAATGCTGTATACCGTAGTGAGCTCCCGTGACGAATGCATTGGCCAGGGCCACTCATTGTCTGCAGGGGATTACTACTGATGGTGGGTTAGGTTCCCGAGTTCTGCTTCAAGCGGACTACCACCCCTGCCATCTAGGGGCCTGACCGTGCCCAGCGGGTGAGTGAGTTAGGAGGTGAATGAGGTTCCGTGGGAGGGAGCGGTAGGGACCTAGGGGGTGGTCCAAAGGGGTAGGCAACGCAAGCAGAGGGTGATTGCTAGGTTGGAGGGGGTTGGGGGTGGAGAAGTGGGGAGGGGGTGGGTGGAGGGGTGTTTAGGAGGAAGGATAGTGCAAGAAAGGTAGTAGGTATGTTCCGTGTTTGTTTTTTTGGGGGGGGGCGGGGGTAACAGAAAGGAGTGGTAATAGAAATAAGAATAAATATTTTATTTTATTTTACTTTATTTTATTTTATTTTGTATTTATCTATTTATCTATTTGTTTATTTATTTATTTATTTATCTATTTATTTATTTATTTATTTATTTGTTTATCTACTTATTCACTTATTTACTTATTTATTTATCTATTTATCTATTTATTTATTCATCTATTCATTCACTTCTTTATTTATTTATTATTTTTATTTTACTTATTTATTTATTTATTTATTTATTTATTTATCTATCTTTTCTGAGTGGAATTTGTCTCCAGTCATAAAAGAATACTACGTAAATCTGTTCCGTAGGAAATTTCATAAATTGTTAGAGAACGAAGAAGTGATATTAAGGCAAAGGAAAGAACTGTCAATAAGTGATCAAAGATAACTATAATATCTGTAAGCCAAAAGATACAAAAATCTACATCTCCGCTTATGTGATATTTCAAAACGCTTTCAAGTTTTTATTTTCCTTATTTAATTTTCGACTTTGTTGCATTGTTACAATACAATTTTGTATATACATTGTAGATAAGCCATGACGTATCCCATTTTCTTTAGGAGTTCTTCGTCAAATTTTGGATTTCGAGTTCGTTTTACGAGTTTGAAAAAAAAAATCGAAAAAAATCACTAAGCTATATGGAAAAAAGTGTTTGAAAATAACGGATAGTATAGACTAGTATAGACTAGTGATAAATAGTAGATAAAATATAGTGAATAGTACCGAGTAATGTGTTGCACTAGTGAATAGTATAGACGGCTTCCAGAGATAGATAATGAGTGGTAGTGAATAGTACAAGGATGAGAATAGTAATAGGCAAGTCCTGTTAGAATGTGCCTAAGAGAGAATAGTTTGCAATGAATAATAGACAACATAGTTTATATGACATTTGATGAATAGTAGTGAATAGTGCCATGGTGAGGAGGGTAGTGAGTATTGGGTAGCGTAGATGGATGGTAGAGTGAAGAGAACAGGTGGTGAATAGTAGTGAATAGTACAAGGGTGAGGAAGGGCAGTGGTTTTGTGGTCAACGAAGGATGATGCTTTGAGGTTTAGGTTTATGGGAACTATTGGGAACTAGTTTATGACTAGTGGTGGCTCGCTGGCTGGCCAGGGAGTGCCTTATGGTGCCCAGGGCCGAGTTGGGCTTCGATCGGGGATGGGGGAGGGTGGTTGGGGAAGGGGGGGAGTTGGGGAGGGGGTTGGGGAGAAGGTTGGGGATGAGGGGTATGGGGGAGGGGGTTGAGAAGGGAGTAGGGGTATGGGAGTAGGACATGGGAAGGAAGATTGGGGTAGGAAGTTGGGGAGGGGGGTTGGGGAGGGAGATTGGGGGAAGAGGGGGGCTATTGAGGGAGATTTAGGGACGTGGTTGGATGGGGGGAACTTGGGAGAGGGAGAGTTGTGAATGAATTGGGGGGTTATATAAATCCATAGAAGATTGTATATGAAAAGAATAATTTGATGACAACCATAATAAAACATCTAAAGGACTCAAGAGGACCGCAAATAAAGTATCTGAAGAAGGTCACTATGCACTTTACTGTTCAGTCCGCAGTTTGCGCATATATACGAGAAGTCCGCAATTTGCGAACGAGCACGGATAGTCCGCAACTTCAGTAGAACCATATAACGTCATCCACAATCTGCGCAGAACTATGACCAGTCCGCACTTTGCGCACCTGTATGAATAGTCCGCAAATTGCGCGCAGCCATATAGCGCAGAGCAATTTGTGCACAGCCAATTAAAGAATATCACTCACTGTGTTTCATTTCTCGCTAATTTCCTACCACCACTTACCGTCACTTACCGCCAGTCCGTAATTGCCACTAAACCTATTCTTATCTCCTTGCCAGTGGAGTTTAAGTGTTCACTACCAATGGAGCTTTCCAAGGTGAACAAAATCTTGTGGCAATAAACAGGGATAGAACCCTTATGGGCTGTTAATTATGGGTCGTTTATTATAATTTATCGGTTTATTTTTCTATTGGTTATAAATTAATCATCTGTCATAAATTATTATCATTTTTTGTTTGTTTATCATTTATATTTATCTATTTATTTATTTTGTTTACTTATTCATTTATCTATTTATTTGTTTCATTTTCTCCGCATATGACCTAGTTATGGACCAAAAGGTCTCCTGTTGGCACGCTCTTCATTTGTGATATTTTGTTAAGAGGGGTTTGTGTTTATTTATTTATATGGTTGCTTACTTCTCTATGTATCTATTTATTTATTCATCTATTAGTTTATTTATTTATCTATTCATTTATTTATTTTATTTGTTAATTCATTAATTAACTAATGAATTTATTTATTTATATTTATTTACTTATTTGTTTATTCTACTGATTTCTATCTATTTATTTATTTGTTTGTTTATATATCTATTTGATAATTTGTTTCTCTGTTTCTTTGTCTATTGATCTATTCATTTAAATATTCATACACTTATTCATCTCTTTATATATCCATCTATTTATTTGTTTATTCATATATACATATACATATATGCAAATATATATATATATATATATATATATATATATATGTTAATATTATATATATACATATATATATATGTATATATATATATACCTATTCATTTATTTGTTTATTCATGTATTCATTTATTTATACATATATTTAGTTATTTAATTTTCATAGACAAAATCAGTATGGTAGAACTGATTGCATTCATTTTAGACTTCATTCACAACCACAGCCATTCCAGCGTACCAGAAACCTTCACATGTAGCACCTCTCACCTTTCCTACAACCTCACCGAGCTGGATTATGCCACCGCGCTGAGGTACAGAGGAAGGCTACATCGTCCCTCTGGGGGCCTCTGTGGAGATCCAGCTTTGCTGTCTCAAAAATCGACGGAATATCTTCAAACATTCAGAATCATATTAGTGTCATTCACTTTGGTGACCAGATAACAATAAATGAATAAATGAAATAAAACAATATAAATATTTATACATACATACATATACCAAGGCTTTTTCCCCCTTCCAAGGGAGGTAGCCAAAAAGGGAAAGGCATAAAAACACTCCCACCCATTTCATCCCTAAATACACTCCACACCCCTCCCACCCTTCCTCTCATCTGAGCACCTCCTGGATGACGGGTCATCCCTGCACCCTGCCCACCGCCCTGGGTCAGAAGCAGTGTCGCAAGACACAGTACATCCACAGCGAGGCCGCTTCATTTAATCGGCGACCCCCCCCCCTCTCCGTCCCCCTTTGCATATAAGGCGAGGACGGGGAGAAATCCCTTCGGGCTGCGTCAAAATTTACTCACACATACTACCCCACCCCCACTTCCCCGCCCATTCCTCCTCATGCAGTCACAACATCATCCATATACAACCATTCTCCACTCACCTCTGTCTTCCGTCCTCTCCCTTCCTTCCTCAACAGACATTCCCCTCTTCCCCAAAGCCCCCTTTATATATATATAAATAAAAAGACGACGACGACGATGACGACGACGACGACGACGACGACGACGACGACGACGACGACGACGACGACGACGACGACGACGACGACGACGACGACAACGACAACGACGACGACGACGACGATGACGACACGACAACGACGACGACAAAATCCTCCTACATTGGAGTACGCTGTATTGATGCTCACGCGACCCCCCAAAAAGAACGTAAATAAATATATAAGCAAATAAAGAAATTCATAACAAATACATAAATAAACACACAAATAGATAAATAAATGGATAGATAAATAAATTAATAAATAAACTATCATATATATATTATATGTGGATAATTAAATAGATTAACTAAAAAGTAAAAAATGAATATATTAATATATAAATCAATGAATAAATAAATGTATAAATAAATTATCAAATAAGCAAATAGATAGATATATAAACAAATAAATAAATAGACAAGCAAAAAAATAGATGAATAATTGAATAAATGAACATATAGAAATAAGTGAATAAATAAATAAATAGATAAATTAAATAAATAAACAAATGAATAATTAATTAGTATATATATTGATAAATTAATAGATACATAAATGGAACGCCTGATAAATAGGTAAATAGATAGATAAATAAGATAAGTAGATATGATGAACAAATATTGCAGATAAATAAGTCAATAAATTAATAAATGAAAAAAAGCAAATAGATACGTAGATCAATAGAAAAATATAAAACATAATAGTTCATAGTTAAACTAACACAACATACAAAGAAAAACTAAATGAAGCATAAATCCTCAATTACTAAAAGAAAAAAGTAATGGAAAAGAAAATTTCAGAATTATAAAAAAAAAATATATATATAATATTAGCGACAAAGAGTGCATAACAGTAAAGACAAAGGCTATTGAACGAAGATAGATATATTAAGATGCTGTAATGACTGCCATTTATTCTATATCATTTGTTTATTTGTTTAGTATTATTTGTCTGTTTGTTTATTACTTACTTGATTTTTATTTGTTATTATTTATCTGTTAATTTATTATTATTTCCTATTTACATGTTTGTTTACTATTTAACTATACCTATGCATTTGTTTATTTATTTTATTTATTATTATTTATATTACTATATTTTTTATCTATTTATTTATTTATCTATTTATCTATTTATCATTACTATATATATATTTTTCGCATCCAACCTAGTTATGGACCAAAAGGTCTCCTGTCGGCATGCTCCACCTTTGTAATTCTTTGTAATATAATTTCATTAAAATGTACGTGCAAGAACACAGTACAATCACACAACGTTTGTAAATGTTAAGATAAATTTAACCAGTGGAAGACCACAGATCATTAGATTTGACGAATGAAGCTGTATATCATAAATATCTATAATTAGTCTGATATACATACAAGCATGAGTGAATGTACACGTGTGCACATACGCACACACACACACACAAAGACGCGCATAAACATACACATACACACACATACTCACAAACAGAGACAAGGGAGAGACAGATATGAGTTAAATAGGCGTGTAAGGTCACAACATTACCCATAGATCGGTCATATATGAGCTCTGAGCTCACGAGTCCAACACGTGATCCAAGACGATGATGAATCACACACACACACTCACAGTGTAGCGATACTGAAATTATGTCAGCCTTGGGCATAATGACGGCTGGGAACTCTACCGACTGCGCCATCGAGTGTGTGTGTGAGTGTGTATGAGTGAGTGAGTGTGTGTGTGTGTGTTTGTCTGTGTGTGTGTGTGTGTGTGTGTGTGTGTGTGTGTGTGTGTGTGTGTGTGTGTGTGTGTGTGTGTATGTGTGTGTGATTCACCTTGGTCTTTCACCTTGGTCTTTGGATCACGTGTTGGACTCGTGATCGACAGCTATTTCCCCCCCTGGAAGCGAACTCAAGGCTCGTAAGACCGATCTATGGGTAATGCTGTGACCTTACACGCACAGACACACTCGCCCAACTCTCCGCGATGCTGAAATCATTTCAGCCCTGGTCAGGATTCAAACCCGGGCAGCCGCAGTGACAGTCGGGGATTCTACCAACCGCCCCCCCCCCACAGAGAGAGAGAAAGGGAGAGAGAGAGAGAGAGAGAGAGAGAGAGAGAGAGAGAGAGAGAGAGACAGAGAGAGAGAGAGAGAGAGAGAGAGAGAGAGAGAGAGAGAGAGAGAGAGAGAGAGAGAGAGAGAGAGAGAGAGAGAGAGAGAGAGAGAGAGAGAGAGAGAGAGAAAGAGAGAGACTAGAATGAAGTTGGGACGAAGCGGAGAGCTCAGCGGAAACGAGGAGAAAAAGAGGAAGGAAAGAGGAGGAAAAGAGGAAGAAATTCGAGCGGAGGGAAAGAGAGGAGCCAAGAAATGCAAATGGCCTCAATATGGCGACTTCGACTCCTTTAGTGCCGGCGTTCCTCAATATTGGCGGGGCCCGACGCAGCTAATATACCTCCTCTCCCCCCATTACCACACTCATTGGCCACCACCACCGCTACCACCACCGCCACCACCACTGCCACCACCACCACCACTGCCACCACCACCACCACTGCCGCCACCACCATCACTATATTTGCCGCCTCCTCTAGCCTCTCCTACCCTTTCTTCCCAATCTTTGTTTCCTTCTTCTCTTCGTTCTCCATCTTCTTCTACTCCTCCACCATTTGTACCTCCTCCTCCTCCTCCTCCTCCTCCTCCTCCTCCTCCTCCTCCTCCTCCTCCTCCTCCTCCTCCTCCTCCTCCTCCTCCTCCTCCTCCTCCTCCTCCTCCTCCTCCTCCTCCTCCTCCTCCTCCTCCTCCTCCTCCTCCTCCTCCTCCTCCCCCTCCTTCTCCTCCTCCGCATCCTTCTTTTTCTTCTCTCATTTCTACTGCGCCCCTCTCCCTCCCGTCTTCTTCTAATTCTTCCTGTTTTCCTCCTTCTCCTTCTCCTCCTTTTCCTTCATCTCCTCCTCCTTTTACTCCTCTGCTTCCTCTTCTCTTCCTCCTCCTACATGCTTTTCTCCTGTCTTGTTTACTACTATCTCTCACCTCTTCTCCTAACTCCTCCTTTCATCTTCCTCCTCCTCCTTCATCACCTCCTCTACTCCCTCTAATCTTCTTCTCCTCCATCTCCTCGTTATATTTCGCTTGTTCCATCAATACTTAATATTTGGCGGACACTTTTTTTTTGGGGGGGGGCTCGGCTTGCTTTGGCTTTCTGAGCAAACAAGAGAAAGATGAAGGCTTCGGCCGTAGTCAGGCACTTTCTGTCAGAAGTTTCTCAGCTTTTACTAGAAAGAGAATCGTTTTGTTTTGTTCCCAGCTTCTCATCCAGTATTCAATTATTTCGCTTATTTATTCATGTGTTGATTTAATTATACATATGAATATTTGTTTATGCATTCATATATTGTTCTGTATATCTAATAATCTGTTTATTGCCATGATTGGTTGATTGATTGATCGATTTCTTGATTGATTGATTTCTTATTTTTTCTACATATCTATTAATTTGTCTTTTTTATTTATCAATTTATTCCTCACCTATCTATTTTTTCTATTTAAGTTTATCTACGTATCCATTCATTTTTATTTCCTAATTTTCTTATCTTCATTTCTTACCTGTTTCTCCATTCATCTAATCGTTCTTACATAACAATAATTCTAAGATTATCAGTATACTGTTGTTCATTATCACGAATGACAATCAGCAATATTCATAACTGATAATCCTCACGCTTTGAGATAAGGAGTACCCTTGATGCTGTTTCCAATACTTCCAACCGAAGTTTATTCTTCGTCTCACCGACGATGAAATCCTGGTTTCAGGGAAAGAAGGTCATTAAGTGAAATGGTTGTACACAGGGTATGTCAGCGTTCCTAATAACGTATATTACATTGATGACTTCTCAATGATTTTTGAACTCGTGTTGTACAAATGATGTCTTGATACAAGGTACAAGGTGTCTTGTGTTTTTTTCTGAAAAGCTTAGTCAGAGGGCAATGCAGACATTGTTGCCCTTTTAGTTTGATTTTTAGATTTATTGACTTGTTTACCAATTGTTTATGTATATATTGATTAATAGATAGATAGATAGATAGATAGATAAATAGATAGATAGATAGATAGATAGATAGGTAGACAGATTGATTGAGTGATTGACTTATCTTTATTATTTGATTGATTGATTGATTGATTGGTTGTTTCATTGATTATTTGATTGATTGATTGGTTGATTGATTGATTGATTGATTGATTGATTGATTGATTGATTGATTGATTGATTGATTGATTGATTGATTGATTGATTGACTGGTTGATTGATTGATTAATTGATTGAATAATTGATTGATTGATTGATTGATTAATTGATTGATTGATTGATTGATTGATTGATTGATTGATTGATTGATTGATTGATTGATTGATTGATTGATTGGTTGATTGATTGATAGGTAGAATGAATGAATGATTGATTGGTAGTTTGGTTGATTAACTGATTGATTGGTAAATATTTTTGTTTGTTTAATTGATTGGATGATGGGTTGATTGATTTATCTATTGATTTATTGTTTCATATTTTGTATTAATTTATTTCATCTAAATTGTATTGTCTTTGTCATGATCCCCAGTGGTGGTGGTCAGTTGTCCAGTTCTAATTTGAATTATTGATTTATCTATTTATATATTAATTTCTTTCTTTCATCTATTTATTCATCTTATTTATTTACTTACTTATATTTCTCTGATTATTTTATTTTTGTTTAAGACTTAAAGAATGTTGAAGAACTTTACTTCTCTGGTCTTCTGCACCAGACCACCAGAAACACCAAGAAGCGATTGATCCGAGATCTAACCCTTTGGAGTTGGTCAATTGTCCGGTCCCAAAGATATGACCAATAGGCTGGACTGAGGACGTGGGTTTCTAGTGTGATTTCCTAGTGTAAAAGTAAATATAGAACAAGTTAAGTGATGTCACTGGGAGTCGGGTTGGTGACAATGTTACCCAATCACTCTTACTGGCCCGCGCAGTTGCTCAGTGGATACGGTGTCGAAGTTATGAGCGAGTGGTCGTGAGTTTGATTCCCGGGATCCATTGGATGCTACGCCGCGTTGGTTCGCGAAAACTCTGGCCAGGCGGGGAGGTGACCCAAGCATCGGTCTAAAAAAAAACAAAAAAAAACAACGGGGCTTCTTACTTCCTACTTCGTGGGAGTGGTATGGAGTGTATACGAAAACTTTGCTCTGCCTGACATAAGTACTAAGAAATGATACATTTGAAACCTTTTGCTAAAACTAGCGAACATTTTCTACATGATGGCTTAAAAGACTCTGAAGGGTGTCAAGTTGTGACCACTTATTCATTAATTGACCTTAGGTCCGATATGTGGCTCCAACAAGATAGGTCAACTGTTTATACCGTAAAACGAGACGATGCAGTTGCTGATACAATGTGTCTGTATTATATCAAAATTCCATATATGTATTTGTAACATGGCAATTATTAAAAACTAAAAGTTCTCTTTGGCTTCTGGGCCACACTGTGTTTATGAAAATTCCTTATAGATTTTATAGATAGGCCAGTTAGACAGACGAACGAAGTAAACAAAGTAAATCCAGAAAACCAATTAGATTATTGTTTTCTAGTTATACAAAGTGTTTGTCAGGTTTAGCGAAAGGTTTAATTAAGAGTATGGTCCTAACTTTCTATGGGAAGTGATATGATGGGCGTATAGGTATGAATAAAATCGTCTGGCGAATTAACAACTCCCGATAAATCACACCAAACCTCCCACTCCTGCCACCAATTGGGCTCTTTTCACAATTTCAACAATTATCCTTTTTCAACTCTCCATCCATCCATCCATCCCCCGATTATCCT
>NC_134809.1:24723040-24728040 GCF_046742065.1 Oratosquilla oratoria | reverse complement strand
TCGAAATATACAGATTTTCTGTCCCTCTTACCTCATTCTCCGACAGTGGGTTGATAAGTCTCATCTACAATCTTGCTAAAGGAAACATAAACCTCCAACACCTATTCTCTTTCTCTTAATCCCGTCCCCACTCCGAGGAAAGACTTCCTTAATCCCGGAAAAGGTGCCTCTTTCCCGGATAATCCCGCGTCATTTCGACCCAGAAACGAGACCGGAAAGTGTGACATACCGAAGACCGGGAGTACATTTGAGGTCACTTGATGAGGAACTTCCTCGTATCATAATAAGGTCATCAAGGTCATTCTCGGTGACCTAAGCTCTCAGGTGCCTTATGGTCCCGAGCCTGAACCCGGAACTCGGACATTTCCTCTCAGTTGTAATGGCAACCGTCGTATCTAATAGTTGTAAGTGCTCGCTAGATTAATTTGATGTTGTGAGCGGTCAATAGTCTACACTACGGAATGTTTGAATATCTCTTGAAAACAAAAATTCATGAAGAAGTTTTTGATGGAACTGGTATGTGTGTGTATGTGTTTTTATATATATATATATATATATATATATATATATATATATATATATATATATATATATAAACACACTGAATGGTTCCCAGTGATCAATTAATATCTTTTTTCAACCACATATCACTTTTAGTTCCATACCATCACAAACGAGACTGAGAATCGCTCGAAGGAGGCATTCGTTGGAAATTGAAACGTAGACGAGCCGAGGATTCTAACCCAGCTACCCCGTAACAAAGTTACATTGACGTAAACCAATACATTATCAAGCGTATTGGGTTATATCAATGTAACTTTGTTACGGGTTAGCTGGGTTCGAATCCTCGGCTCGTCTACGTTTCAATTTCCAACGGATGCCTCCTTCGAGCGATTCTCAGTCTCGTTTGCGATGGTATGGAATTAAAAGTGATATGTGGTTGAAAAAGATATATATATATATATATATATATATATATATATATATATATATATATATACATATATATGCATATATACATATACATATATTATATATATATATATATTATATATACATATATATATATAGTATATATATATATATATATATATAAATATATATCTATATCTATATATATATATGTATACATATATATATATATATATATATATATATATATATATATATATATATATATATATATAATATCAAAAAGGCGCCATCTGAGCTCAACGCACCACATCAGCGAATGCGGATACTGATATTGGTGTTGATGTTGATGCAGAGAATAATGACAAACGAAGACTAACAGAGCGGGAAAACAAGCGGTCTAGCTAATGACGTATGACAGGTAGGCAGGTCGGACAGGTACCGGCACAGGAAGCTCACACCTGAGTCTAAATTGATGGACGGAATAAGCCCAGTGGATAGTTGCCACCTTCATCACAGTATCGCCCTTAATGTATGTTACCCTGGATACATACAAGGGATTTTATTCGCCTGATTGGGACCTTCGCCGGCCTGAAGAAGGTTTAGGTCTTTAAGGTTCTCTTACAGGTCGATTTTAGTCCCGTCAACTGAATAAAATCGTCTGATTTAGGTAGATTTATATTCGTACATTGCGTCACTTGATTGATGGTCGTAATGAGTCAAATCAGGTCAACGACAAGTGAAGGTGGGAGGACGAGTAGGTGAGGAGGTGGTTACGTTTGTAGGTGTTCATGGTGACAGGTGTACAGTTGTCCAAGGTGTAGGTGCATCGAAGAGTAATCTAGATGCACATTAGTGTTCAGATCACTTGTATAACTATATATATATATCATGTCCTTATTTTCTTACGGGGTTGTGAATACTAGCAGTGAGTTTGTATATCCCTATGTATGTATGTATGTATGTATGTATGTATGTATGTATGTATGTATGTATGTATGTATGTATGTATGTATGTATGTATGTATGTATGTATGTATGTACATATGTATGTATGTATGTATGTATGTATGTATGTATGTATGTATGTATGTATGTATGTATGTATGTATGTATGTATCCATGTATGTATGTATGTATGTATGTATGTATGTATGTATGTATGTATGTATGTATGTATGTATGTATGTACGTATGTATGTATGCATATACATATATATATATATATATATATATATATATATATACATATATATATGATATATATATATATATATGTATATATAAATATATATATATATATATATACATATATAAGTTCTTGTAACTTACAGTCTATAACAGCTTATCCATTCTTTTCAACTGCAGATATATATTCTTTCTCCTGTACACTTTATATACTATATTCTAGATTAAACTGTAAAAAATATTTTCTAATTCAAAGATAGTGTTAGGGATACAATAAAATGTTGTACATTTTTGTGAGTGTTGGAATCTAATTTTATTTATATCAAAATGTTGAAATATATCTTAATAAATCATTTTTGCGGATGGCGTTCTTGTGCATATTTATTTTTGCTAAGGGTGAAATATTTTATTCAGCTGAAAGGAACATCATTAATGTCATTTTTCAGCAATAATCGGATCCTTTATCCTTGGAGACAATATCGTACCAAAGGGCTCGAAAGGTTTAAGAATAAAAGCAGGATTGTGGGATAGTAGAGATTAACTGTGATTTTTTTTTTCTTTGACTAGTTTCCAATCATAAACGAATACGCTGCTCTGGTCCGCAGAGGTGCCACCAAAGTTCTATACGGAAACCAAAAGAATTTGATGAGTATGATAATGTCATTGGGTCACTGAGAATCTCTGTTTTGGGGTGATAGGTGGTAAGGGGCATGGAACTAACTAGTGTAAGACTTATGGTCTCTTGCAGTCTTCTCTTGAAGTCCTTGGGGGTGCCAACTTCAACTGCGGGAGTGTCTCTGGGACATGTAACTGGCTAGTGTAGGCCTTATGGTCTTTTGCAGTCTCCTCTTCAAGTCTTTGGGGCGCCAACTTCAACTGCGCGAGTGTCTCTGGGACATGGAACTGTCTAGTGTAGGCCTTATGCTCTCTTGCAGTCTTTTCTTCAAGTCTTTTGGGCCCCAACTTCAACTGCGAGAGTGTCTCTGGGACATGGAACTGGCTAGTGTAGGCTTTATGGTCTCTTGCAGTCTTCTCTTCAAGTCTTTGGAGCGCCAACTTCAACTGCGAGAGTGCCTCTGGGACATGGAACTGGCTAGTATAGGCCTTATGGTCTCTTGCAGTCTCCTCTTTAAGTCTTTGGAGCGCCAACTTCAACTACAAGAGTGTCTCTGGGACATGGAACTGGCTAGCGTAGGCTTTATGGTCTCTTGCAGTCTCCTCTTTAAGTCTTTGGAGCGCCAACTTCAACTGCGAGAGTCTCTCTGGGACATGGAACTGTCTAGTGTAGGCCTTATGGTCTCTTGCAGTCTTTTCTTCAAGTCTTTTGGGCCCCAGCTTCAACTGCGAGAGTGTCTCTGGGACATGGAACTGGCTAGTGTAGGCCTTATGGTCTCTTGCAGTCTCCTCTTCAAGTCTTTGGGGCGCCAACTTCAACTGCGAGAGTGTCTCTGGGACATGGAACTGGCTAGTGTAGGCCTTATGGTCTCTTGCAGTCTCCTCTTCAAGTCTTTGGGGCGCCAACTTCAACTGCGGGAGTGTCTCTGGGACATGTAACTGGCTAGTGTAGGCCTTATGGTCTTTTGCAGTCTCCTCTTCAAGTCTTTGGGGCGCCAACTTCAACTGCGCGAGTGTCTCTGGGACATGGAACTGGCTAGTGTAGGCCTTATGGTCTCTTGCAGTCTTTTCTTCAAGTCTTTGGAGCGTCAACTTCAACTACGAGAGTGTCTCTGATAGGAACTGGCTAACGTAGGCCTTATGGTCTCTTGCAGTCTTCTCTTCAAGTCTTTGGAGCGCCAACTTCAACTGCGAGAGTGTCTCTGGGACATGGAACTGGCTAGTTTAGGCCTTATGGTCTCTTGCAGTCTCCTCTTTAAGTCTTTGGAGCGCCAACTTCAACTACAAGAGTGTCTCTGGGACATGGAACTGGCTAGCGTAGGCTTTATGGTCTCTTGCAGTCTCCTCTTTAAGTCTTTGGAGCGCCAACTTCATCTTCGAGATTGTCTCTGATAGGAACTGGCTATCCTAGGCCTTATGGTCTCTTGCAGTCTCCTCTTCAAGTCTTTGGAGCGCCAACTTCAACTGCGAGAGTCTCTCTGGGACATGGAACTGGCTAGTGTAGGCCTTATGTTCTCTTGCAGTCTCTTCTTCATGTCTTTGGGGCGTCAACTTCAACTGCGAGAGTGTCTCTGATAGGAACTGGCTACCGTAGGCCTTATGGTCTCTTGCAGTCTTTTCTTCAAGTCTTTGGAGCGCCAACTTCAACTGCGAGAGTCTCTCTGGGACATGGAACTGGCTAGTGTAGGCCTTATGGTCTTTTGCAGTCTCCTCTACAAGTCTTTGGGGCGTCAACTTCAACTGCGAGAGTGTCTCTGATAGGAACTGGCTAACGTAGGCCTTATGGTCTCTTGCAGTCTCCTCTTTAAGTCTTTGGAGCGCCAACTTCAACTGCGAGAGTCTCTCTGGGACATGGAACTGGCTAGTATAGGCCTTATGGTCTCTTGCAGTCTCCTCTTGAAGTCTTTGGGGTCCTAACTTCAACTGCTAGAGTCTCTCTGGGACATGGAACTGGCTAGTGTAGGCCTTATGGTCTCTTGCAATCTCCTCTTCAAGTCTTTGGAGCGCCAACTTCAACTGCGAGAGTCTTTCTGGGACATGGAACTGGCTAGTATAGGCCTTATGGTCTCTTGCAGTCTTTTCTTCAAGTGTTTGGAGCGCCAACTTCAACTGCGAGAGTCTCTCTGGGACATGGAACTGGCTAGTGTAGGCCTTATGGTCTCTTGCAGTCTCTTCTTCATGTCTTTGGGGCGTCAACTTCAACTGCGAGAGTCTCTGTGCAGCTGTTGCAGTTCCTTGGCCGTTATTGAGTGCCAGTTCGAGTCCCGAGGCTTCCAATGAACCAT
>NC_134809.1:24693040-24695540 GCF_046742065.1 Oratosquilla oratoria | reverse complement strand
AAATTAAATTAAATAAAATATAACAAATTGAAATAGAAAAAAAAATCGCACAAATAGATACGCATTGTAGAATCAACAAGCCAAATATCACCCTAGGATCAACGCACCCTTCACAAGAACGGTCACGATACTGTCATGGTAATGAAATTAGACGAGAGAGAATGAGAGAGTTAAACACACAAATACATAAACTAGAGTTGGACAATACGTGCCATCACATCTCCCCACCGTAACCCTCCTTCAGAATTTTCACAAAATTGCTCTTCGTCTTTGAGCCTTAAGTGTTAGTAACCAATAACTACAATCATTTTCCTTCACTCTCCCCAGCCCCCTCCAGCCTCCCAGCCCCCACGAGCCCCTTCACAGCCCTCTCACAGCCCCCTCACAGCCACCATAACCACCACTTTCTCACCAGGAACCTCAACGCCTCAAAACTCACATGATATCAGTCTGAGCGAAATGCAACTGAGCTCAGTGAAGATCTAGGAGGAGTAAAGAATTTTTTTTTATTCACGATTGTGATTGAATATGAATTGGGAATTTTTGTTCTTTGCTCTAGAACCATCTACGAATGAATCACGTCTAGGTTTATGGTGGAAAATAGATAGATAAGTAAATAGAAAATAAATAAAAAAAACAATTGCAGATATCTCTGACACAAACATATCTTGTGCTGTCGATATTTTACGTAATTCTATACACAGCATTCCTCTTAAAACAATAATAAAAATTTGTAAAAATAAAAAGAACATAAATAAATATATAAGAGATAGAGACACCAGTTGAAAATATCTTTGCTTAGTTCCTAGTTCATGAACCAGTAGTATATGTCCATTTAAAACAACACACCAAGTATTACATGTAACAAAATGTACATCTACATAGATGAAGAGCTTACGCTAGTATGCGCTAAATAGCTGCGGCCGAAGCCGTCACTTTTGCCCTGATATCCACTTGGACTGTTGGGGCAGGTCATCAACAGCCACTGCTGGGAAATCGGAGAGGAGTGCGGGACTCGAACCCACAACCAATCGAATCCGAGACCAACACGCTTCAGATTACGCCACCAGCGTGGGTGAATTGTCTAACATTAAACAGAATAAAATATACAAAGGTTTTCACCCTTATAAAGAGATTGGTACTTCTTGTATTGTTTGTCTATTCTTATAATATTTTATCAATATCATATATTTGCAATATTCGCTTTAGTGATAACATTTCACTTGCGTGCAACTGTGTATTATTAGTTTCGATATCGTCTTCTAGTCCTTGGCTCGATCTTGAGTTCTTGTTAGCATCTACAACTTGCAATGGCTATCCCAGCACAATAAGCATGTGTTGTCCTATTGTCTACCGTTAACTTCCACTTGCCCTAGCTATCCAAGTACACAGGGCAAGGGTGACAGTTTTGGCTATTTATTAACTTGTCCTGGAGGCAAAGCCTCTTTATCACTCCCGTAGTCTGCCCCCCCATCTTCCCCCCTCCTCCCTCTCCATTCCCCTTCATCCCTCCTCACCCACCCCTCCCTTCACCCCCACCTCCCTCACCACTACCTTTATCTCTCTTCACCCATCACCCCTTCACTGGCCTCCCACCTCTCCCTTCACCCCTTCACTGGCCTCCCACCTCTCCCTTCACCCCTCCTCCCCTCACCTTCCCTCCCTTCACCCCTCCTCTCTCCACCCCTTCCTTCACTTCTCCTCCCCTACCCATCTCTTCACCCCTTCTCCCCACTCCTCCCTTCACTTCTCCTCTCCTACCTATCCCTTCACCCCTCCTCCCCCACCCCTCCCTTCACCTCTCCTCCCCACCCTTCCCTTCACCTCTCCTCCCCACCCTTCCCTTCACCTCTCCTCCCCTACCACTCCCTTCACCCCTCCTCCCCACCCCTTCCTTCACCTCTCCTTTCACCCCTCCTCCCTTCACCCTTCCTCCCCCTTCCCCCTCCCTTCACCTTGCCTCCCCCACCCGTTCCTTCACCTTTCCTTTCTCCCCCCTCACTTCACCCCTCCTCCCCCTTCCCCATCCCTTCACCCCTCCTTCCTCTACCCCTTCCTCCACCCCTCCTCTTCACCCCTCCTCTTCTCACCCCTCCTCCTTTCTCCCCCCTCACTTCACCCCTCCTTCCCCATCGGTCCCTCCATCCTCCTACTCCTCCCACTACCACCTCCCCCTGCCCCTCCCTCCTCCTCCTCCTCCTCCAACCCTCCATCTTCCCCCTCCCCCCTTCTTCCTCTGCACCTCAAAAATTCAGACTAAAACCACGAGACGGTGGGTGGGTGGGTGTTTCTGCTTTTGAGCGATATGAAATTATGACGGCACATTTGCATTTCTTATGTTATTTAAGTTAGGTTTATGTACAGCCACGCTGTCACCATCGCTGTTGTCTATTAATGTTTTTTTTATTTTTTATTATTAATTTTTCTAGGGGGTGATCAAAACAAAATAAAGTAAAGCAAAATTGAATGAAACATTTAATCTGAATAAAAGATCAAGTAA
>NC_134809.1:24685540-24688040 GCF_046742065.1 Oratosquilla oratoria | reverse complement strand
ATATATATATATATGTATGTATATATATATATATATATATATATATATATATATATATATTTATATGTGTGTGTGTGTGTGTGTGTGTGTGTGTGTGTGTGTGTGTGTGTGTGTGTGTGTGTGTGTGTGTGTGTGTGTGTTTATGTACGAATGTAAATATGATGTAGAAATAAGAAATTCAACAGCATTCTCCTCATAGAAATTAGTCTACTCAACAACAACAAAAACAACAAAAAGGTAAAATCGAATAACGCAAGAATTTAATTTTTTCACTGAATGTAAATTGGACGTCATCAGTCAGAACAAGCGTGTGTACATTCATTCAAAACCAAGTATTCGATCAGACAACAGAATCCCATAAATGGTATGTCATCAACAACGAAGTGAATTAGAGTTCCTTAACCACCATATCCTCCTAAACAAGGTAAGACTTAAACCCCAAAACACGTGCGGCATTCCAGTCATTTTACTCTCAACTTAACTAAATCTTGGTGAGGAGTAGATGTATGGAAACAGTAGAACATAAATCTCGCCTCCCCCCTTCCTGAAGTCAACCAAGCACAATGAGCGAGATGCGAGAGGCCATTGGTCACGTGACTAATAGTCTGGCCGTTGATTGGTCGACAGCTGTCACACGCATGTTCGCCCGGAGTGGGGAGACGGGAGAGGTCGGGTTGGAGCAACGCTGTGATATATTGCCTCAGTAGCCGTTTAGATGTATAGATATATGATCATATAACCTGTCATTACGAAGGCTGATGCACGGAGAATATAGACACAGCGTCAGAAAACGATGTCGAGAACGGCAACGCACGCCATTCGAACGTCAATTCCCAAAGCTAAAATCGTAAAACAGAAATCCGCCGTGCCCTGCTTGACCGCAGAGCCCCCTGGTGAGCGAACGACAAAACAGCTCAGACACCCACGTCACCGGAGCTAATATGGCGGCCACTGTGGAGAACCTGGATAATATCTTATTTACAACTGGCGCACTGACAAACACGAAGCTAACTTCATTTCAGGAACGGCCCTTGGAGGAAAGAGAGGAACCTATAGGAGGGTTATCCAAGGGAGCCGGTGGCCGGTGGCCGGTGGCCGGTGGCCGGTGGCCGGTGGCCGGGAAACCGTCCGGGAGTATGGTGCGGTGCGGCCGTGGTTGGAGAGTGTTTATGGTGATGGTAGTTTATGGCCGGTGGAGGAAGAGGTGGTGGTGATGGTGGTGGTGGTGATGGTGATGGTGAATGGGGAAGGAGAGGGAAGGGGAATGGGCAGAGCAGGGGAAGGGGAATGGAGTCGGGTTGTCAAAATCGTCACTGTTTCTGATTCTCGTTCTTTGTTTCTTTTTTTTTCATTTTCTCTTTCTCTTCCTCTTTCTCATCATCTTTCTCTTTCTCTGTCTCTTTCTCATCCTCTTACTCTTTCTCTTTCTCATTCTATTTCCCTTTCTCTCTCACTCTCTCTCTCTCTCTCTCTCTCTCTCTCTCTCTCTCTCTCTCTCTCTCTCTCTCTCTCTCTCTCTCTCTCTCTCTCTCTCTCTCTCTCTCTCTCTCTTTCCTTGGCTGTCATTTTTTTCTTTCTCTTCTCGTGTTAAGAAGCTCACCAAGAAGTTAGATCAGATCCAAGAAGGCTTATTAAGAAAAGACATCATGGAGACTTGACTTAATTCACTGATGACGTCAGTGAAAAACATAACTGATGACGTCATTCTTAGACATAATATGTTTATTGATAAAATGAAAATCGTTGTTCAATTCAATACCAGACAATAAATACATATTTATAAGCATACAAATACCAAAAGGTCTTTTTACCCTTACGAGAATGATGGCCAGTCAGGACATTCCCTCACCCCTCACCCCTCACCCCTCACCCCTCACCCCTCACCCCTCACCCCTCCCACACCCTTTGGTTTTCCCTCTTAACTTACCTCCTTGTAAATAAAAGCCATCCCTCTCTCCCGCCCACTACCTGAGTCAGAGGCAATGCAACAGGAGGCGAAGAGTTCGGGACGGAATGAGAAGTAGGGTTGAGCAGAGAATACTTGAATTGTTTCGACATACGAAAAGAACGTGTGGAGAAAAAATGACAAAATAAGTGTGGAAAGCAAACATCTTCACCTTAGTGTTGTCCAAGCATTGAATATCGTTCGGATAAGAATAGGGGAGGGGTGGGGCTCCCTCAACTGATCAAAATCGCCTGGCAGCAGCCAAAGCAGACATATAAGTCATGAACAGTAGTGACAGTGCTGAGGGAAATATTCAGTTTGTCCAATATTACATATATATATATACATCTATATATACATATATATATATCATATATATATATATACATATATATACACATATATATATATGCTAATAAGAACACGGGTACGTGTGTTCACTTATGCAAAGTAGACCAATTGGAAAAAGAAACTAACGAAGCAAAGATGTAATATACGAAAGCGCTCTGCTTCGTTAGTTTCTTTTTCCAAGTGATCTACTTTGCATATATATAT
>NC_134809.1:24670540-24680540 GCF_046742065.1 Oratosquilla oratoria | reverse complement strand
TATACTTAAAATTGTGTGTGTATATGTGAGTGTGTGTGTGCGCACGCGCGTCTGTGTGTGTGTGTGTATGTGTGTCCGTGTGTGTGTGTAATATGTACGTGTCCACACGCGCGTATACACGTTTAGATATATTTCATGTATTTTCTTTCGACATTCTCTTGATACAATCATAATGTTACACGTGTTCTACCCGAAAGCTAAATCGAATAATCACTTCCTATCTTTTATCACCAGTGGCTTTGATGTTACAGTCTTCTGTTCTACATGTCTATACTGAACACATGTCATCATGTAATAAAAAAAAAGAAAAAAAATCATAATGATCCAGTAGCCTCCAGCTGAAGAACGCAAGGCTGTCTCTGAGGGTCGAAGAATGAGTTGGACAAAGTTTATCAAACATATTTAGGGACACGGGCGTTACAATGGAGCTTAAAGAGGAAATGTTTAAGGGGTTGGAATCGCTTGATCAAAATAAGATAGGGTCGTCACTGACGCTGTTTGGGAATCACTTCGGAACAATATCTTGTCGAGTTTGTCGCATGTTAGGAACACGTGTGGAGGATGCAATCCCTGCGTACTTGCTGCACACATGTTTCTAACATGCTATAGATATTATTATTATCAATTAACTATAAATCGTTAGTCTCCGCGTTTGGAATATAATAACAGAATCTCGTAAAAGATAATGGTGGGTCTGAATAAATACAGAGACAAGCCCTTAAAAAGAAAAATAATGAATAAATGAATAAATGAAATTAAGATAAAAGATGACAATATAAAGTAAAATAAAAATGAAAGATAAGCTGTAATAAGATAATTCTATTGAATATTTCTTGTTTGCACATGTGCGTTGGATGACAAAGTTGCTGTGTCTTAAAGAGAAGTTAACAGATTATATTGTGTAGTTTAATGACTACCCAAGAATAAAGATTCTCACACCCATAGGAATTATAGCTCATTGTAGGTTATAATTCAACATTATGCAATGCAAGTTGAAATAAGTTCTACAAAAATACGAAATAAGATCAAATGCATCAATGAGTATTACAAAACAAAATCATACAAAGTAAGAAATAGTGTAACAAATTAATAAAACAAAAGATAACGCAACAAACAGATACACAGATAAGGTAATGTAAAAGAAAATTTGTAAATATTTACACCATTCAATGATTTAACATGAAATTATCAAAGTTGTGCCTGCGAGGAAAGTATATAACACGCGTGAATATAATTCTGATATCATACACATGACTTTGTACATCACAAATTCTGTTAATCTTTCAGTGGATAAGTTAGTGTTGAATGATTTACACATACGCAAAAGTTTATATATATATATATATATATATATATATATATATATATATATATATGTATGTATATGTGTGAGTATACTTAGGCAGGAGGTTCTCCCTCTGGCAAGAAATGTTATATATAATAGCATGATGACAACTCACAATTTTCTTGTTAACTTGTTTAATACTGCAAACAAGGCGACGTATTTCAAGAAGCAATCTATGTAGAAGATCAGCAAAGGACATTACAACACTGAGGAAGGGTAGCCAAACTAGTAGAGTTTTCGGTGCCAACATTTCGAAATTACACAACTTCATTCTCAAGGCGGAATTAATGCATGCAATGATCAATAAGTAAATATACAGGAAAGTGTTGCATAGAATGAACTAAGGAAACGTCACAAACAAATAGATAATAGAAAATAAGCATGAACCTATACTTCTTCTATTATCTGGTGACCCATAGGATGTGGCCGGCAAAACCAGCAGCGTTGCCACGTCTAAACCATCTCCAAAGAAAAAGGGGGAGACACCGTTTTCTTTATATTTGCATGTATGACCGGTATGATTAAAGAGACTGCAAGCGGCCCGAAGACCCGCACTCAGCTTCTCTATGTAATTACTACACCACCCAGCCCCGCGGAAATTCCTAGGTCGGGAGCCGGGGCAATGTCGCCTGACCTGAGATGCGACATTGTTTAATAAGTCTCTTCTTTTGTTTACATGTATAACAATTACTCATATCACCTACCATTTAATGAAAAAATCAATATGCATTTAGAATATTCTATGTTAACATACTCGGGGTAGTGGACAGCTTCCGGTATATGCTGAATGTTTTGATTCAGTACGTGAAAACACGGTAGACAACACCGCGTGGGTCACAAGATAATGGAAATAGTATAGAAGAGGTCAACAGAAGTACAAAACCCCACAGTCAGGACAAATGATCACCAATACCGTGGAGTGGTCAATTGGTCCCCGCGCTGTGGGGTGGAAGAGTAGACCTTATCAACATGGAAATGTACGATCATGGCTTTGGAAGAAGGGAGAATTTGGGGATCTTGAAGCTGTTTATTCATGTCAGAGTTGCAGTGTTTGATATACAACACTTTGAGAATCGCAAGCCTTCTTTGGTCTTTTTCCGTGGCAATAATGGAAGTGCCCTTCACGAGGTCCTCTCTTGTGAGTCGTAGTTGGTGGTGGTTTCTGTAATGATTTTTATGGCGCCTGCAAATAAATGAAGAGTAGGCCTTCTCGATAATTTGTTAGTAGTCATACCAATATATGACGCATGAGGCCCATAGTCCTCATGTTGCATATAAATATATTTAGGGCATGACGACGCTGAAGGAGAGGGCGTTCGGGGAGATGGGTGTTATTTCTTATGAACAGACTACTAATCCTCTTATTTTTGTAGAAAATTACTAGATTTAACCTATACTATATATATATATATATATATATATATATATATATATATATATATATATTTATATACATATATATATATGTATATATATATATGTGTATATACATATATATATATATATATATATATATATATATTTGTATAGACAGATACACATGTAAGCAATAGACGCTGTAAGACCAAATGAGTCCGCATACATAAACACGTTCCTCTATAGACCTCTCCTATTCTAGTGTCATGTCTCAGCCTCTAGATAGTGAGACAACACCCTTAAACCCATAATTAGTTATTCGTACGTCTCGCTGATACGTCAAACTAGATATGCGTCAAGCACAGATAGAATGGGATTTATCACCTCCATGTACGTAATCCGCCTTAAAGATGCTGAGATTAAGACGTTGTTTTTGAGTGATGCGTTCGCTTCGGTAATATCATTAATCTCGTCCTGCAGTAAATCATTTATGTAATCCCTCGTATTGCATCGTGTGCTTAGAGTCATTCTAAGCATAAAGATAGACGGTCGCTGGTCGTACACTGCCGACCATTTCATCATGTTTTAAAGAATTGCCTCTGTTTACTTTTTATTATGATTTCAAGACGGAAAGTTAAATGGACTCTTGAGGAACATTGCTTACGCGGACCTCTTAACGCCCAGTTGGTCATAAAGGCCAATTAGAGTTTCATATTTGGCTTTGCAAATACGCCAGGTTCTGCGGTCAGCTCAATAAGCTCAGATGGATTCCATGTCTTTAATCACCTTCAAGATGGTTTCTGCCCTCGTTTTCTCGAAATCTTAAGCCGTCTCCAGACGATTGGGCGTGCCCGTCGGGCAGCGTCGTTGGTGGGCAAATTCTGCCGGGTCTGCCCGTGAATATTGTCCACACGACCGAGTAAATGAATAGCTGGGCGTGCCCGACGATGCCAGTGGCGTGTGGAGTGCGGTACGACAAGCATGGTGCCTAGCATTGTCAACAAGAAGATATTGTACACCATGATAATGACTTGGTGTCTAAAGAAAAGAAGACAAAGAAACGTGGGAGGTGGGAGGGAAGCTTGCTGTGGGTTCACGATATTGACTTGCGTCTAGTAGGATCGAAGCTCCAGGCCCTGGGCACCGCCTTAGTGATTTCGCTCGACGAGCACTCGGGCAATTTGACCCTTTGCCCGTCAAATGTGCCCGTTAACGAGCATGCCCCCCGATCAGGCCCGGTCGTATGGACATGCCTTTACTAACCCTCCTGATTATGCAAACACCCATAGTTTGATTATCTATCTATCTATTTATCCGCGCGCGCGCACACACACACACACACACACACACACACACACACACACACACACACACACACACACACACACACACACACACACACACACACACACACACACACACACACACACACACACACACACACACACACACACACACACACACACACACACACACACACACACACACACACACACACACACATATATATATATATATATATATATATATATATATATATATATATATATATATAAAATATAATTAATAATTTGATTTAGAACCAAAATGAAAATGTCAAAATACCGACATTCTTTGGCTCTGTCTAACAAGAATCTGCTTCATTCACGTACAAAGTAGACTTTGTCCTGCATTCATGATCCCATTACGTAATCATGTGCCCCACTTGGTCGACCTCCTTCATCTATGACGTACTGACTACAAAATTCCTATGTAGTCATTGTTTAAGGGATTTGAGTGGCACCTCTACGGACCAGAGTCACACATTATGCTTTTATGATTGGAGAGTAGTCTAAAAATAAATAAATGAATAGATTAATGAATAAATAGATAAATTAATAAATAAATAAATTAATTGATTAATTAATTAATTAACAAATAAATAAATAAATAGATAAATAAATAAATAAAAATAAATAAATGAATAAATAAATGAATAAATAAATAAATAAATAAATAAATAAATAAATAAATAAATAGATGAATGAATAAATAAACAAATAAATAAATGAATAAATAAGTAAATAAAAAAATGTTAGTTAACTTTAACATCTACTTCTACCACTTGTATGATTCTACCCCTGTACTGAAAAAATATCTGAGTCTCAATATGATGTAAATAACAGCGTCTGGCGTGAGCCAGACCAATAGTTTAAATTATTACTTTATTAATTTGAAAAGTTGAAGAGATCGAGAAGTTTGCAGAAAGCATCTGAAAACTGGATAATTGCATCACCAACGAAGTTATAAAAAAAAAGAGTAAAATCTACGTGATAAGACAGAAAATTGACTAAAAAGCTTTACTGGACACTGAAATAATCTTCAGCACTGAGAAACAGACAGCAGAAAAACAATTACTTTCATTTATACAAGAAGTCTTTTCTGTAAACCATAACTTTGTGTGTTTCTTGTTTATTATTGCTGATGATGTTGACTGTGGTCATCGCAACGTTTGTTGAATACAGTTTCTGTCTGATAGGTGGTGAGGGGCATACACCAGGAGGCGCTAAACAGCAGCTCAGTCTATCACCTTTGCCTTATGTGCTTGAACCTCCAAAAGGAAATAGAAGTCTCAAGGAGCTGTCGGATTCGAACTCGGGCCTACATTGTGTGAGACGCGACCAAAACCGACCTGCTAAATTAACATTTAGGTAAATGAAACAAATCACAAATAATAAATAAATAGATAAATAAATAAGTAAATAGATAGATTTATTAATAAATAAATAAATGATAAATAAATATATAAATAAGTACAAACTGATAAATAGACATATAAGTATATGAATAAACAATCAATAAATGAATAGATAAATGAACCGTACAGTTCATAAGGATTTTTTCTACGACCTTTATTGTATAATCCTTTACATATCTATTCATTTTCCTTCTAAAACAATATTCCTCCCCGTACTGGCCTCTGAGGTCCTAAGATAAGAATTAAAAGACTGAAAAGATGGAGAATGTCACCGTGGTTGACCGCTATTTGCCTAAAAACTCAAGATGAATCTCACATTATTCGGTGTATTTATCAAAACGTAGTACGCAAATAAGGAACAACGCTCGTGGGGCCCTGTCTTTTACTCTTCAGTCATCATGGTTTCAACTTGGTTTGTACCTCCTTCTTTTCCAAGGATTATAGCTAGATTTGTATGTATATATGTGTGTGTGTGTGTGTGTGTGTGTGTGTGTGTGTGTGTGTGTGTGTGTGTGTGTGTGTGTGTGTGTGTGTGTGTGTGTGTGTGTGTGTGTGTGTGTGTGTGTGTGTGTGTGTGTGTGTGTGTGTGTGTGTGTGTGTGTGCGTGCGTGTTTGTGTGTGTGCGTGCGTGATGTGTGTTTGTGTAGAAAAAAGGCGATTCTATGTTGTTTGGTAACACAGACATCCCAGCTTCGACCACAAAGAATAAATCACTCTAAGGTGAAGACCTGAGGTGGAATGATTGAATGAGTAAGAAAGTGAGTGAATGAGTGAGTAAGTGAATGAGTAAGTGTTTGAGGGACGGAGTGAATCAGGAAATGAGAAGTTCAAGAAATGAATAAATAAATGAGTGACAGAGAATGAGTGAGCGAGTGAGCTAATGAATAAGATAGTAATTCAGTGAATGAGTGCATGGATGAGTGAGTGAATGAATAGGCTAGTAATTCAGTGAATGAGTGAATGAACGAGTGAGTTAATGAACAAATGATTGAGTGAGTGAATGAGTGAGTTAATGAATAAGTGAATGAATGAATGAATGAATGAATGAATGAATGAATGAATGAGTGAGTGATTAAATGAGGCAAGGAGGATAGAAAAGAAGGAGAAAGGGAGTGAGGGAATGAGGGAGTGAGGAAGTGAGGAAATGAGGGAGTGAGGGAGTAAAGGGAGTGAGGGAATGAGGGAGTAAGGGAGTGAGGAAGTGAGGGAGTGAGGGAGTGAGGTAGTAAAGGGAGTGAGGGAATGAGGGAGTAAGGGAGTGAGGAAGTGAGAGGGTGAGGGAGTGAGGGAGTAAAGGGAGTGAGGGAGTGAGGGAGTGTGAGAATGAGAGAATGAGAGAACGAGGGAGTGAGAGTGAGGGGGTGAGGGAGTGAGGGAATGAGGGAGTGAGAGAGTGAGAGAGTGAGAGAATGAGGGAGTGAGGGAGTGAGGGAGTGAGGGAGTGAGGGAGTGGGGGATGACTGGAAGCCGCCCAGTACAATCCCGGATAATCTCCGGCAGCATCACCTGCAGGGATTACCGCGTCTTTATCCAGTGGGGGGAGAGAAGGGGGGAGAGGGGGGAGAGGAGGGGGAGAGGAGGGGGAGAGGAGGGGTGAGAGAGGAAGGGGGAGAAGAGGGGGAGAGGGGGAGAGGGAGGGGGGTGAGGGGGAGAGGGAGGAGGGGGAGGGGGAGAGGAGGGGGAGAGGAGGGGGAGAGGAGGGGGAGAGGAGGGGGAGAGGAGGGGGAGAGGAGGGGGAGGAGGAAGGAGGGGGGAGGAGCAGTGTTGGAGGAGAAAAGATATCTCTCCTGTTGGAGAATAGGGTTTTGCCTCTGTTGAAGAAGGCAATTCTGCTTCCTACTAAGATTTTGTGAACAAAAGGATTTTCGAAATCTGATGTTAATTTGATGATTTTATGTTTATTATTATTTTTTTTTCCTATCTTCATTTCTATTTCTTTTTTCACGTATTTCATTTTTTCTTTCCATCTTCCTTTAACCTCATTCTATATATTGTATTTTTCTTTATATATATTATTCTTTAATTTTTATAAATTTTCGTGTTAGTACTTTAGCTTTTATTCAAAATTGTTTCATACTTCCATTGTAGTTATTTTTCTTATCCATTTCTTCATGTGTCCGTTTTTTCTTAATAAAATTCTATTCTACTCTTATTTCTATACTTTATTACTATTCTTGACTTATATTTTTATCTACATTTTCATATACCGTTTCATCTTAATTTTCTTAACGTTTATATTTACTTTATTAAAAGTTCTTTCTATTAATTATTTTTTCATTTCTGTTTCAGTTTCCATTACATTACTATTTTTAGTTTTATGTCTATATTATTTACATTGTTTTAGTGTTTATATTTACATCAGTCCACAAGGAAATAATGTAAAATAGCTGTACATCTTAGTTGGCCAATTTCCCTATGTGTGGGGAAAGATTTTTGGTATTTGTATGTATGTATGTATGTATGTATGTATGTATGTATGTATGTATGTATGTATGTATGTATGTATGTATGTATGTATGTATGTATGCATGTATGTATATTTGTATGTACGTAAGTATGTATGTATGTATGTATGTATGTATGTATGTATGTATGTATGTATGTATGTATGTATGTATGTATGTATGTATGTATGTATGTATGTATGTATGTATGTATGTATGTATGTATGCATGTATGTATATATGTATGTATGTATGTATGTATGTATGTATGTATGTATGTATGTATGTATGTATGTATGTATGTATGTATGTATGTATGCATGTATGTATATATGTATGTATGTATGTATGTATGCATGTATTTATGTATGTATGTATGTATGTATGTATGTATGTATGTATGTATGTATGTATGTATGTATGTATGTATGCATGCATGTATGTATGTATGTATGTATGTATGTATGTATGTATGTATGTATGCATGCATGCATGTATGCATGCATGTATATATGTGTGTATGTATGTATGTATGTATGTATGTATGTATGTATGTATGCATGTATGTATGTATGTATGTATGTATGTTTTCCTATCAATCTTGCTGTTGAATAAAATCGACTGGCAACCGATTGAATATAAACGCTTGAGTCCTTATAAGGACCAAATGTTCACCGGGGTTTGCTTAATTCCCCTTTTTCTCTCTTTCTTTCTTATTTCTTCTTCTTCCTTTCTTGCTTTATGTTTCCTTTTTATGCTTTCTTTTTCTCTCTTTTTCTTCTTTCCTCTCTTTTAACTTTCTCTTTTCTTTCTTTTTTCTTTCTTTCTTTCTTTCACGTTCTCTTCTTATTTCTTTTTCTTTCTTACTCCCTTCCCTGTCTCCTTTGTTTCATTCTCTTTCTTTTCTTTGTTTCTATTTTCCCCCTTTTTCATTTCAAGAAATCGCACCAATATAAACCAATATGAAGAAACTCTCGAACTCAAGAAATATCCTTTTGAAGAAATCTCCACGTAATAGTCTGAATGTTTAACTTTAGACAGAACAAAATACGTAATATATGCCGTAAGTAATAAAGTTACTTTACTGTGAAAAAAAAATCGAGAGAGGAAGAGGTTGCTGTATACTGTATTGGTTTCATTGATTTAGACAAAGCGTATGACAGAGTACCAAGACAGGAGTGCCAGGATTGTAAAGAATATGTATAATGGAATGAAGAGGAGGAAGAGGAGGAGGAGGAGGAGATGAAGAAGGAGGAGAAGACGAAGAAGAAGAAAAAGAAAAAGAAAAAGAAAAAGAAAAAGAAAAGAAGAAGAAGAAGAAGAAGAAGAAGAAGAAGAAGAAGAAGAAGAAGAAGAAGAAGAAGAAGAAGAAGAAGAAGAAGAAGAAGAAGAAGAAGAAGAAGAAGAAGAAGAAGAAGAGGTCTTGTTTGCAGATGACATCATTACACTACTTATTTGTGAAATTCATCCATTTTAGGAATCCATTCTCCATTGGGAAAAAATCATAATATTCTATAGTGAAATGAAAAATTATTGCAAACAGTATGGTAGACCAAGTCAGTTCCTTTTGCAGCCAATCGAACACCAGTGCCCCGCCGCTTCTACGTCCCTATGGATGATACGTGTCATCGGTGTTCGTTTGGTTGCAAAATGCCCTGATTTGGAATACCACACTGTTTGCTAAAGTTTGTCGGTGAAATTCACGACCATGTTGTATACGGCTCTAGTAAGGAGTAGGAGGGGAAGGATTAATTGAAGAGACGTTGGAGAACTGGAGACAGGATCAAAAGAGCGGAGGATTAAAGATCAGAAGAGGAGGGGATCAAATACCTGAGATTTTACAGCGAAGGGTGGTGAGGCTGTCAGGCAAGGGAATTGAAGATTGTAGATAAGTTGAAGTACTTAAGATCAATGATGTCCGGGGATGGTAAAGTGGAAACAAGGAGAACTCCATGAATGTAATCGAGTTGAAAAAGCTGGAGGAAAAAAGAATCTCTGTTGTATTATTTGACAAAAGAAATTAAAGGACAGGAAAGGTATATCAATGGGTGGTAAGAATGGCTTTGATATATGATTCGGAGACTTTCAGGGAATGAAAGGGATATTGTATGTAACAGA
>NC_134809.1:24645540-24655540 GCF_046742065.1 Oratosquilla oratoria | reverse complement strand
TTACGGTGAAAACTAAATTATGTAACAATAGTGAGTGGAACAAACTAGAAAGAGGTGAAATCATAATGAATCTATCAGAGAAGAGATTGCTGGAAACAGAAATTGAAGCTCTTTTATTTGGATTGAAATTTGACACAAAGGGTTTACAAAGTTTATGAAAAAGGATATATAGAAATTGAGTGACAGCGATATGGACAAAGGGTTTCAACAGGAAGTTAACACAAGGCTTTAACAAGGGTGATGCAAACAAGGTAATCATATTAAAACAACAGGGCAGGACTCGCAGTAATGGTTATAAACTGAACAAATTTAGATTTAAAAAGAAAATAGGCAAGAATTGGTTTACTAATAGGGTGGTCAACGAATGGAATAAACTTAGTAACCATGTAGTAAGAGCTGAAACTATCAGTTGTTTTAAGAAACGATTAGACAACTTTATGGATGGGGATGACAGGTGGTGATGAATACGGAGCTATCTAGTGTAGGCCTTATGGTCTCTTGCAGTCTCCTTCATTCATATGTTCTTATCTTATGTTCATACTACCAGACATTTAGCAAGTAAAAATGAATGTAGCATTCCAAGAAGATTCCAGAATGTTTCATTCAACTTAGGCTTGGAACAGAAATATAGTAATGACCAGAGCAAAAAAAGGAATTGGGGTCATGATTCTAAACGGAAGAGATTATGTTGATAAAATGTTTGATTTCGTTGATGACGACTTTGATAATTATAGGAAGCATAAAGGTTTCGCAGCGAGGAAGCCAAAAAATGTTTCAAAGAGCAAGATAGAAAAGAATAAGAAAAACAAAAACAAAACAAAAAAAGACAAACAAAAAGCAAAAAAGAGAAGGATGCCAACATTCTTATGATACATGACACAATAGATCCTCAAACCCAACATTCACTTAAGATTCATGGCATTGGGCATGGATTGAGTATCACATAAACTCGCGAAATGTCTGGAAAAAACCCTTTTGCGGTCACTGCAATCGATCAGCAACCTGAGAAATTCAAACGATTTGTTGGCGAGACTGGTTTAGATTTCACAGTCAAGAAGTTAGAAGTTATGTTGTGAAATTCTTATTTGCTAATGTTTCCAATTAGTGAGGGAATTAAAAACAATGAAAATCAAATCAAATCAATGAATGATGGTGACTTACCTGCATGGAAAAAAGAAATGAAATTAGTTTATTCATGTGCTAACTCCGGAGGTTGTTCTGTGCAAATGAATCCATATATGGCAATCCCATGACAAATGGTAAACACTAAGAAATTGTATGATATATAGACGTCCAGTTGTCCAGTTGTAACATAGGAGACAATGAGACTCATCATCTTACACTGACAAAACGACTTTGAATTGCCCAAAGATTATCTTACCTTTTCCTTTCTTTCTTTCTTTCTTTCTTTTTTCTTTCTGGTGTACCAAAGAACCACCTGAAACAAACAAAAAATAAATAAATAAATAAATAGATAAATACATAAATGAATAAATAGAAATAATATATGAATAAACATATAATAAATAAATAAATAGAAAATTATATATATAAACAAATAATAAATAAATGAATAAATAGATAAGTAAATGAATAAATGAATAAATAGACGAATAAGCAAAATAGAATAAATAAACAAATAACATTACCTTTACAACAAAAATCTCTAGACACATGCAATGATGCAAAGATCATTTCCCATATTAGTGACATAATATACTAAACAATCAACCTCAAATTGAACAAGCAGAAGACATGCAAGCTCTACTAAGAATGCGACGAGCAGCCGCCGTCCAATCATAAGACGCGGCGCGAGAGAGCAGTCCACCCAACCAGGGTAATGGCTAGGCGAGAATCGGTTCCTGCCAATCAGGAGTGAGGACTAGCAAATATTGTTGTGGTGTATATGCATGCAAATGGCATTGTACGATTGTCATACATGCTTTCCCCTTTTTGTATGTAAATGATATGTAATTCATTTATATTAATTTATTGAAACTGTCGTATTAATTGGATTACACGTGCCAATTTGTAAAAGAACCATGCGGGCGTGTATGTTTTCCCGCGCTAAATAATCTTGGCGTCAAAAGCAGTTTTGGTTCTGCCTCCAAAGTGTCCGGACGTTAGTCTTTATTGTGCTAATTAATTTAGATATTCCATTAAAATTCGTTTCATTAGCCACCCTATAACAATATCTTCCCACTGAAATCGGTACATAAGTCATCACCGAGTAAAAAAACAATATTAGGACAATCCCCAACGTCGCTGTAGATGCTTGAAGGGGGCCGAAATCCGGATCTGCCAAAGTAAATAAGGGCTAAGTTTCTTTGAGGAAATAGATTTTGTTTGAGTTCTACTGGTGAAGGAAGGGGGGGGGTCCGTTTTTTTATCCTCCCTTCATCTATGAGTTGCATAAAAAAATTTGATTAACTTTCGGGTAGACATCCAGCCCATTCACCAACCCGTCTTTAAGAAGATTTTGAGTTTCGTATTAAGTTCTTTTATCAACTCTTCTGTCTTCCTTGATACCGTCCACCTCGCATGCTATATTTAATTAAGAATTAACTTACCTTTCTTGAATTTATCATGTACTTTGTATTGCCTTGTTCATACCTATATTCATTCAACATTATTATGTTTTTATCATTATCACTATCCTCATTATCAGAGTTGTCAGCATCAGAATTGTCATCATCATCATCATCATCATCATCATCATCATCATCATCATCATCATCATCGTCGTCGTCGTCGCCATCACAATCATCATTGTCATCGTCGTCATCGTCGTCATCATCATCATCATCATCATCATCATCATCATCATCATCATCATCATCATCATCATCATCATCATCATCATCATCATCATCATCATCATCATCGTCATCATTGTCATAATCAGTATCGTCTTCAGAATCATCAGTCACCACCATCGCCGTCATGATCATCATCAGCTTTATTTGATTAACTACAGTGTGGTTACACTGACTTTGAATAGCAACTAACAACACCAACATCTCTACCACCATCAGTATTACCTTCACCTTCTCTGTCATCAGTACATCAACAGCACTACTGTTTTCAACAACACATCTACCAATAAACACAACTTTCATCACAACCAACAATATCAACCACCAATCACCACTACTATCAATAATTCTACCACCACAACCACGACCAATAACATTACAAAGGATTACAAAGGCGGAGCATGCCGACAGGAGACCTTTTGATCCATATCTAGGTCGGATGCGAAAAAGAAAAATCATATTAATAATAAAACAATAAATAAAAACTATAATAATGTAAATAACAAATAAAATACATAAATAAATGCATAGGTATAGTTAAATGATAAACAAACAGGTAAATAGTAAATAATAATAAATTGACATATAACTAATAATAAATGAAAATCAGACAGACAAATGATAACAAAACAAAAACAAATAATATAAGATAAATTATAATCATTACAGCATCTTACTTAGGCATTTATCTAACTAATTCTTAAAGCTTCGAACTGAACTACATTGCACTACCTGTGCAGGAAGTTTATTCCATTCATTTACTACACGGTTGGCAAAGTTGTTTCTACCTACTTCCAAATTGAATCTATTTCCGGATAGTTTGAGACCATTGTTTCTTGTCTGATTCTCATTCAATGTGAAAATTTTGTCACTTTTGATGTTGTCAATTCCCTTTAAAATCTTAAAGACCTGTATCAAGTCACCTCTGAGTCTACGCTTTTTTAGGGAAAACAGATTCATGTGTTTTAGTCGATTTTCGTATGATTTATTTTTGATACTTGGAATCAGTTTTGTGGCTCGCCGTTGTACTTTTTCCAGTCTGTCAATGATGGTTGTAGCCATTACCACTACAACCATCACCCATACAACCACCATAACCATCATCACCACCACTACCACCACAACTGCCACCACTATCTCCATTACCACAACCACCACCATCACTACTATGGTCACCCCCACCTCCCACGGTAGGACATTAGCCATAGAAATAAGGTTAACAGTCAGTCCCCTCTTAAGGTTAGCGATGTAAGGGTTAATCCCAGACTTACCAGGTGCAATGACAGGTAAACACGCTCCCGGGGGTTAGGGGTGGGGGAAAGGACAGAGCCTGGGGGGTGGGGGGTGAGGTAAAGAGAGGGGGTGGGGAAGGGCTTACGATGGTGTCTAGCTCGTGGACAATAGAAGTCTTACTATGGGGTTATGGTTAATGGGAGTCAAAGAGGGAGAGAGGAGAGGAAGAAAGAGGAGGAGGAAGAGGTAGAAAAGGAGTTAAGAAATAGGGGATTGGAAGGAAAGGGAAAGAAGGTGAGTCGAGAGTTTATGGAAAGAAAGGGGAAGGGGAACAAAATAAGAGGTTATGATGAAGGTGAGGGAAAGGGTAGGAAGAGATGAGAAGGAAAAGGAAAGGAAAGTGAGAGGAAGGAGGGCATGTAAGGGGAAAGAATAGGAAGGAAGAGGATGAGAGAGAATAGGGTAGAAGAAAGAAGGAAGGGTGGGGGAGAAAGGAGAAGGAGAGAGAAGAGAGGGAAAGGGAAAATATAGAACAAGAGGGAGCGAAGAGAAGAGGGCTAGAGTGAAGAAGGAAGTGAAGGAAAAGGAGGGAAGAAGACTGGATGGAGGGGGAAAAGCAAAGGGAAAGGACAGAATTCGATCTACGAGGGAAATGGAAGAGGAGGAGAGAGATGGATGGAGAAAGGAATGTGAAAAGGGTAGAGAAGAGTGAAGGGAAGAAGAGGATAAGGGAGAGAAAAGAGAAGGGAAGGAAGGGACGATGAGGAGTAATTAAAGAACAACGAGGATGTAAGTAAGAAATTAATTAGAGGTGGAGAGGAGGAGAAGGTTAAGGTAGAGTGTGAGTAAAAGAATAAGAAGAAATAAAACATAAATAAATGTTGAAATAATATAGTCAACTAACATTGTTATTGTTAGTACTTTTTCAGTGTAATTATTGATGATATCGATGATGATATTATTCTATCTATCTTCCTTCCCTTAACAGGGACGTAGCCAAAGTCCCACCCATTTCATCTCCATTCATTCCACTCTCATCCACCACCCTTTCCTTCCCCTCATCTTAGCTCCTCATGGATGACGAGTCATCCCGGTATCCTGCCCACTGCCCTGGGTCAGAAGCAATGCAGAAGGACACAGTACATCAACAGCAAGGCCGCTTCACTTAATCGGTGATCCCCTCTCTCCGCCCTCTCATGTAGAAAAAATAAGAGACGGGGAGAAATCCATTGTGCTTCGTCAAAATATCATGGACACATAACCACTCCCTAACTCCCTAGCCCCCACCCACTCCATTCTTTGCATTCTTTGCACCAGAGTATCATCTACACACACCTATTCTCCACTCACCCCAGTCTCCCGCCTTCTCCCACTACACTTTTTAGCTCCCCAAAGGCACTTACTTGCTTCTTTCAATCTACAATTTACCTTCACCTCCACTCCCCCACTTCTAGCCACATGGAAGTATAAGTATCATTTTCATTAGCATTGTCTCCTTCATTATTATCAATATAACTGTCATTGTCATTATTATCCTCATCAGTAAATCACCAATGAGATCATTAACACTATCATCCCCATCACCATTCATCAGAATTATCTTCGCCATAATCATCATTATCACAATATAATTAATTTTATCCACATCATTCTCATTGCTCCTAGCGTGACCATTAGTATCACTGTCGACTTTTTATCATGTCACGTTATCTATCTTATTCCAATTCTGTTTATTATTTCCCAACCCTTCACTAATGCGGGCTTAACGACAATCTCCAGCTGCAGTTAAGGGTCAGTTTTGTGGTCACAATAAAGGTTTGGGTCAAAACAGTCGTTAGCTGCGGTCACGTGACCTTTGCGGTCAGCAGATGAGGTCAGGACGGGTCAGGAGGTTGAAGAGATAAAAATATTTTGCTCGTTCTCGCGGTCTTATATGGATCCCGGGGTGTCGACGGTTGCTCCCCGGACAGCTGGTCCCTGGACAGTTGGTCTCCGGACACTTGGTTCCCGGACAGTTGGTCCTCGGACAGTTGGTCCCCGGACAGTTGGTCCCCGGACAGTTGGTCCCTGAACAGTTGGTCCCTGGACAGTTGGTCCCTGGACAGTTGCTCCCCGGACAGTTGGTCCCCGGACAGTTGGTCCCCGGACAATTGGTCCCTGGACAGTTGGTCCCTGGACAGTTGGTCCCTGGACAGTTGGTCCCTGGACAGTTGCTCCCCGGAGAGTTGGTCCTTGGACAGTTGGTCCCCGGACTG
The DNA here is from genome assembly GCF_046742065.1 of Oratosquilla oratoria. Lineage (NCBI taxonomy): Eukaryota > Metazoa > Arthropoda > Malacostraca > Stomatopoda > Squillidae > Oratosquilla > Oratosquilla oratoria. The sequence continues at coordinate 24,649,236 of NC_134809.1, read as the reverse complement.
CTGTTTAACGGGAAAAGTAAAAGGACAACTGTTTGTCACAGTTGTTTTTTCATTGGATTAGGACAGGCTACGTCAGGGTAGGTTAGATTAGGGTAGGTTATGTTAGGTTGGATTAGGTGTTAGGTTAGATCAGGTTAGATCAAGTTAGATTAGGTTAGGTTAGGTTAAGTTAAGTTAATTTAAGTTAAGTTAAGTTAATTTAAGTTAATTTATGTTATTTTAAGTTTAGTTAAGTTAAGTTATGTTAAGTTAGGTTTGGTTAGGTTTGGTTAGGTTAGGTTTGGTTAGGTTGGGTTGGGTTGGGTTGGGTTAGGTTAGGTTAGATTAGGTCAGGTCAGGTCAGGTCAGGTCAGGTTAGGTTAGGTTAGGTTCGGTTCGGTTAGGTTAGGTCAGGTCAGGTCAGGTCAGGTTAGGTAAGGTAGGTTAGATTAGGTTTGGTTACATTAGGTTAGATTAATTTAGGTAACATTAAGTTAGATTAGGTAAGTTAGATTAAGTTAGCTCAGGTTAAGATAAGTTAACTTAGGTTAAGTTAGGTGAGGCTAGGCTAGAATAGGTTACATGAAGTTAGGTTAGGTCAGGTAAAGTCAGGTTGGATTAAGTTAACTTAGGTTAAGCAAGGTGAGGCTAGGCTAGAATAGGTTACATTAAGTTAGGTTATGTCAGGTAAAGTCAGGTTGGATTAAGTTTGACTAGGTCAAATTAAGTTAGCAGAAACCAGTTGTATCCTATGACCATATAAGGAAAATCCACTCAAGACTCGTTCATACGAAAAATTCATCGCTCGCCCTTTCCCAGACCGCTTAACAGGGATTTGGGGGTCGAAGTGGGGTGGTCTTTTGATATGACCTAGTATTTGTATTCTGAAACATTTCAATTTTTTCTTCTTCTTCATCTTCAACTTCCTCTTGTTGTTCTTCTTATTCGTCCTCAGTTTCCCCTTATTTGTTTTCTTCTTGATATTTTTCTTAAACAGCCTTTCACTCTCATTCTTTTCTTTCCTTTTTCTATTCCTTCTCCTCTTTCTCTTCTATTCCTCTCTCTTCCTCTCCTCCCACTTCTTCGTCTTCCACATCCTGTTCCTCTTTTTCTTCCTCTTCATCAACACCCTCTCACTCTCATTCTTTTCTTTCTTTCTCCTATTCCTTCTCCTATTTCTCTTCTATTCCTCTCTCTCCCTCTCCTCCCACCTCTTCATCTTCCACATCCTGTTCCTCTTCTTCTTCCTCTTCATCTCCCACTTCCTGTTCCTCCTCTTTCATTTTGTCGTCCTGAAGACCTTCTTTGTGGTCTTCGGCGACTTCAGTATGTTAAAGTCAAAACAGTCGTTAGCTTTGGTCACGTGACCTATTAGGTCCACTGTTTCTCATTACTTCTTAGGCTAAAAGCCTTAAAGAGCCCAAGAGGACTGAAGAACTGAGGGAAAGAGAGGGGATAAAGAGAAGGGAGAGAAGGGCGGGGAAGGTAGGAGGGGAGAGAGGAGAGGGAAGTGGAAGGAAAGAGTGGGGAAGGAGGGAAAGAAGGGAAAGGAAGGAATTAAGAAAAGGAAGGGGGAATTGGAGAGGAGGCAAAAGTGGATAGGGAGGAAAAGGAGCGAATGGGGAAGAAGAGAAGAGAAGGGAGGAGAAGGAAAGAAAGGGAAAAGAAAGTAAAGAAAATGGCGAGTACAAATATCAGGAGGTGGGGGAGAACAAGGAGGGAAAGGAGTAAGAAGAGAGCTGACGGAAGAAAGAAGGAAGAGAAAAGATGAAAGGAGAAAGGAGGAGAAAGTATGGACAGGAGGGAGGGATAGGGAAGTGAGAGAAAGGAAAAGAGAGACAGAAAGAGAAAACAGGTGACGGAAGAAAGACAGGAGAATAAAGATGAAAGGAGAAGGGAGGAGAAAATATGGATAGGAAGGGGGGATGGGAAAGTGAGAGAAAGGAATAGAGAGACAGAAGCTGATAAAGAGTGGAGAGACAGAAAGAGAAAACAGGTGACGGAAGAAAGACGGAAGAAAAAAGATGAAAGGAGAAGGGAGGAGAAAATATGGACAGGAAGGAGGGATAGGGAAGTGAGAGAAAGGAATAGAGAGACAGAAAGAGAAAACAGGTGACGGAAGAAAGACAGAAGAAAAAAGATGAAAGGAAAAGGGAGGAGAAAATATGGACAGGAAGGAGGGATAGGGGAGTGAGAGAAAGAAGTAGAGAGACAGAAAGTTGATAAAGAAGTGGAGAGACATAAGGCCGATTAGCTTCAGCAATGTCACAAAGAAAAGAGAGTACAGAAAAGGAAAGAGGGAGAGAGGGAGAGAGGGAGACGGTGTAGGGAAGAAGAAGGAAGACGAAAGATGATGTCAAGGAAGATTAATAGGAGAGTGGAGAGGTTAGAAAGGAAAGAAATTGAGGGCCCTTCGCCAGGAGGCGCTGAGTAGCTGCGGTCAAAGCCGTCACTATTGTCCTATGATGTGCTTGGACTATTGTGGGAGGTAACAGTCATTGCTGTAAATCGGAGAGAAATGCGGGACTTGAACCCACAACTGAGCGAGTGCGAGAACAGATAACAGAGGAAAGGGGTGGACTAAAGGAAGGAAGGAAGGCAAGAACAGAGGGGTGGAGAAGGTGGAGTGAGGAGGAAGAGAGGAAAGAGAGAGAGGGAAGACCAAGAATGGTGTGAGATGAGAGTAAGAGGATTGATAGAAAAGACGGTGGAGAGGTTAGGGGGAGGGAGGGAGGAAGAGAGAGAGAGAGAGAGAGAGAGAGAGAGAGAGAGAGAGAGAGAGAGAGAGAGAGAGAGAGAGAGAGAGAGAGAGAGAGAGAGAGAGAGAGAGAGAGAGAGAGAGAGAGAGGAGAGAGAGAGAGAGAGAGAGAGAGAGAGAGAGAGAGAGAGAGAGAGAGAGAGAGAGAGAGAGAGAGAGAGAGAGAGAGGAGAGAGAGAGAGAGAGAGAGAGAGAGAGAGAGAGAGAGAGAGAGAGAGAGAGAGAGAGAGAGAGAGAGAGAGAGAGAGAGAGAGAGAGAGAGAGAGAGAGAGAGAGAGAGAGAGAGAGACAGACACAGAGAGAGAGACAGACAGACAGAGACAGACAGACAGAGAGAGAGAGAGAGAGAGAGAGAGAGAGAGAGAGAGAGAGAGAGAGAGAGAGAGAGAGAGAGAGAGAGAGAGAGAGAGAGAGAGAGAGAGAGAGAGAGAGGAGGGGGTTTTAAGAAGGAAGGAAAAATAACATGCTTGGGAAGTTATTTCATGCACTGCAAGTAAGAAGAATAAAAAAAGGGCGTGTAGAAAGAAGAGAGGGAAGGAAACAGAATGAAATGAAGGGGGATAAAGGAATCATGGGGTAAGGGAGAGAAGGGAAAGGAGGGAAGGGCAGAGGTGAGGAAACAAGGATGAAAAGAGATCCTAGTATCACTAGCGCTTTTATCCTTGGGGGATGATATTACACGGAAAGTTGTAATCGTAGAAGTAGACAGGGGAGTTTTAAGGAAGGATGGCAGAGAAGTGATCAATATTCTTCTTCGAAGTGAGGCTAAGATATAAAGAATGCTGAGTTACTCTGGTTCATAGAGGTATTATTGAAGTCCCTAAAGTATTTATTGCATAAGAAATAATGTTGCAGCTTGTGGATACATTGTTTTATATAGAGGCATCTTCCCTGAGATTTAGTCCATAACCTTGCGTACCTGAAAGTAGCAATGGTATGGACGGTTCCCAATTATATTC
>NC_134809.1:24638040-24640540 GCF_046742065.1 Oratosquilla oratoria | reverse complement strand
TGCCCGGTAACTAAACCCCCATAAACTCCCTCACGAAGAGCCGTTTAAGTATCCGAACCTATTTAGACTTAGCTTTAATAGTGTCGACTCAGTAACGGCAAACAAAAGCCGGTCGCCAAAGTATCGCTATCAGGGGCACACACACACACCCGTGCTGGGACCCAAGCTACCAAAGCTTATTATTATTATTATTAAGCCTTATACTTTAGTGGCGGTACAGACATGGCCCGCACGCAGACATTTAAGTCTTTAGACATAAATTCTTAGGTCCATGAGGGCGGAAACTCACGTGAGACGAATCTCGCTCGCTCTTGCGGATATTCTGTCCGGGCGGATACGAAAACACTCGGCTTCAATTCCGCACGCAGACATAATTCCAAACACAAATTCTCATACGTAGACATCAACCTACCCTGAAAATCAGACGTATTTTGCGTCTTAGTGCATGGTTCTTTATATACATATACAGTAAGAGACATAACCTTGACATATAATCCCAGACATTCACCTAGACTCGTATGTATTCACACATTAATCCCGGCTTAAGAATATATATTTTCTGATACACTGATAGATTCTACGTCTGTATGGTTGAATCTTGCGTATATGAAAATAAAAACAAAAATTCTTACACGAAGACACTGACGTATCTATATAAAGATATACGTCTAGACGCAAGCTCGTACTCATGCCTTGACGTACATTGACAAGCAAGCGAGCTTACGGTGCGTCTGAATGAATATCGTGAAAACGCACGAGAATAACACAAAGAGACACAATGATTCGAAGCCCCGTGTAACATGGCTACCAGTCTTCCTCCGGTGTATAGTCCCTTATATATTTAAATAAAACTGATACGCTTTGCAAGTCAACAATCATTTCAGTTCCCAGAAATTTTTCATGGTGTATTAGAGTGTATGAATTGCTCTTGCGGGTAATCTGCCTAACATTCATAGCCTATGAAATATTACCCTCTTCTGCCTCCCCCCTTTCTTCCCCCCTCCTCTCCTCTACTCCCTTTTTTGAGGGGGAGAGGGGGGGGAAAGGGAAAGGGTGGAGAGGTCTAGAGCTCCAGAACTCGAGGTTTCTGCAAGAGAAGCACCTATCCTCTCGATCTCGGAGATCGACATATGCCTTTGAGGTTGTCCTTGACAAGCGGTGATGACGTCAAACTCGACATAGGGTCCTGCTTCTTCAGGATAAGCTTTCATATGAATAGAACAGCCTTGGACCCAACGACGAAAAATGTGAACTAAGCACTAACTTAGAGAGATTGATACAATTAGTCGTACCGGTAATTTCTTCAGCTGGACTACCATAGTAAGTCACTGGAAGTTGTTGAGATGAAAGCAATGTGTGTACATGTATGTGTGTCTGTGTGTGTGTGTGTGTGTGTGTGTGTGTGTGTGTGTGTGTGTGTGTGTGTGTGTGTGTGTGTGTGTGTGTGTGTGTGTGTGTGTGTGTGTGTGTGTGTGTGTGTGTGTGTGTGTGAAAATCTACAAAAAAGATAAGGAGAAATAAATAATGATGAGGAGATTAAAGATTCACACCAGGTATTTGAAAAGGAGAAATAGGAAGAGAAAACAAGAAATGAAAAAAGGCAAACATAGGGGACAGGAAAAAAGTAAGTCAGATGATGTGGGGTTGTATTAAGACTAATGTAAAATGAAATAAGAGAAATTGGTGAAAACAAGAGGAGAAAATAATGATAGACAGAGAAAATACGGTATGGTGGAAAAGAGTGGAGAATGTTAGACGGGAGGAGAAGAGAAAGAAGGAGAGATAGAAGAGAGTAGAAAGAAACGAAAGACACAAAGCGAAGACAGAGGTAGAGAGAAAGTAAGAGAAATGAGTGAAGGTAGACAGAGAGGATGGAAGGAAAAAGAAGACGGAAAGATGAAAGAGGACAGACGATAGAAGAGGACAGGCGGAACTGGAGACAGAAGGAGAGAGGGAAGAGGGGAAATGAACAAATAGAGAGAGAAAGGGGAGACGGAAGAGGGGACGAAGAGGGGGAAGTGAAGGTAAAGAAGAGGGGAGGCGGGAGTAGAGAGTGGACAAAAAAGGGCGTGAAGACTGGAATAAAGACAAAGAGGGGAGAAAGAGAAGAGGGGGAGAAAAGGCGATAGAAGAGGGGAGAGTGGAGATAATGGAAGAAAATAGGACGGAGAGATGTTGAGAGGAGACAGGAAAGAGAAATAAAGGGGAGAAAGGATGTGAAAATTAAAAGAAATATGAAAAATGCAGACGAAAAAGGAATAGCAAAAGAGGAGAGATACAGGAGGAAATGAACAGTGAAAGGAAGAGAAGAGAGAAAAGATGAGAAATATTGAGAAAAGGGAAGTGAAAGCAGACAGGAAAGGGGAGACAAAAGAGGACAGAGAGGGAAATAGAGAAAATAGGAGACGGGGGACGGGAAGGAGAAACAAGAGGACAAACATCAAGAACGTAAAGATTTGAAAAAAGGACAAAAGTGAGAAGAAAGGAAAGGATGGACAGA
>NC_134809.1:24630540-24633040 GCF_046742065.1 Oratosquilla oratoria | reverse complement strand
TACTCCTCCTCAAACTCTATTACAACTCCTCCTCCTATTCCTACTACTACTCCTCATCCTCTTCCTCTTTGTCCATCTCCTCTTCCAACTCTTATCCATACCTTCAAATACTCCAGGACTCTTTCACTCCAATCCCTCCTCCTCAGGGGGTCTGGTTATCTGTACTCATCCCCTTGATATGATCTATTAACAGGAAGTATTGCTCAACTATTTTCTAGTTATCGTTAGACGATTTTCATTTTCAATTATTTTTTTTCAATTATTTTTTTTCAATTAACTGAATGTTCCTCTCTCTCCCGAAAACCCGCAACACAATTTCCTCTTCTTCGTCCTCTCCTCCAGGTGAACTTCAGGTCCTTCTGAAGAAGTAGGACCAAATTTAGTTTTCGGTCAGTTAGATACAGATCAGAGCATTATATATATATTTTCAATCGTAAAAATAATCACGTAAAACAAAGTACTGCTTCATACTGAGTCCAATGTCTTCTTCAAAATCTTACTTCATACATTTCTCAAAATGGATCTTATATATTCCTACTCCTCTGTGTCCTACATCTATAATTTTCTTTCTTTTTTCGCCCATACCCTCCACAGGTAAGCCTTCTACGTCCCTCTCTCTCTCTCTCTCTCTCTCTCTCTCTCTCTCTCTCTCTCTCTCTCTCTCTCTCTCTCTCTCTCTTTCTCTCTCATGTATGTGTTTGTGAGTCACTATGGTCTTGGATCACGTGTTGGACTCGTGTGCGTGTGTGATTCACCATGGTTCACCATGGTCCTTTATTTATCACGTGTTGGACTCGTGATCGACAGCCATTTCCCTCCCGGAAGAGAGCTCAGAACTCGTAAATGAATGATCTATGGGTAATGCTGTGACCTTACACGCACACACACACCCAACTCTCCGCCCCCGAGAGTTGTAGTAACAACCCGTAGCGCAGCGATACTGAAATTATTTCAGTCCTGGGCGGGATTCGAACCCGAACCTCCTTAGTGGCAGCCGGGAACTCTACCAACTGCGCCACGAGTTGTACGTGCGTGTGTGTGCATATGCTTGTGTATCTGTGTGTGTGCGTATGTGTGTGCGTGCGTATGCGTGTGTATCCGTATGCGCGCGCGCGCGCGCGTGTGTGTGTGTGTGTGTGTGTGTGTGTGTGTGTGTGTGTGTGTGTGTGTGTGTGTGTGTGTGTATGTGTGTGTGTGTGTGTGTGTGTGTGTGGTGTGTGTGTGTGTGTGTGTTTGTGTGTGCGTGCGTATGCGTGTGTATCCGTATGCGCGCGTGTGTGTGTGTGTGTGTGTGTGTGTGTGTGTGTGTGTGTGTGTGTGTATGTGTGTCTGCGTGTATATGTGTGTTATCCCTGTATTGACAGGACTTGCCCTGAACTGAATAAAGTTGCCTAGAATCAGCCAGAATAAAATCCTCAAGTGCTGTACCTTCGTTACATGATACAATTCAATTACAAATAATCAAGACATCTGATGGTTCCTCCATCCCAGAAGTTCTCAGCCTTTTTCTCGTTACGCACCTCGGGAGTCATCAGACCATCGACCCGTACCTCCATTAACCTGACACATGACATAGAACGTTAATATATTAAGACTAATTAGATATACACTAGTACCGCAATGGATATCAAATGGTTCAGATTATAATGACATGATACGTCACTCACTTGTATAATAGTCATTTTCTCCCAGCAGATTTAAATGATTAATTAATCTTTCGCTAGTCATCCATGTAACACCGGTAAACCGTCTCGCGAACTCAGGTTGGGAACCACCACTCGCAACTTAATGAATTCATCTGGATTCATTGAAATAAGTACTAAATATCTCAAATTCGTATCAGTACCAATCAACATCACCTAAGCCCTTTCATAGTGGATGGAGTTTCTCCCAGGCTAATAGAATCAGCTGGCGGCAGCTAGAATAAAGTTCTAAGTTTATAGACGTAGAAGGAGAGGCATCTGTGGTCTATTGTTGCTGTGTGAGGAGCTTCCCTTGTTTGAATAAAACTGTTAGGCGTCAGAGTGAATATATATATATATATATATATATATATATATATATATATGTATATATATATATTTATATATATATATGTATATATATATACATATATATATATATGTATATATATATATATACATATATATACATATATACATATATATATATATATATACATATATATAAATATACATATATATATATATATACATATATATAAATATACATATATATATATATATACATATATATATATATATATATATCTTCACTTTCCCTCCCAATACATTCCCCCACATGTCCCAGTTATCCCTCTCTTCCCCCGTCGACCCTTCCTTCCTTCCTTCCTTCCTTCCTTTCCTCTCTCTTCTCCCATCCCATTCCCCCTCCCCCATCCTCCTTCCACCACCCTCTCCCCTCTTTCCCCTTCCCATGTTCCCTGTCCGCTTTCCCCCCTTCCTCCTTCCCCTTCCCCTTCCCCCCTTCACGACATCCC
>NC_134809.1:24613040-24615540 GCF_046742065.1 Oratosquilla oratoria | reverse complement strand
GAGTAGATGTCAGAAAAGAAAGGATGGGAAGAATTGAAAGGAAAAGGCGTGAAGGAAGGTAAAGAGGAAAAGGGCGGGAAAGAATGGGTAAAAGAAAAATAGAGGGAAAGAGAGGGAAACAGTGGAAAAGGAAGGGAAAGGGGAAGGAAATGGAGAGATGGGAGAGGAAAGGGATAAGAAGAGTAGTGATGGAAGATGCAGAAAATTATGTGAAAAAATGAGATGGAATACTGATAAAGAAGTGGAGTAGAAGGAGGAGGATGGAAAGGGAGAAAAAGGGAACGGAAAGGAAAGAAGAAATGAGAAGGAAGGGGATAGAAAGAGAGTTGAAGAGATTTGAAAAAGGAGGTGAGAATGATTATTAGAAGAAGTAAGAGAACAAGAATAAAGAAGGAAACAGGAGATCAGAGAGAAGACACGAAAAGTAAAGATATGAGAGACAGATATAAAATATATGAAAATATGAGAGAAGGATATGAAAAAGTATAAGATAAGATAAAAAGAGTATGAAAAATATGAGAGGAAAATGTAAAATATATCAACATATATGTACATACATACATATACCAAGGCTTTTTCCCCGTTACAAGGGAGGTAGCCAAAAAAGGAAAAGGCATAAAATCATTCCCACCCATTCCATCCCTGAATACACTCCACACCCCTCCACCCTCCCTCTTATCTTAGCACCTCCTGGATGACGGGTCATCCCTGCACCTTGTCCACTGCCCTGGGTCAGAAGCAGTGTCGCAAGACACAGCACATCCACAGCAAGGCCGCTTCATTAAATCGGCGACCCCCCCCTCTCCGTCCCCCAATTGCATAAAAGGAAAGGACGGAGAGAAATCCCTTCGGGCTGCGTCAAATTTTGCTCACACATACTATCTCACCCCCCATCCCCCCGCCCATTTCACCTCATGCATCACAACATCATCCATATACAACCATTCTCCATTCACCCATGTCTTCTGTCCTCTCCCGTCCTTCCTCAACAGACATTCCCTTCTTCCTCAAAGCCCACCTCACCCCATCCATCCACCTCATCCTAGGACGTCCCCTCATGTTCACTCCCCCCACATCTGCCTTCCACACCTCTTTTACTAGTCTTTCTTCACTCATGTAAACATAATATATAAAGAAAAAAAAGAGGAAGAAAAGTGAGGAGTGTAAAGGAATGAGTTAGGAAGTAGCTGAGGAGAATGAGTAAGTTGAGTAGCGGTAGGAGAGTATTAAAGAACATAACTAGAGTCCTGGGAGTATTCAGTGTGATCCTAAGACTCGGACACTTCCTGGGGCGTCGCTGCTCTTTCCTGGGAATCGTGTACCCGAGGTTAAGGCCCGGCACTTACTGTATTTTGCCCAAAGGTCCCACATATAACCTGTCATATTTAACCCAGATCACTTTTTGATAAATAGAAGAAACTCCGGTTTGGAGTTTATCTCGCCCGCATTAAGTCCGCCTTATGTAACCACAACCACAAAAAATGTTACACTGGCAGCACCCACATGAAAGGTAACAATCGTCCTCATGACATTTTCACATAAAAATCATAACCTGGAGAGAACCAGACGAATACCTATATAACATCTATATACCAGGGGCTCCTTTTCCCCTTGTAAGGGGGGTAGCCAGCAGGGACACGCGCCCACCGTTTCCACTCCCAGCCACCATCTTCTTGTCTCCCTCCCATCTTAGCTCCTTGTGGATGAAGAATCATCCATCTCTCCTGCTAGGATCTGCAAGGATCAGAAGCAATGGAGCAAGGGCGTATCTAAGAAGAAATATATCAAGGCAAAAATGGCCACTGCTTCTATCATTAAAGAATAGAATTTGACGAACTTGAAAGTGTATTAGAAAACAGAAAAATTACTGGCATCTATCATCAAAAAGTAGAATCCTATCAACTTCAAGTAAGATTAGAACACTTAGTAAGGAAAATTACTTTATGTTTTATAGATAAGCCAGTAAACCAGATAAAATCAACTAGAAATTTAAGTAGAATTCTAATTTCTAATGACATAAAGAGTTTGCTTTGACTGGTGAAAGATTAAATGCGGCTTTTATTCTCTTCAATAAGGTGATGTACTCCAAGATAAATTAGGTCGTCTTAGGCCAATCTGGCTCAGCACATCAGATTGTTTCCCATCAGTTGAATAAAATCGCTTGGCGACAAGTAGAATAAACTTGTACATTAAGTGAGGTGTTCGCACACAGTCACCACAACAATAGAGCTATGTAAACTAAACGAAAGCTTCCACCCTCGCCTCACTAAGGGCAGTCCCCTCCATCCTGCCCCGAGGTTCAAGAGAATACTTACGCCACATGAAAAGGTTGGGAAGGTATTGGTATTTTTGTCAGCAATAACCAGCGCCTCTATCGTTAGAGACATTATCACACCAAAGATATGGGATCGCAGGGGTAGTAAATGGGCATAGCAAAAGGAAGGGATAATAGAAGCTGAAAGTGATTTTTTTTCAGATTAGTATTTAGGGTAAAAGAATA
>NC_134809.1:24603040-24608040 GCF_046742065.1 Oratosquilla oratoria | reverse complement strand
CAAGTGAGTGAATGAATGAATAAATAAATGAATGAGTGAATGAATGAATGGATAAGTAAATAGATAAACAGGTAATCAATAATAGATAAAGAGATAAATTGATGAGTTCATAGATAGATCGATAAATATATCAATAAATTAATGAATATGAAATGAATAGATATACTGTTATACAAATAAATAAATATACAAATAGATAAATACATAGATAAGTAATAAACAATAAACAAATAAATAAACAAATAGATAAATGAATGAATAAATGAATAGATAAAAAAAAAATGTGAGAAAACACCCAAGAAGGTGTATTAAGAATATTAAAGATTATTCAATCTTTCATTTGCATTGTTAATCCTTAAATGAAGCAGATTGACAGGCATCAAATAAACCTCGTTTTAGAAAATAATAGCAACTACTTAACTGCCATGACTAATAATCGAACCCGGGCCATAGAATTACTAATCCCGTAAGGATATAACTTATTTTGCAACTCCTTCACACATTCAAGATTCTCGTGAATTTGAAAAGCTAGAAGACGGCTTCGCTTACAATATTCTAGACTTCCTTAATGACAAGTCAACAACGTGTCTAGCATTTGTACATATCTAACATATCTTTGTTCCTCATTCAGCTTCTCAATATTTGACGCTAAGTGATTTGATATTTGGAGATTCGAAAAATAAAAGATTATGACCTAAGTTGTTTCTGCTCAAACAAACTTGCTTGTGTCGCCTATGTATGACAGGAGCTTAATTTCTTGTAAACGAGAAGGTAATAGAATAGCCTGGTGGTTGTCAAAATAAAATATATGGCGACCTCCGTACAGGATTTTTTATTATTTTTTTTTTTTCGTGGTATTACTGTTTAACCCATACAGGGTGCTGATGGCATAAATTAATGCAGTCAATATTTTAGGGGCTTTTGTAACATTACTACAGATCAGATTCACACATCACTTCCCTATGGTTGAAAACTAACTTCCATAAAAAAGTTGCTAACAACCAATATATCTCGTTCTGGTTAATTTTAACTTTCGCCTTTACCACCTCTGTGATTCCGTTTCTTCGGTGCGTTATTGGACCCAAGGATAGAACAGCTGGTTAAGGCAGACAAAGGCAGACAAAATGCTAAATACTTAAACCAAATCAGTCTTCTTTTACTCCATGTACAAGGACATCCAATCTAAATAAAACTCCCTATAAACCATAAGAAACCAAATCAAGTGATCGTAGTTAAGAAATATTAAATGGTAGTTAGCTACGGGTTTAATTATCACCTATAACCCTCACTGTCGCACAGCCATGGCGAGTGACAATCACCAGTATTCACTTGAAATTGAAGAAGACACAATGTACAGACAAAGCAAGATCAAAACCCCAAGGAACATAATTAAGCCTTAACAAGCCGTCATTAGTGTTTACAGAAGATTAACAGGATCTAGATAAGCTTATCCTAAGATTCTGAGTTTCAGTACCATTTGCTTTGGCTTAGCTGCAGGGTCTGAGGCGCCCAAAGAGATATTTGGACTTATCCCAAAGTGGGCGGAGCTTGTTTTGTTTACATTCGTGACGTCATGTCGTCTCTGGTTCTCAAAGACGCCACGGATCAGATGAATTTCAAACACAAGTCGAAAGTTGATGTATTTAAGAGGATTTTAGTGATTGAATATTTCATTGTGGATATTACAGTAAAAAGTTTATTATTATTTCAAAAAGGGTATTTCTATTTAAATAGTCCCCCACTTTTTTCTTTCCCTCTCCCCATCTCCCGCCATTTGCGTACCCAACTCGTTCAAATGTTCATTACAGCGAGTATAGAAATATCACTGGGATTAAGCTTCTATTGGAGGTTAATGAGGAGTAATGGCATGCGGACGCGCGCACGCAAACACACTTGTTTTTGCTCAGGAGCATGTATACATGCAGTAGTTGGCCGTGCACACACACGCACACACACACACACACACACGCACACACACACACACACACACACACACACACACACACACACACACACACACACACACACACACACACACACACACACACACACACACACACACACACATACACACACACACACACACACACACACACACACACACACACACACACACACACACACACACACACACACACACACACACACACACACACACACACAAGCCTGCACATATTTATGTTTATGGGCTAACATGAACACATGTCAGTATGTGTATCTAAACGTTGAACTATAGTGACTTTTGTATCTGTGTGTCAGTCTGTATCACTGACATATACGTGTCAGGCTTGGAAGATATATCAGAGGAGTGATTGTATGGGAAAATGCACAGCACATCTTTGCACCTACAAGCTAATACCTTTACATGAAAATATATACATGCATACATACATACATACATACATACATACATACATACATACATACATACATACATACATACATACATATATACATACACACATACATAAATATATACATACATACACACATACATACATATATACATTCATATATACATACATACATACATACATACATACATACATACATACATACACACACATACATACATACATACATACATACATACATACATACATACATACATACACACACATACATACATACATACATACATACATACATACATATATAAACACATAAATATATACTTACATCCACACATACACAATACATAAACATACACATACACATATGTACACTTACATCCCACACACGTAAACATAACATGACCATCACTAACATTTAATCGTCAGTGGATGACATTCGACATCCATTTCACCTAAAGTTATCACGAGTCCCTTCCATCCATCAATTTACATCCATCCGGGAGTTCATCCATCCGAGGTCTTTTCCACCATATAACCCCTCATCCATCCCTCATCCATCGCTTCGGGAGGAAAATCCAGTGGGATAATTGAAACCAGATTAATAGGTACGGATGATTCCGATGTAGTCGTCCTTTCTTTGGTGAGTTTCATATTGCTTCCAGGGGATTCTTCTTCACGTTCATTACTATCTTTCTCTCTTCCTCTTCCTCTTCCTCTTCCTCTTTCTCTTTCTCTTTCTCTTCCTCTTCCTCTTCCTCTTTCTCTTCCTCTTCATCTTCATCTTCCTTTTCCTCTTTTTTTTCTTAATTTTCTTCTTCTTTTTCTTTTACTTTTCTTCTATCTTTTTCCTCTTCTTCCTCTTCTTCCTCTTCTTCCTCTTCCTCTTCTTCCCTTCTTCCCCTTCTTCCCCTTCTTCTCCTTCTTCCTCTTCTTCATCTTCTTGCTCTTCTTCTTCTTCTTCTTCTTCTCCTTCTTCTTCTTCTTCTTCTACTTCTTCTTCTTCTTCTTCATCTTCTTGTTCTTCTTTTTCTTCTTTTTCTTCTTTTTTTCTTCTTCTTCCTCTTCTTCCTCTTCTTCATCTTCTTGCTCTTCTTCTTCTTCTTCTTCTTCTTCTTCTTCATCTTCTTCTTCTTCTTCTTTTTCTTCTTCTTCTTCTTCGTCTTCTTCTTCTTCTTTTTATTCCTCCTCTTCCTCTTCTTCCTCCTCTTTTTCTTCTGCTTTTTTTTTCTCTCTTCTCGAGTATTAATGACTATCATTTATTCTAGCTATCAATGAGCATTGGACAAAGACATGGCCTGTACCGTAGGTAAAAACATCTTTGTGACCCGGCTATCTATGCACATAAGGTAAAGGTGCTTTAACACGTTACCACGTCGCCCCCCTCCCCCCAGGGACCACCTGTGGCTGTCCCCCTCCTCGGCTGTCCAAGTAATTAGGGCAAAAGTGACGGTTTTTGCTAAGCGTCGTCTCATGGTGTAAGTTCTCCATTGTTTAGTGAAGCGTGACGGACGGGGTGGGGGTAGAGAAGGGTGTGGATTGGTACCTGTGTCCCTGTGGGACCTTGAGGGACCGCGATCAGGAAGATCTCCCCCCCCACTCTCCTCATCTCCCCCTCCCCCTAACCCCCCATCCCTCCGAGGTTTCAGGGTCCCCTCGAAGTCTTGTGGTGGTCGAAGTCGAAGAAGAAGGCGAAGGACGACGAAGAATGCTTCTGGTAACCACCGCGTCGAAGGCGTTGCCAAAGAGACCCTTTGACGTTCGAGTGAATTAGTGAGGGAAGAGAGTTTTGTCCCGTCCGGGAACCGACTGTTGTCCCGTGGTCGGGGTGGCGGGGAGGGAAGGGGAGGAGCGGAAGGGGAGAGGATGGTAGGGGAAGAGAGGGAAGGAGGAGAGGAGGGGAGTGGAGGGGAGGGGAGGGGAAGGGAGTGGATGGGAAGGGAGGGAAGGGGAGAGGAAGAGAGTGGAGGAGAGTGAAGGGAGGGTAAAGGGAGTGGAGGGGAAGAGAGTGTAGGGGAAAGAGGGAGGGAAAAGGAGGGGAAAGGAGGGGAGGGGAGAGCGGGGGAGAAGAGTGGAGGAGAAGGGAGGGCGGAAGGGGAGAGGAAGGAAGGTGAAGGGAGTGAAGGGAAGAGGAAGATCGTTGAGGGGAAGGAAGCGTAAGATGGAAAAGAAGTGAGAGGAAGAACAGGAGTGAAGAGGAGGAAGGGAAAGGAGAAGGGAGCATAGGGGAAGGGAATGGAGAGGAAGTGAAAGGAAAGAAATGATAGTGGATGGGAAGAGAGCGGAAGGAAAGTGGAGGGAAAGTATGGGGAGTTCTGGGGAAGGATTAGGGAAGAAGTTGGAAGGTACGAAAATGAATGGGAAAGACTTGTTCTCAGTAATTCCTCTTGAGGGAGAGAAGGCAGTGTTGAGGAAAGTGAGGGAGGGTGGGGGAGAGGTCAGGAAAGAGGGGAGGGGAGGGTGGGGTAGGGGAGGGTGGGGGAGGTGGAGACGCGTTGAGTGATGGGTGTCACGGTTGACAGGAGGCGGGGAAAAGAGTGACTGTGGGGGGGAAAGGGGGTGGTCACTTCAATACCGTTACAGTACACATATACTGTATTGTAGACATATATATATATATATATATATATATATATATATATATATATA
>NC_134809.1:24573040-24585540 GCF_046742065.1 Oratosquilla oratoria | reverse complement strand
AGAGTGTTTTGAATAAGAGAGATAGAAAGACAGAGATAGACCGATACATTACAGCGTACTAATAAATGAGTAGATAGACATATAGAATGACAGGGAGAGACGAAAAAAGAGTGATATATATATATATATATATATATATATATATACATATATACATATACACATATATATATACATATACATATATATATATGTATATATATATATATGTACAAATATGTATGTATATATATGTATATATATATATATGTATACATATACAGTATATATATATATGTATATATATATATATGTATATATACATATATATATATATATCAATACATATATATATATATATATATATATATATATATATATATACATATACGTATACATATACATACATATATATACATACATATATATATATATATATAGAGAGAGAGAGAGAGAGAGAGAGAGAGAGAGAGAGAGAAAGAGAAAGTTAGAGGAAAGACAAAAAAGAAAGAAGTAAGAAAAAGAAAAGGTAGAAAGAGAAAGAGAGGAATAAAGAGAGAAAAAGAGAAAAAAGAGAGATAAAAAAGAGTGAAAAAAGAGAGAGAGAATCCGAACGATGTGTACGAGAACGAGGAAGTGGTTTGTGGGAACCCGTTGCTAACAAGGTGACAATTTATGGCTCAGCACACAACCACGCCCTTGGGGGTGGGGTGGGGGGCGAAGGGTGATGGGGGAAGGGGGGAGGGGAAGGGGAGGGGAAGGGGACGTGGGGGGAGGGGAGAAGGCGGTTTGGGGGATGATATGGGAGGAGAGAAAGGCGGTGGCAGGATCTCCATAAGGTACTATGGTTGTACTCTCTTGTTAGGTCTGATGGTAATGCAAAGAAGAAAGGATGGGGAAGAAGAAGGATGAGGATGAGGAAGGATGAATGTAGAGAGGATGGAAGGGATGAGAAGGATATAAAGAAGTTGGAAGGAAAGGAAGAGGAGGAGTAGATGATAGAGTAGAAGCTGTAGAGGACAAAGAGAGCAATTGAGGAAGGATTGAAGGAATACAAAGAAAGGAAAAATGACACAATGAAAAAACAAGACTAGTTAAAGGAGGGAGATGTGGACTTACAAGAGAAAATGAAAACATATAACAGAAGTATGGGGAGAATGTAGAGGAGGAGGAAGGGGGGGGAAAAGGAAGAAGAGCAGAAGAAAGTGAAAGTAGTACATGAAGTAAAAGAGGATGAACAAGGTAAGAATAATGTTTTCCTGTATTTTGTATTTTATTCACGTTATGATATCCATGACTATTGGCTCAAACTCGGACAGGATATTTCAATGTCAAAAACCCCTCACTGCCTAAACATCACCAAAAGTGCTTCGTAAGTATAGGTTGACGTAATACTGAATGCCGAAGATCAATAGATCTGGATGTTGCTCTCCATATGATTTAACCATCAAGGTGGTGATGTAATCGGAATCGTGCTGTCCTCGCATTCACTTAGTTGTGGGTTCGAATCCCGCACTTTCCTCCGATTCTTTGCAGTTCAAACGCATAGGGCAAAGGTGACGGCTTCGGCCGCAGTTACTCAGCGCCTCCTGGCATAAGCTCCTCACTTCATCGAAATCTTTCAAAGGAATTGAGGCGTGTCCTTGCGACACGCCAAGGAGATCTTACGGTCCTTGTAGTACAAATGTACAAAATATTGTACATCAGCTTTGATTAAGCCCCGTTTTAAACCTCCTAATACGTAGCCCAATACGGGCAAAGAAGAATGTTTGGGTTCATGTAGAGACTTCCCATATGTAATGACGTTACCTAATAGTTACCGAAGGCGTCAGAGAATCAGACGCGGCACTTTAGGCGAATATTTGCATTTCTTCGGCTTTAACCAGCGCTTTTATCCTTGGGCGACAATATCGCACTGAAGAAGTGGAGTCACAGAAGTAATAAAGGAGAGATTTTGAAAGGACATTTTAAGAAAGGAATAGCAAAAATAAAAAAATTAACTTTTTTTCAAGAGGTTAGTCTCTGGTTATGAAAGAATGACAAGTGACTCTGGTGCGTAGGGGTACGCCTATAGTCATTATGGGGTATGAACAACTGAATTAGATCCGTTTAGTGTGACAGACAGCATTGTCGCAGTTAGTTTTGTTTAGTTCAGTGACAGACAATCTTGTTCAGTTGAAACAGCCCAGGGACTTTGGGTGTTAAATCTTATCATATCATGAGATCACTAATAGTCTTGAAAATTATAATTTATAAATAAATAAATAGATAGATAAATAAGTAAATAAATAAATAGATAAATAAATAAATAAATAAATGAATAAATAAATAGATAAATAATTAATAGATAAATAAATAAATAAAGATAATAGATAAATATATAAATCAGTAAGGTTGAAAGTAGATTGCTATATTCAACTTTCGAACTTGCCAAAGGTTACTCTTCTATTAAAAGCCGCCTTTTCTTGAAGCGTTGCGTTCATTACTCTTAAGCTGAAAACGGTCGATTCTATTCGGATAAGGGCCCTGAAATGAACCAGACGGAACCCATTTCTTGAGAATTGACACAGACCTTTGTCAGGAATGACAAAAAAAAAAGGAAAAAAGAGAAAGGGAGGGAGGGAGGAGAGAGAGAGAGAGAGAGAGAGAGAGAGAGAGAGAGAGAGAGAGAGAGAGAGAGAGAGAGAGAGAGAGAGAGAGAGAGAGAGAGAGAGAGAGAGAGAGAAAGACAGACAGACAGACAGACAGACAGACAGAGATGAGGAGAAGTAGATACAAGAGAGAGAGAGAGAGAGAGAAAGAGAGAGAGAAAGAGAGAGAGAGAGAGAGAGAGAGAGAGAATCAGGAGTGTTTGCTCCGAGTGCCACACGTGACCTCAGAAGAGGCGGCGCCAGCACTCACAAATACTCAAAACTCTCCTGATGTTTGTCACTCAAGACACTTGATATTAATTTGTTCAATGAATTTGGAGGAGTCATCGTGTTGCAGTGCTTGACCGACACAAGCGCATTTGTTAAAGAATATGTTTAGGAAGGAAATATATATTTTACTTGATGCTCTTCGTGCAGGTTCCTCACTTAAAGGAACTGAAGAAGATGAAGAATGTACGCCAGGAGGCGCTGAGTAGCTGCGGCAGAAGCCGACACTTTTGTCTTATGCGTTTCTTGGACTGTTGGGTCAGGTAAACATCTACTGTTGGAACTAGAGGAAGAGTCCGGGACTCGAACCGACAACTAAGGAAATGCGAGACCAGCAGGCTTCCGATTACGTCACCAGCTCACCTAGAGGGAACTGAATGTTGAAAGAAATCACCTGGCGTTAGTCAGAACAAAATATATAAAGTATTTTTCCACTGTGAAAGTGAAACATTGTCCCCCCCTCTATGTGTGGATTTTTTTTTTTTTTTTTTTCTCTTTTTTATTTTCTGAATTCTGAGTTTTAAGCAGTTCTCGTTGGCTTTTTCCCTCATCTCTCTCACAACAAAAGTTAATGTTTCCTCTTTAAGGTCTCTGCTTTTTCAGTCACACTCCGATTGTCTCTGTCACTGTCTCCCTTGAGAACTCTTCTATATTCTGAATTCCTTCAACTTCCATGACGGTTTTTCTTACGTCATCCATCATGTGACGTCACTGAATTAGAAGCACGTCATAATTACGACGTCATTCATTTTCATAGAGACAAGGTCATAGAATGTGACGTCACTGGGAGCCTATGACGTAATAAAGATTATGTCATAGGATGGAAGTGACGTCACAAAACCTCATCTAGTTCTTGGTATTCAATACTTAACGAAGATGTTTTCATTTCTTCATACGGAATATGGCTTCATATGGCTCAGAAATTTACTTTACGAGGACAGGCTTGGGTACCTTAACTTACACTCTCTAGACAGATGCCGAGTGTGGGGTCATCTTATACAATAGAGGTGTTCAAGTGGATCAAAGGTTTTAAAAAGGATGACGCAAAGTCATCATATTAAGACAACAGGGCAGGACTTGCAGTAAGGGATTTAAATAGAGCAAATTTAGATTTAACAAGGAAAGAGGCAAAAACTGGTTTACTAATAGAATGGTCAACGAATGGAATCAACTTAGTAACCATGTCGTGAGTGCTGAAACTATCGTATTTTTTTTTTTTTTTTTTTTTTTGAGAAAAGGTTAGATAGCCTTATGGGTGGAGATGACAGGTGGTAGTGGACATGAATTCCCTAGTGTAGGCCTTATGGTCTCTTGCAGTCTTTTCAATTCTTATGGTCTTACAGTCTAAGAGGTATATCTATTGAAACAAATCGCATCGTGATCATAATTATTTTGGTTACATTTTCATTTCTTTCTTCATAGAAGTACTCTATGTTATCTCATTTAGCGCTTGCCCCTCTTCTCTCTTTTTCTCTCCTTACCATTTTCTCCTCTTTTTCAACCTCACCCTCATCATCATTATATGTTTGCTCTTCATTCTTTATTTTATTTTCTTCCAAGATGTCTTTCTTTCTTATCCTTATTACTTCTATTTCTACTACTACTACTACTACTACTACTACTACTACTACTACTACTACTACTACTACTACTACTACTACTACTACTACTACTACTACTACTACTACTACTACTACTACTACTACTACTACTACTACTACTTCTACTATTACTACCACTACTACTACTATGACCACTACTTCTACTACTGCTATATATTTTACGACCTCCAACCTTGTGGAACTGTGTGGTGAAGGCAGGTAAGTTCTGCCCTTCAGTCACTGCCCCCACCCTAGCAATAACTGTATAACTGTGGTAGTATTGTTTTTTTATTTATACATTTGTTTGTTTACTTCCTTATTCATTCATTTATTTATTCATCTTCTATTCATTCATTATTCATTTAGTTACTTGTTTATATATTCATTTATATGCATATATATATATATATATATATATATATATATATATGTATATATATATATATATAATATAATATATATATATATATATATATATATATACAGTATATATATATATATATATTTATATATGTATAATTATTTATTTATAAAGTTGTTTATTTATCAATTTATCTATTTACTTATCTATTTATTATTATTTTGTAGGTTTTGTTAATAAGACAACCAAACACTTGATTTGAAGACGGGGGACCTGGTGATTGACTTAGAATCAAGAAGAGAGTCTACTGCTATTACTACTACTATTACTACTACCCTCTTCCTCTTCTTACAACTATCACTACTACTAAAGTCTACACCTTATCTATGCCACAATATTACCATTATCACTACTACTATTACTACTACCTTCTTCCTTTGTCTACTGCTATCACTACTATTACCTACTATTCCTTGTATCATAAAAACATTCATATGTACGCAACATTGTCTCCAAGCCAGCGTTTATTCATTTATCTATTTCCTTATTCGTTTATTTGCTCATCTCTTTATTAATTCTATCAACTAATTCACTCATTCATTCATTCATTCATTTACTTTTTTACTTTATTATTATTATTATTTTTACCTGTTTATTTATTTCTTTATTTATTCATTTATTTATTTATTTGTTCATTTAATTATTTATTTGTTTATTTATTTATTTATTTTTTGTGATAGATATATGCGAAGGACTGATGGCCGTTTCCGGTGTCCGATGGGCCGCGGTTAAAGAATCTCAAGGGAATAATGGGTTGACCGTCCCCAGAATCCATCTAAAAGAGCACTACTTGAGCAAGGTAACACTTTATCTTTGGCCATTACCTGCGGGTAACCAGCAAGATAAGACCCATTTTGGACCCAACTGACGATAAGCTGGAAATAGAACACTGACAGCCATAGAACAGTGACAGCCTTGGAACACTGGCAGTGTGACAGTGTGAAAGTGACACACGTAATATGGTGACCAATTACCCAGATGTCGTCACCTTTGCCTTGTGTACTCCGACAACAAAGGCAAGTGACAGTCAGCAAGGGCCGCTAAGGTCGAACTGAGGTTCTCACAGTTATGAGGCGAGATTGATGCCCAATACACAACAGTATACTCTCATGTGTATAAGTTGTATGTTAGTGTCCTGTATTCTCTCATATTTATAGTATCCCATATACAACAGCCTACAGTATATGTACATACATATATATACATACATTCATACATACATACATACATACATACATACATACATACATACATACATACATACATACATACATACATACATACATACATACATACATACATACATACATACATACATACATACATACATACATACATACATGCATACATACATATATACATGCATACATACATACAGTATATGTATGCAGGCATACATACATAATACGGGTAATTTTCCCCAATATAATTGGGATGGCCAAAACAAGCTACATACCTACCCAACTTACACCCGAAACCTATCCATACCCATAGAACGCGCCCCCTTGTTAGCACCTCGTGGATGAATGGTCCTCCTTTCCTCCAAGGTCACTGCCAAGGTCAAATTAGCTCACCACTTTCCTTTAAAATATTCAATTTCAAGGGTTCTTTTAAGGTGAATAAAATCGCCTGGAGACAGCCAGAATACAATAACTGAATCTTACGAACAATTTACTAACAAACTTAATCGAATAAGGTAGAGAGATATTCTTGTCGTATTTTCCCCTAAGCTGAATAGAATGTCTTGGCATTAGCTAGAATTAAATTCCTAAATATCCAAGATTTGTCACAGAAAGAAACTGAAAGATTTCATATTCTTTCAGAAAAAAAACTTGATTACATTATGGACTGTATTCCCCAGTCTTCTCTCTATCTGTTAATGATTTTATAGATTGCATACTATTTCAAAAACAAGGTGAATAAATTCAAATAGCTTCTTTCTGTGTTTCTGAAAGAATCATTTATATGTTTGTTCATTTATATTTGATATCTTTTAATCTTATTTTATTTATCTATCTAGTCATTTTTTGTTTATCTGTTTATCAATTCATTCATCCATGTATTTATTCTATCCTAATTATTTACTTTTATATTTATTTACATGGCTATCCATTTATTTTCTTCATTTATTTGTTTATCTATTTATCTAATTGGATTTAAAATTATTCTATCTTATTTTAATTACTATTACTTTTGTTTCCTCTTCTTAGTGGGCGAGTAATTGGCAAGAAACGTTGAATTGTTATGGTCACATCTTTGAATTGATTTTATCTTATTTCAATTACTATTACTTTTCTTTCCTCTTCTTAGTGGGCGAGCAATTGGCAAGAAACGTTGAATTGTTATGGTCACACCTTTAAATTTATCTTATCTTATTCTAATTACTATTACTTTTGTTTCTTCTTCTTAGTGGGCGAGCAATTGGCAAGAAACGTTGAATTGTTATGGTCACACCTTTAAATTTATTTTATCCTATTCTAATTACTATTGCTTTTATTTCCTCTTCTTAGTGGGCGAGCAATTGGCAAGAAACGTTGAATTGTTATGGTCACACCCAAGACCCTAATTCTTAGCCCATCCCAAGTGGGCCAGGAGCTCAATATGTACTCACTCATAAAAGTTTATTGTGGGGGGTCTGTGTGCGCGCGCTGTCATTCAAAACTCCAGCACTTTCTGGGCAGCGCGTCTGTGTATAACCACAGTGTGTCCGAGACACAATACAAGTCAGGGGTCTTATAAATGACTCTTCGTCTAGGAAAGAGTAAAGATCCAAAAGTCGCCTTGACCGCAAAACCTTCCATGGGCTTTTATGAGTGAGTGTCCGTATTGGTTTATTCAGGTACGTGTTGTGGTTTACCTATGTTTACCTCAGGAAGCAGAAACCCAAGACAAATGAGACTAGTCTATATTCATATTGCCTTATTTCTAAATGCGTCAATGTCTTATGAAATGTGTCCAGTTCTTGTTTAAATTTAACTTGTAAGTGTTACGCATAACTTGTGTCAGACACTAATGTATCCTTTTATCTTATATTTTTCTTCACTTAATGAGATTTGTGATGGCCTTCTCATACTCAGACAGGACATTCCAATGTCGAAAGAACCCTCACTTTCTAAACATTACTTGATTAAGTGCTTTGCAAAGTATATATTATTACAATACTGAGAGTGAGAGGGTTAGTAGAGTTGGACATTGCTATATCTACATCATAAAACTATAGAAAGCCTTCATTAGGGGTTGGGGCGTGTAGGAACCGCCACGCCAAGACCACACGTTCCTTATGGGAATGCATAATAAACAGTTTTACAACGAACTCGGATTACCCTTAACCTTCAAGCATGTAGTCCAAAAAGAACACACTATCCTCAGCACTTCTTTAATCTTAGCGCACAGTGAGACGCAGGCGGGACAGGCGACGTAGCACAGAGCAAAAGAAAACTTTCTGTTGCTCAGTTGAAGTCCAGGTTGAACTTTCTCCTCACTTGAAATGCTAAGGTAGTACATACAGAAGCATTTCAAGTGAGGTAGAAGTTCAAACTGTACTTCAATTCAGCAACAGGAAGTCTGTCATTATTCTGTGTCGCCTGTGTCACCTGTCGCCTGTGTCTCAGTTTGCGCTACAGTAGCCAGACGCCATCCACGGTCCTTCTTTGCACGAGACAGACACTATTTCTAACCAAAGGGTCAGACACTATCCACACAAGTCTGGAAGCTGAGGCGACTTATTACACTTGAATTCTCCCTTCGGCCGGAGGGTCTCGCATTGTAACGTGACTGAATCCAGTGTTCCACTTGTAACTCTCCTGCATTCAGAGCCTCGATTATAAATCCTTCTCTTCCATTTCTTTACGGGAGGGCCTTCTTTAACCTGGTTCTCTTTTAGAATCTTCCATATATTTCCTCACTACAGCCAACTAGGATTTATCAGAGTCAAAGATTCGGGAGCAATAATATACCTTTTGTCGCAATATGAACATTGATATAAGGAAACCAACTCGAAAACGATAAAGACTTAGGCTAAGATTCTTTGAAAAGTGTTAAACGATATGAAACATAATGGCACACTGACAAGATCTTATGAATAATAACAGTTAATTCCGTAGCTGCAGGGTTGAGTCAATGAGTTTCAATCCATCTGCGGTTACATATAACTAGCCCAAGAATAAATAAACAAATAATTGAATGAATATATAAATAGATATAGAAATAATTAAATAAGTAGATAGATATATAAGTAAATAGATATACAAATAAATAAATAATTGAACCAACCAAAATGAATGAATAAGAAATTAGATAAATAAATAAATGAATAAACAAATAAGTTAAAACAAATAAACAAATAAATTGATAAATAAGTAAATAGATAAATACCTTGCATATACAAATATATAAATGAATGAAGATAGAAATGAATAGATAAATACACATACATACATACATACATACATACACACATACATACATACATACATACATACACACATACATACATACATACATGCATACATATACATACAGACGTACATACATACACACATACATACATACATACATACATACATACATACATACATACATACATACATACATACATAAATGTATGAATAAATAAATAAATGAATGAATAGATGAATAAATGGATATATACAGTACATCAAGGATTAAATACATTAATTAATTAATAAATAATCAAATAAGATTAATTGTAAAAAACAAGTGAGTCCTCTTCTTTTGATTAGTGACGAATAGATATCAAACAGTTTAATTTGAAACACATTTCTAACAAAAATGATATAGACAAAATATACAAAAATAATTTTGTATATTATTCATCCCTTAGGCCGTTCCTTATTTTTCATCATACAATTCTATTCTGTAAAAGAAAGTACCATGTGCACTTAAAAAACTGAGCACATTACTACATAAGAATATAAGAAGGAAGGAGACTGCAGGAGACCATAAGGCTTACACTAAGCAGTCCTATGTCCATTACCACCTATTATCCCCATCCATAAAACTATCTAAGCGTCTCTGAAAACGACCGAGTGTTTCAGCCCTCCCTACATGGTTACTAAGTCTATTCTATTCGTTGAACACTCTATTGGTAAACAAATTCTTGTCTATTTTCTTCTTAAACCTGAATTTGTCCAATTTAAATCAATTAATGCGAAAAAAAATCTTGTCTGTTACCAGACAACTTGATTCATCTATTTCTTTTTTTTATTATAGTATATTTTCCTTTCTCTCCCTCCTTCTTCTCTTCCTTCTCCCCCCCTACTCCTCCTTCTCTTCCTACTCCTCCTTACTCTCTTCTTTCTCCTACTTCACCTCCTCCTGATCCTCCTCCTCCTCATTTTCTTTTCTGCGTTCCTCCTCTTCCTCCTTCTCCTCCTCCTTCTCCTCCTCCTCCTCCTTCTTTTCTTCTCCTCCTCCTCCTTTTTCTGTTCCTCGTCCTCCTCCTCCTCTTCTTCCTTTTTCTTTCTGCTCTTCTTCTTTTCCTCCTTTTCGTCCTCATCCTTCCTCTCTTCCTTCTTTTCCTCCACCTTCTCCTCCATCCCCACCTCCCACTCCTCCTCCTCGTCGTCCTGTTGGTCCTTCTTGACCTTCTTCATCCAACTCCCCCTCCTCCTCCTCCTCCTCCTTCTCCTGGTCCCTCTTGATCTTCCTCCTCTTCCTCCTCCTCCTCCTGGTGTCTCTTCCTTTTCCCTTCTGCCCTCCTCCTCTTCCTCCATCCCCTCCTCCTCCTTCTTTCTTCTCCTCCTCCTTCTTCTGTTCCTCCTCCTCCTCCTCCTCCTTTTTCTTCCTGCATTCTTCCTCTTCTTCCTTTTCCTCCTCCTCCTCCTTCTTCTCTTTCTTCTCTTCCTCCACCTTTTCCTCCATCCCCACTTCCTATTCCTACTCCTCATCCTCATCCTCTTCCTGCTGGTCCTTCTTGACCATCTTCGTCCAACTCCCCCTCCGCCTCCTCCTGCTCCTCCTCCTCCTCCTCCTTCTTCTCCTGGTCCCTCTTGACCTTCCTCCTCCTCCTACTCTTCCTCCTCCACCTCCTCCTCCAGCTGGTCGCTTCCGATTCCTTCTGCCCCATTGGAGTCGTCCTTCAAGGGGGCAGCGTCTTCGGCTTTGCTCGAGAATAAGAAATTTCTGTCCGAATTAGTTTTATGGCGGAAAGCGCGTTTCCATTTCCCTCCTTCCTTTCCATTTTTATTGCGGGCATCGCTCTCTTTCTCAAAAAAAAAAAAAAAAAAAAAAAAAAAAAAAAAAAAAATCGGCCGACATTTTTTTTTTTTTTTTTTTGGGGGGGGGCTTGGTCAGGGATTTTGTTGATTATTTTTACCCTAGAAAGAACATTACTATTTATAAATAAAATCACTTGAAGACAGTTATAAGAAGTACCTAGACCCGGTCTCTGGCTAAGTGTTATTCGTTAGGTGGATATATTGAGATTAAATCGCATTTAAATGTGATTAGAAATGCCTACGTGGGACAATAGACGCAGGTCATAGACGATATGAACTACGTAATTGCGTTATTGTTATGGAGTTCGATCCTCCAGTCCTGTGGTGGTTTGACAAGTAGTGACCCTCCCTCCATATCTCCATTCCTTCCTCCCTCTCTCCCTCTATCCCTTTCTCCCTCTCCCCCTAGCTCCCTCTCCTCACTCATTCACTCCCTCTCCTCCCTCTCTACCTCCCTCCCGTCCTCACTTTTCCCGTCCTTTCTCCCTCCCTCCATCCCTCCCTTCCTCCCTGTCCTCCCTTTATAATTCTCATCCTCCCTCCCGTCTTCCCTTTTCCCTCCCTCTCTGTCCTCCCTTAATAATTCTCATCCTCCCTCCCGTCTTCCCTTTTCCCTCCCTCTCTCTCTCCCTCTCTTTCTCCCTCCCCCCTCCCTCCTTCTCTCTCTCTCTCTCTCTCTCTCTCTCTCTCTCTCTCTCTCTCTCTCTCTCTCTCTCTCTCTCTCCTCCCTTTTCCTTTCTGTCTTCCCCTCCTCCCTTCCCCCCTCCCTCCCTGCCTTCCTCTTCTCCTCTCCTTTGCCCTCCCCCTGTCCCTCTCTCCCTTCCTCCCTCTATTCCTCTCCCTCCTCTGCCCTATCTTCTTCCCTCCCCTTCTTTCCCCCCCTCTCTTCCTTCCCTCCTTTCCTCCATCTCCCCTCCCTTTCTCTCCTTCCCTTCCTCCCTTCCCCTCCTATGCCCTATGCCCTACCCCCTTCCCTCACTCCCATTCCTCTCTACCGTCCTCCTTCCCTCCCCCCTCCCCTCCCTCCCCTCCCCCGGTCTAGAATTTATGTCACATGTATTATTGTTGGTTGCCGTTGTTGTCCGAAGATCCTCTTCGGAGAGCCTCAAAGGGAGGTCGCTGGGGTGCAAGAGCCCCTCGGAAGTCGGCCATTGTCGAGTTGGTCAGTCTTCCGTTGAGGGTCTCGACATCGCCTTGGGTGTCGCTGGAAGAGCCATAACCGGTGCTGCAGAAGCTACGAAGTATTTGTCGAAGTTTCTGCGGAAGGCGCTGTAGATGTTAACGAAAACAAGATAGTGTGTCTCACAGAAGGTATGATGGTCTAGAAGACGAGGAAAAAGTT
>NC_134809.1:24565540-24568040 GCF_046742065.1 Oratosquilla oratoria | reverse complement strand
GTTATCAGTAGGTGTTGGAAATCGAACCTAGTTCCAAGCAATTACTGGATTATATTTATGGACAGAGAGGATCAGTCAAAGATTGTCACCTTTTATGTGAAAAAGTGGAAGAAATACAAAGTTAGTGTAAAGAGACCGAATACCAGCCCCTCGAGGTTGCACCTCTAGATGGTGAGGGTGTTGATGGGTTGGAGATGAGTGACAGGGAGATGATTCTAATAGACGTCTGTGTCATAGGGGCATCGCTTGTAGATACACATAAGATATATACATGCGGAGAGAAAGTAAAAGATGAATTGATTTTAGTAAGTAGGAAATGGTCAGATAGGAAAAATAATGAATAAAAAATAAAAAATAAAGAATAGACAAAACTAAAATTTAATAAATGTAAATAAATGAATAAACAATATGACATGTTAGAAGTTTTCACTCCATGAACTCCAACACTCTTCCTTCATCACTCCTCCACTAATCCTCCACCACTCCACACTCCCCTACCACTCCTTCATCACTCCTCCATTACTCCTTTACCATTCCCCACTCCCCCCCACCACTATACCACTCCTTCATTCTCCCATCACTACCAATCCACATCACGACTCCTCCACCCCTCCACCACCGCTCCACCATCCTGCCTCCAACCTACTCCTTCACCTTCTCCCCACTAGCACTCCACACCACTAATCTTCCACCATTTCTCCATCACTCCACCTCTCCTCCACCACTCTTCCGCCTCCATCCCTCTATACAAAGGGTCTGCCCTCGTGTAACCCCCATCAGAGCTAAACAATGGTGGATGCCGTTTAGCAGAGCAAATTGCCATCCGGAGCCTTGGCGTCTCTTGCTCCAAGAGGAGAACAACATGGCTGCATACAAGCGTATATATATACTCTATGTACATGCCTACGTGTAGGTATATGTGCATGGTTGTGGATATATGTATGTATATATGTACAGGTATATGTATGTGTATGTGTATATGTATGTGTATATGTATATGTATATGTATATGTATATGTATATGTATATGTATATGTATATGTATATGTATATGTATATGTATACGTATATTTATATGTATATGTATATGTATATGTATATGTATATGTATATGTATATATGTACATGTATATGTATATGTATATGTATATGTATGCATTTCCTCAGTGTATCCATACATCCATAATCCATATAAATTACTTATCACTGAATCATATTGTGACTGATTATCCTTAGAAACATTTTCCATTAATTATGGAAATATGCCATTTCCTACCATGCTACTCCTGCAAACTTGACTATGTCACCCGCATTCCTCGCATAAAATCGTCATCCCTTAAACAAAAGAAAACCTCTAAAGAGCATCACTGGTCTGAAGGTTTTTGAAGTTGTCGACATCACAGGAGGTCGCCGTTTCTGCAGACTCACTTAATTGAAACGTGTTTGCAAGGCAATGCTCAGCAAAATGCTGCAACATGATGAAATTCTTATCAATACACGACTGCGCAGTTCCCGGCCATCGGCGTAATGCAAGATTTGCAATGCCCTATTTGCAACAAGGACAGATAGCGCTGGATCGACTTTTGGGTAGCTGGTGGTAATAAGGTGATGGTTTTCCTTTCTATACATATATTTGTACATACATACATAAATACATACATACATACATACATACATACATACATACATACATACATACATACATACATACATACATGCATACATGGATACATACATATATACATACATACATGCATACATGGATACATACATATATACATACATACATAGATACACACATACATGTATACATACATACATACATACATACATACATACATACATACATACATACATACATACATACATACGTACGTACACACTCGTAATTGTATATTTGTGTGTGTGTGTGTGTGTGTGTGTGTGTGTGTGTGTGTGTGTGTGTGTGTGTGTGTGTGTGTGTGTGTGTGTGTGTGTGTGTGTGTGTGTGTGTTTGTGTGTGCATATACCAGCATGAATATACATGCAAAAACATTTGTACACATACGTATACCTCTATCCATGGAGCTTATACATATACGCACATGTGCATATACACACACACACACACACACACACACACACACACACACACACACACACACACGCACACACACACACGTACACGCGCACACACATGGGCATTGCATAAAGAAGCAGAGCACCACACTATGGAATATCGTTGCACACAAGAGAACATTGCAACACAAGACAGGTGGCATTGCCATCCCTCGTGCATCTCCTTGTCGGTCTAAATAATTCTGGCGGAAGCCTGGCACCGTACAAAGCTGGCGCCAACGTGGAAGATCCAGCACATGGCCTCTGACATCCGGTACATGGCATTTGGCACCAGGTACATGACCCTTGTCAACCGGGTCATGACTTCTGACGCCAAGATTTTATTTGTTTATTTATTCATTTATTTATTTATTTTTACACGTAGGTTTTTTATATCTGGCAC
>NC_134809.1:24548040-24555540 GCF_046742065.1 Oratosquilla oratoria | reverse complement strand
GAGGCACTGAATAGTTACGTCCGAAGCCGTCACCTTTGCCCTGTGGACTGAAGTATAGAGGCAGGTAATGAGCAATCACAGCTGGAAATTTGAGAGGCGTGCGGGATTCGAACCTACGACTAAACAAGTGTGATACCAGTATGCCTTTGATTTTGTCACAGATGGCGGCATAATGATCTCTATGTACAGATGCAACAAATGAACCAGCTTATAGAATATAAAACTAGATTGTGTCTAAGGACGGAATGTATGTACTTTCGTTTGTGATTGTACATATGGTTAAGATATATATACTTAAAGGATTGTACGATAACTGTTTGAGAACTCCTGGTCAAATTATGGGTATTTGCCATTACAGAGCTGTGCTGTCAACATATTTTATATAATTTGTTGTATATATATATATATATATATATATATATATATATATATATATATATATATTATATATATACACAAATAAACAGTGTTTGGAAAACGCAATCACATAACTCCGTATTACGTGTTCTTACATTACTAAAAACTGATCATTACTGCAGATTAAGGTAATGTTAATATTATTATTGATAAGTAAAAATAAATAAGTAACATATATATATATATATATATATATATATATATATATATATATATATGTGTATATAAATAGATAAAAGATGAACGTTAGTGTCATAATTATTGACAATAGATATTGATGGTGATAGCATAACGTAACATAAACACACTGTACCTCAGAATCACCTCCATAGGATAATATCCTACCACCCCAACCCCCACCCCCACCCCCAACCCCAACCCCATCCCCAACCCCAAAACCCAAGCCCCACCCCAGCACCAAACTCGTAACCCCAACCCCAAAGCCCTCAAACCCAAAGCCCCTAAACCTCCAAACCCCAAATCCTCAACCCAACCCCCAAATCCTCAACCCAACCCCCAAATCCTCAACCCTCAAACCCCAACACTAAGGCCCCTAAACCCCTAAACCCTAAACCCTCAACCCAACCCCCATATCCTCAACCCTCAAACCCCAATGCCAAGGCCGCTAAGTCCCTAAACCCTAAATCCTCAACCCAACCCCCAAATCATCAACCCTCAACCCCCAAACCCTCAATCCCAAGGCCCCTAAACTCCCAAACTCCAAATCCTCAACCCTCAACCCCAACCCTCAACCCTGCAGGACCCAAGACTTCTCGCTGAGTTTTGGCCACGCCCCCCACAGGCTGACCTCACGCTCATCGTCCTTCGAGTTGACATGTGGGTGAGGAATTTCGAAGAGCCATGTGACCCCGTCTTCGGGTTACCAGGAACTGGGGGGGGGGAGAGGAGGGAAAGGAGGAAGAAGAGGAGGAGGAGGAGGAGGAGGAGGAGGAGGAGGAGGAGGAGGAGGAGGAGGAGGAGGAGGAGGAGGAGTGGAGGAGGAGGAGGAGATGGAGTCAACAGTCTGCTTTTTGTAATGTATTGGAATTGTATTCACATGTTTACTTGTTTTTATATGTATTGTTATCTTAATGTTTTTGCTTTCGCTGTCGTCATCGTCGTCATCTTTTTGATATTCGTCATCCCCTTTCATCACCATCACCATCACCACCACCAACACCATCATCATCATCATCATCATCATCATCATCATCATCATCATCATCATCATCATCATCATCATCATCATCATCATCATCATCATCATCATCATCATCATCATCATCATCATCATCATCATCATCATCATCATCATCATCATCATCATCATCATCATCATCACCATCACCATCACCATCATCATCATCATCATCATCATCATCATCATCATCATCATCATCACCGCATTAGATAGATAAAAGAGTGAATGAATAAATAGCTAAAGCAAAATGTGTAGATAGACAAATAGATAAATAAATTAATAAACAAACAGGTGAACAAATATATTATTCAATAAAATACATGAATAGATAAATGGATTAATAGATAAGATAAAGAAATAAATGAGTAGATAAATGAATAAATAGAAGAATATATAAATAAATACATTGAAAAGAAATATTCTAAACATGTACAGATGGAGCAATCAAATAAAATTCACCTCAATTTAGTCACAATAAAATCTATAAATCCTCCAATTTGTTTCCTTTGGAACAGTGAATTGTTTATATATATTATTCCGGCTGAAAATTAAGTATTTCATTAATCAAATAAAAAAAAAATTATCATTGTGTTTATCCTCGTGTAATCCCTCGCTGTCGGAAAGGGCAGTTCTATAAAGTTCCATGGACAAACAAACAGAAACAGACACATTAGTTCTTACATGGCTGTTTCGGTACCTAATCTGTCATTAATATTGTTGTTACTATTATTAATTTCTTATCTATTTAGAAGTAAATTGTCCTAGTCGGAGATTTGTAACTAATTAGATGTCAAGATTTTTTTTTTTTTTATACTTTTACAGTGGAACAATCAATGACGTTGGATGATAGACTATTCCATATATTAACAACGCAGTTGAAGAAAGAGTACTTTACTACAATTGTTTTAAATCGTTTTCCTACAACTTTGTATCGGGGAAGTGATGAAGGGGAAGGGGGAGGGAGGGTGGTAGAGGGAGGGGGAGAGGGAGGGGTAGAGGGAGGGGAGAGAGAGGAGGAAAAGGGAGGAGGAGAGGGAGGGGAGGAGAAGGGGGAAAGTGGGAGGAGGAGGGGGAAAGGGTGCCACAGATATGGACAAAATAGCTTGACAGCACCTAGAGATAAAAAACAAAATATCAGGGATGGAAGGGTGGTGGTGAGCCTACGCTAGGAGGTGCTGAGTTACTATGGCCCAAACCATCACCTCTGCCCTATGCGCTTTAGGGACTGTTGGGTCAGGTAACAGTCACTGATGGTAAGCGGGGAGGAGTGTTGGAAATTGGTGAGGTTGCAATATTGGAGGTCTTACCAAAGGCGACCACCATGCTGCATATGTGTGGATCACGTGCCTGGTTGGTGATGGTTAGTGACGGTTACACCCACAACTAAGCGAATGCGAGACCAGCACGCTTACGATTACGCCACCAGCGCACACTAATTATGATACAACCCTCTGTAAGTTTGATTCAGTATAAAGTCACACCCATGCAGTGGAAAGTGAGAAACCTTTGGTAGGGCAAGACCCTGCCAGTTGAGGTAAGCCGTTTATTTATTTATTTATTTATTTATTTATTTATCTTTTATTTACTCATTTACTTATTTATTTATTTATCTATCTTTTATTTATTCATTTATTTATTTATTTATTTATTTATTTATATCTATTTATTTAAACTAAAGCGATTCCAGTTAGCTAAAGAGGCGTCACTGAACTGAAGAGGTTTCAATCTCCTTTGCGTGTTTTGATCATCTCAGATTAATTTTTGAGTCCTGAAGCGTCTGAAGGGGGAAGGTCGGAAACCCACGTGTGTATGGCACCGTCCAGTAAACAAAAGGGAAATGTTGTTTTGAGTAGCTGTCAATTTCTATACTTAGCTGTTTATTTACACATCTTGCATTTCCCTCCCGAGCATTACAGCCCTCCTCGTGCAACCCCAATCACCAACGTTTTATTTTTATTTATCTATTTATCTATTTATTTACTTACTTATTTATTTATTCATTTATTTATTTATCTATTTATCTATTTTTGCTTTGATTTGTCGAACTTATTTTGTATTATTTCATTTTATTTTGTCCTATTTAGTTTCACCCTGTGTTGTATTATTCTATTCTACTTTATTTCATTTCATTATATGCTATTTCACTTTATTAAAGCTCATTTCTTTAATTTGTTATAATATTCGTATTTTCTACATTCAACTTCTCTACATCTAATGTCACATTTACCTTTTCTAGGTTCTTCAGTTCCTGTTTTTTTTTTGTTTTTTTTTAATAATAATAGTACGCCTTAAACTTGGTCCACAGCCTTTTACTGAAAACTATTTAGTGGTAGTTAGTGAATGCCTGGTGATTCCTTTCACTGTTGAACTGGTCACCAGGAGGCAAAAGTACAGCAATGCATAAGTATATCATACACGTCATGAAAAACGTGTTGAGAATCTCTGCTTCACCACCCGCGATCAGGGTAATATATACTCCAACTACCTATCACCCGTCCCTCGACTTCTCAATACCTTCCCCAGCTACCTAACCCCCATCATCTACTTCTCAATAACTTCCCCCAACTACCTAACCCCCCAACTACCTAACCCCCAACTACCTAATCCCCCATCATCGACTTCTCAATACCTTCCCCAACTACCCTATCCCCCCACCCTCTACTTCTCAATACCTTCCCCAACTACCCTATCCCCCCACCCTCTACTTCTCAATACCTCCATCAGCTAACAGCTCCCCACCCTCAACCTCTGAATACCTTCCCCCAACTACCTAACCTTCCACCATCGACTTCTCAATTCCTTCCCAATTACCTAATCCCCCTTCTCGACTTCTCCATACTTCCCCCCAGTTAACAGCTCCCCACTCTCACCTTCTGAACACTTCTCCCCAACTATCTAACCCCCTCCAGCGATTGATTTCTCAATATCTACCTCCAATTACCTAACCCCCACCCCAACTTCTCAATACCTCCCCCGAACTACTTTACCCACCTTCCTCAACTTCTCAATACCTCCCCTAACAAACTTTTTTTCCTACCCCTAACTTTTCAATACCTACCCCATACTACCTAAACCCCCATCCCAACTTCACTATACCTCTCCTTATTACCTACTCCCTATTCCCTAACTACATACATACCCCGGACCTCTCAATTGGTCTCCGAAACTACCTAACTCCCTACAGCCCATAATCCCTAACCTCCCTCTGCTACTGCAGAGACTAGGCTCACAACTTCTTCGACCCGCCCTCGCTCCGGGACGTCATTCGAGGTCACGGTGAGGTTGACCTCGTCGGCCTAAACACGAGACGAGGTAATTAGCGCCCTTCTGACAACCTCCCACCCTTCTCTTGTTTCTGTTATTGTGTGTGTGTGTGTGTGTGTGTGTGTGTGTGTGTGTGTGTGTGTGTGTGTGTGTGTGTGTGTGTGTGTGTGTGTGTGTGTGTGTGTGTGTGTGTATTTACCTAGTTGTATTTTACGGGAAGGGGAGCTTATGCTCGTGAGTGTGTGTGTGTGTGTGTGTGTGTGTGTGTGTGTGTGTGTGTGTGTGTGTGTGTGTGTGTGTGTGTGTGTGTGTGTGTGTGTGAGTGAGTGCGTGTGTGTTTGTGATATTCACCACGGTCTTGGATTACGTGTTGAACTCATGATTGACACCTTAGAATGAGAGGTCGAAGCCTATAAATTACCCGTATGTATGCGTATGTGTATGTGTGTGTGTGTGTGTGTGTGTGTGTGTGTGTGTGTGTGTGTGTGTGTGTGTGTGTGTGTGTGTGTGTGTGTGTGTGTGTGTGTGTGTGTGTGTGTGTGTATGTGCGCGCGTGTCTGTGTATGTATATACGAATGTGTGCGCATATATATGATGTACGTGTATATGTGTGGAGAGTATGGTTTATTGAATCAATATCCAATTAATATAACATTTAATGTAATAGTATGTCAAGACAATTTCATTCACACATAGGAAAGCCCTTATATGTGTCTGGACAGCATTGGCAAGTGGCAGTCACCAATAGCTACCCATAATCTATACAGTGAAAACACTCGAATACTTTATATCATCTTTTTTAATATCTAAATCAATTAAAGGCGAGTTATAACAGTAATCAGGTATGTTTACGATTATTTGCTCATAATAAAAATATATTTGTATTTATGATGACTTCATGAATCAGGTAAGCTGATTAGCTCCTTTTCTACTGAAGGAGAGTGATGAAGAGGAATGATATGGTCTGAAGGCTTGAGGAACAAACTCGCAGGCTGAGCGGGTTAGAGCAACGTTACTTGTGGCGAAGGTCGAGGGAATGGCGGTTCGAATCCTGCCACCGGCGAAGTTAAACGAAGGGCATGGTTTATAAAATTCCACGATGCAAAGTTCTCTGTGAAGGGTACCGTTCTAGCCTTCCGATAGGGGGGAGTTTGTGACGTTAAATCATATCATCATTATGTAAGGGGCTTTTAAAGGCCATTTATACGGTCAAACAGTTTGACAAACCCGGTTTGTCAGACAAGTGTTTGAAGTGATGTTTGACCGTATGAATGGGGTATTTGGTCATCAAACACGTTTGTCGAACGTGTTTGACAACCAAATACCCTATTCACACGGTCAAACATCACTTCAAACACTTGTTTGACAAATCGGGTTTGTCAAACCGTTTGGCCGTCTAAATGCCCCTTTAGGCGCCGGCGCCCTGACCACTGAACGGGATAGTTAGAAATAACAGAAGAAATGTTATATCTAATACACAAGAAAGTAGCTGCGGTCGAAGCCATTATCGTGGCTCTATTATGCACTTGGACTGTTATGACAGGTAAGAGTTATTGCTGGGAATCTGTGAGAAGTGCGGGATTCGAACCCATAACTATGGGAATGCGAGACCAGTACGCTTGCGATTACGCCACCATTGCACTATAGAGAAACTGTGCCTAAAGGGAGAGTTGATTAAAGGGAGAGTTGATTAAAGTAGATCAAAGGCCGGGATCTACGGTCATTGAGACAGACTTCGAAAAAGACAGAAGTCACGGACGAAGAACGCATGGCTCAACCGGTCTTCGAACTCAAAAACGACTTCGATTTATCCGTAAAGTTTCTTAGCGATATTCGAATGGTTAATGAACACTAATTAATTATATTTCTTATGTAGTTTTGAATGTTTTGTTGTTGTTTTTTTTTTGTCTTTCATGTGATTTCAGTTCGTTCTTCTTTGTATAACTTTCATGTTTAGTGTTCGTGAATTCCTCCTCATATAACAAAAGTTTCAATGTATAAGTCATTCTTTTATTAATATTTCTATTCTACTCGAGTAAATTTCTATATGTATTTTCTTATGCTAGTGCAGACCATATACTAGATATAAGCATACCACGCTATGCTTAGAGATAAAATTCTAGATCGGCATTCTAATCAAAAGAGTTTATGATACCTTTGCTATCAGGATGCTTAATAAAATCACCTGGCGACAGCCAAAATCTAAAGAAATTTTCCCCTCGACATAGAAGGAATCAAACACCACAACACTAGTGATACTCACGAGAAAAAAAAAAATAATATAACAGCATCCGACTTCACAAAAAAAAAAAAAAAAAAAATTCAACCTGAGCAGCAGCACGATTGACAATAAATTACGTATTTTCTCTCTCCCGCCCTCTTTTACTCTGCATTTTGTCCAGATCACAACACACACATCCAACGCCAACTTTTTTTCATCTTTTTTTTTTTTTACTTGATTTCTTTTTTATTAATTTTTCTCTTGGGTTCCAAAGGCCACGGATATCGCGCGAGCGTTGGTTGTGTGACCCAATACTAATACTCACAGTGCTATTTGCTTGCCGTGGCAAGGGTGAGGCCAAACCAATATACGATAATCGATCGTGCAAGCAAAACCC
>NC_134809.1:24525540-24540540 GCF_046742065.1 Oratosquilla oratoria | reverse complement strand
AAAGAAACAAATAATCAAAAGATAAATGAATAAATAAACATAGAAATTGATAAGTAAATGCATAAAAACATACATAAGGATAAATGAAGAAAAATATTAATTCATAAACAAATAAATGAATAAATATATTGATTCATAAACAAATAAATCAATAAGTAAATATATAAACAATTTAATAAATAAGTAAATATATGAATATCTATTTATTAAAATAATACTTGCAATCACAAAAAAAAAAGAATGCTCAAACACACTAAATCATTTCAGTTCATAAATTCCCAAAAACTTTTATGAAAATATAATGAAATAAATAAATAAATAAAAAAGAACTAAACCTTCTTTTTTCAAAATGTTTCTTGGGGAGAGAAACGATCAGTAAAACACGAAGTGACCTGATAAGGAACTTCGATGCGGTTCCTCACGATCACTGATCGATGGAGGTCGAACACCGAACTCATGTGCGGTCGAACCGTTGACCACACAAAGGGAGGTCCCCTGGAGAGAAGAGAGATGAAAGACGAGAGAGAGAGAGAGAGAGAGAGAGAGAGAGAGAGAGAGAGAGAGAGAGAGAGAGAGAGAGAGAGAGAGAGAGAGAGAGAGAGAGAGAGAGAGAGAGAGAGAGAGAGAGAGAGAGAGAGTGACAGAAGAGAGACGAGAGAGATTGAGAGAACAAGAATAGATATACAGATGGTTAGATAAAAGGACACACACATATACACACATATACATATATATACACACATATACATATATATACACATACACATATACATACACACACGCACACACACACATAGACAGACACACACACACACACACACACACACACACACACACACACACACACACACACACACACACACACACACACACACACACACACGCATATATACATATATATATATATATTATATACATATTTATATATATACACTATATATATATTTATATATATATATATATATATATATATATATATATAAATATATAACAATACACTTTAATTCTAAGCCATCAACATCGAAAGACTCGCGGAGGCCAACATGCAGTAATTGAAACGTGGCATGGCCAAGGACTCGAACCCAGTCTAGCACGTGACAAGTGTTAGTGACTTAACCGATTGCGCCATCAAGAGAGATCACTGGAAACCATTCAGTGTTGTACATATGTATATATACATATATATATATATATATATATATATATGTATATATATATATATATATATATATATATGTATGTGTGTATGTATGTATGAGACGAAAAAAATATTGACAAATGAGAATGAAGGTGGAGTATACGAGGAAATAGTAGCTTAATTTTAATGCTTGATGTATCGACCCTTAGGGTCTTGATCACAAAGCTTTCTGATCAAGACCCTAAGGGTCGAAACGTCAAGCATTAAAATTCCCCTACTGTTTCCTCGTATACTTCCTCCACCTTCATTCTCATATATATGTATGTGTGTGTGTATGCAGCATATATATATATATATATATATATATATATAGATATATATAATTATATACAGCCGTATAAGATGTAAAATAAGTAAAAGTAAGACACCAATGTGTTGTAATGAGTAGGAACTGATAATATACAAAGAACAGGAACACCACAAGCGTAACCTTCTTCCGTCACAAATAAGATCACATGGCCTTAACTAGATCAAAATCTAACAACGTCCGTCCAGGCAGTCATACATTATGGTGTGAATCTGCACACCTATCTCCATGTCCTGCATTTTCTGCCCGCGGGGGTCTACTTGTCGTCTTGGAGATCTCTTCCACCGATAATAACTGTCCGGTCTTCTTGGGCGAGGTCTCCTCACCCTCGTTCTACTCCTCTTCCTCCTCCTCCTCAACCTCCTCCTCCTCTTCCTCCTCCTTCTCTTCCTCCTCCTCCTCTTCTTTCTCCTCCTCCTCCTTCCCGGACCCAATCACCTCCTGATCTCGCTCTTCCTCCAGTCTGGCAGGGTGAGGATGAGGGTGAGAGGAGGATCTAGTAAGTCTGGACAAAATAGGAAGAGGAAGAGGAAGAGGAAGAGGAAGAGGAAGAGGAAGAGAAGGAAGGAGGGATGGAGAAAGAGGGGAAGAGAAGAAAATAAAAAGAATGGAAAGGAGGAAAAGAGGTAAATAGTGGAGGAGGAAGAAAGGTAGAAAGAGAAAATGGGAGGGAGAAGAGGAGGTAAAAAAGAGGGACATGGTGAGGAAAGGAAGAGAGATATTGTTGGAGAGAGTGAAGGAGAGGAAGAAGAGAAGTAGTAAAGAGGATAGGAGGTCAAGAGTGAAGGAGGAGAAAGAAGGATATATTTCAGGAATGGTGGGAGAGGGAGAGGGAGAGGGAGAGGGAGAGGGAGAGGGAGAGGGAGAGGGAGAGGGAGAGGAATGAGATGAGAATAGAGAAGAGGGAGAGAGGAAGAGAGTAATGAAAAGAGGAAAAGGAAAATAAAAGAGAGAGATATGCCTTTAGGGACGAAGGAAGAGGATAAGAAAAAAAGAAAGAAAGAATGGAGGGATGGAGGTAGATGGAAAGGAAAAGGAAGAGGCAGAGAAGGGGAGAGAAAGTGGGTAGAAGTAGATAAGGGGAAAAGAGAGAACGAAGAGAAGGAGATGGGGTAGAGAAGAGAGGTAGGAAGTGAAGGAGAGAGGAAGAAAATGATAATAACCGAAGAAAATGAGGGAGTGGGAAGGGAGTGAAGGAAGAGAGGAGGACAAGGAGAGCAAGGGGAAGGGAGTAGGAAGACAAGGAGAGTAGAAGAAAATGATAATAACCGAAGAAAATGAGGGAGTAGGAAGAGAGTCAAGGAAGAGAGGAGGACAAGGAGAGCAAAAGAGAGAGAGGGAAGAAGATGGGAAAAAAAATACTAGCGAAAGGTACCCTTGTTATAAATTTTTTTCATCTAAGATTTTTTTTTTTTTTTTCAAGATAAGGTACTTTTACGTCAATATATTTATTATGGAGTTACATGGACAAACGAACAGCGAGAGATCTATTGGTTCCTACATGGCTGTTACGGTACCTATCATTATTATTATTACTATTGCTATTATGTTTTATTCTATTTTATTTTATTTTTTCTTTAATTTATCAAATTATTTTCGGAAAAATTTCTTGGGGAATATAAGTAAAACCTTACAGAATCCACGAAATCCAAAAATCTGACGAAGTCCTATGTAGGATACATGTCCTCACCAGTGATTGATTGATTGATTGATTGATTGATTGATTGATAGATTGATAGATTGATAGATTGATAGATTGATAGATTGATAGATTGATAGATTGATTGATTGATTGATTGATTGGTTGATTGATTGATTGATTGAGTGAATGAGTGAATGAGTGAGTAAGCGAGTGAGTGAGTAAATGAGTGAGTGAGTGAATGATCGAGTGAATGAGTGAGTGAATGAATGAGTGAAT
Source organism: Oratosquilla oratoria (assembly GCF_046742065.1). Taxonomy (NCBI): domain Eukaryota; kingdom Metazoa; phylum Arthropoda; class Malacostraca; order Stomatopoda; family Squillidae; genus Oratosquilla; species Oratosquilla oratoria. The sequence continues at coordinate 24,537,117 of NC_134809.1, read as the reverse complement.
GAGTAAGCGAGTGAGTGAATACGCGAGCGAGTGAGTGAATACGCGAGCGAGTGAGTGAATACGCGAGCGAGTGAGTTAGTAAGTGAATGGGTGAGTGAGTGAGTGAGTGAGTGAGTGAGTGAGTGAGTGAGTGAGTGAATGGGTAAGTGAATGAGTGAGTGAGTGATTCAGTCAGTCAGTCAGCCAGTGAGAATGAGTGAATGATTTAGATTGACGTAATAATGAAAGAAGGAAAGAAGGAAGGAAATGAAGGTAGGAAACAAAGAATTTTCCTCTCTCTCTCTCTCTCTCTCTCTCTCTCTCTCTCTCTCTCTCTCTCTCTCTCTCTCTCTCTCTCTCTCTCTCTCTCTCTCTCTCTCTCTCTCTCTCTCTCTCTCTCCCTGACGTCCGCGGACTCCCCACCGGCCCGGCCGCAGACCCGCCTCCTCCGTCACCTCACATAATGAGGCTGTGGTAGTCGGGGTGCCGGACGAGGGTGGAGGGGAGGAAAGTAAACATATTGGAAGTCACATGAAGTTGCAGAGAAAAATAAGAAAATAAAAAAAAAATAGGTAGATAGATAGATAGATAGATAGATAAATTAATAGATGAATAAATAAATAAGTAAATAAATAAATCAATAACAGAAAAAATATATTGACACACAAGTAAACAGACTGATAAACGAATGAAATATATGAAAAAACAAATTAATTAATTAATTAATAGATAAACAAAATATAAAGATATGGATGAATAAATACATAAGTAAATAAACATATAGATAGGTAACGAAATAAACGAATAAACATATAAACAAATATACAATTATATATGCAAATGACCAAATAACAAATAAATAAATAAATAATTCAATATATGTATAAGCATATGAATAGACAAGAGGATAAATGAAAACACAGATAAGTGAATAGATAACTAAATAAGCAAATATATAAGTAAACAGTTAAATAAATAGAAAAAATAAATATGAATAAAAAGTATCGTATGCCTTTTATATGTTAAATATATTCGTCGTATTTTGTTTGCAGAGCGATCCATCATGGTCTTGCATTACGTGTTGGACTCGTGATCGACAGCTATTATCATCCCGAATGAGAGCTGAGCTCAGAGCTGATATATGCCCGATCTATGGGTAATGTTGTGATCTTACATACATACACACACGCACACACACACATAACTCCCCGCCACCGAGAGTTGGAGTGCCGGCTCGCTGCACATTGATACTGATTTTCTTTTTTCAGCCTTAGGGGGGACTCGAACTCGGACCACTGGATTAGCGACTGCGAACACAGTGGCAAGAGAAGAGACCTACAGGAAATATTTGCTCCTTGTCAAAGTTAGATAAAGGGAAAATAGATTTATCTCAACGACTGACCAAACAAATGCAACAGGAAGTAATGAAAATGATATGAAGATACATAATAACAACACAACAGGACCCCGAAACATACTGAAAAATCAAACAGAAACTCAACTGGACCGGAATGCTTTGGAACCCGTGTTTTATATATGTATATATACTGTACTGTATATATATATATTATATATATATATATGCATATATATATACAGTATATATATATATATATATAAACGTAGATAAATGCATAACAACATATGTATGGGTTTAGTTATGGTTTTAGCATCTCCCTGAGCACCACGGAGAGCATAAAGTGAATTACATGAGGTCGCCCCTTTCCTAAGTTAAAGATTAGTTGTTTTTTTCTTTCTGTTGTTGTCATATTTCTTAGAAAAAGTTTGTATCCAACCTGATAATGCCTGAGGCTGCAAGTATTATGTAATGTTATTTAAATACATTTCAATATGGGTTCTTTAGGAAATTATGTTTCTTCTTCATCCCCCAGAATTTCTAAACAAGGCTGTATGTGAGTGTGTGTGTGTGTGTGTGTGTGTGTGTGTGTGTGTGTGTGTGTGTGTGTGTGTGTGTGTGTGTGTGTGTGTGTGTGTGTGTGTGTGTGTGTGTGTGTGTGTGTGTGTGTGTGTGTGTGTGTGTGTGTGTGTGTGTGTGTGTGTGTGTGATTCACCTTGGTCTTTGGAGCACGTGTTGGACTCGTGATCGACAGCTATTTCCCTCCCGGAAGAGAGCTCAGAGCTCGTATGACCGATCTATGGGTAATGTTTGACCTTACACGCACACCCAACTCCCCGCATACGAGAGTTGGAGTAACGACTAGAAGCGCAGTAATACTGAAATTATTTTCAGCCCTGGGCAGGATTGGATTCGAACCTGGACCGCCGTAGTGACAGTCTGGGACTCTACCAACCACGCCAGCGAGTCGTGTGTGTGTGTGTGTGTGTGTGTGTGTGTGTGTGTGTGTGTGTGTGTGTGTGTGTGTGTGTGTGTGTGTGTGTGTGTGTGTGTGTGTGTGTGTGTGTGTGTGTGTGTGTGTGTGTGTGTGTGTGTGTGTGTGTGTGTGTGTGTGTGTGTGTGTGTGTGTGTGTGTGTGTGTGTGTGTGTGTGCGTGTGTCCGTGCGTGCCTGCGCGTGCGTTCGCTTGTGTGTGCGTGTGTGTGTGTGTGTGTGTGTGTGTGTGTGTGTGTGTGTGTGTGTGTGTGTGTGTGTGTGTGTGTGTGTGTGTGCGTGTGTCCGTGCGTACCTGCGCGTGCGTTCGCTCATGTGTGTGTGTGTGTGTGTGTGTGTGTGTGTGTGTGTGTGTGTGTGTGTGTGTGTGTGTGTGTGTGTGTGTGTGTGTATGTATGTGTGTGCGTGTGTCCGTGCGTGCCTGCGCGTGCGCTCGCATATGTGTGTATGAAACTAAAATTGAAACTAGAACAAACCGAAACTGGGACACACTGTTGACAGCTGAAAATAAACTTGAAACTGGAGTTTATTCTAAATAAAAAAAAATGAAACTGAAACTGAAATCGTAGTTGTAATCATAATAGTAATTCTGGCAAAATATGATCATAACTATTCATTATTCTCACAGTAAATGTAATAATAACTCTAACTAAATATAATTGTTACTGCAGATATAGTTATACCTTTACTTATAACGATATGTTGCCAAAACTGTTACCTCATCTATAGACGTACAGTATATTTAACTATACCTTTACCATTCTATAACTAAAAGCCGATAATAATAATTATTATTATCACTTTTATTTAATTTTTCTAACACTAGAAGAAAAAAAGAGGACAAACCATCCCTTTGGTGTAGTACCAAATCCCCCTAACCTAACCTAATCTAACCTAACCTAAGCTGAACCTGAGATAAACTAACCTAACCTAATCTGACATAATCTAACCTAACTTAACCTAAGGTAACCTAACCTAACTGATGGATGTTTTGTCATACACTGGGTGGGGTGGGGTGGGGGGGTGTCGGTACCCTATCAAAGCATATGGTGCCTGCGCGGTCCCACAAGGTAACCCCCTTCTCCCCCTTCCCCTCCCCCCCGGTGGAACCCAGCGCTCCCCTGGGGTCCTCCTAGGCGATGACGGCGATGTGACAGGACCATGGGGTCGGTGGAGTCCCCCAGGGACTTCCATAAAGACAGACACTCTGTGACAGGAGATATTGTGGCGTTCGACAGTGACAGCGTATATCGTTTACACTTGTCAATGGAGCTGTATTTAATGATAATGCTGAGTGCATGTAAGTGTGTGCGTGCATATACATACACACACGCACGCACACACACACACACACACACACACACACACACACACACACACACACACACGTTTTCTTTCCTTTTTTATTTTTTTTGTTTCGTTTTCTTTCCTTGTTTCTTTTCTTTTCTTTCCCTTTTCTCTCATTTTCCTTTTCCTTTTTTTTTTTCTTTTTTATTCAAGTTAATCCCGTAACTTCATCCTAAAATATAATATCTTCTTTGTCCCTCTTATCTATTTCTTTGTGCGCTAGTGGCATAGTCGGAAGCGTACTTGTCTCACATTCGCGCAGATCTCTTCTATCCAAGCAGTGACCGTTACCTGCCTTCAGAGTTCAAACCCATAGAACAAAGGTGACGGCTTCGGCCGTAGCTATCTCGTACACGTAGGCTTCTCACTACCATCTTTAATGTCCTGACAACGATCGCCCAATCAACTTTTACTCATTTCTCTTCCAGTGATGGAAGGTCCAGTGCTTTCAGTCTCTCAATTTGTGTGTGTGTGTGTGTGTGTGTGTGTGTGTGTGTGTGTGTGTGTGTGTGTGTGTGTGTGTGTGTGTGTGTGTGTGCGTGTGTGCGTTTGTGCGTGTATGTGTGTGTGGTGTGGTGTGTGTGCGTGTGTGTATGCGTGTGTGTGTGTGTGTGTGTGTGTGTGTGTGTGTGTGTGTGTGTGTGTGTGTGTGTGTGTGTGTGTGTGTGTGTGTGTGTATGTGCGTGCGTGTGTGTGTGTATGTGCGTGCGTGCGTGTGTGTGTGTGTGTGTGTGTGTGTGTGTGTGTGTGTGTGTGTGTGCGTGCGTGCGTGTGTGTGTGTGCGTGCGTGTGTGTGTGTGTGTGTGTGTGCGTGCGTGTGTGTGTGTGTGTGTGTGTGTGTGTGTGTGTGTGTGTGTGCGTGCGTGCGTGCGTGTGTGTGTGTGTGTGTGTGTGCGTGTGTGTGTGTGTGTGTGTGTGTGTGTGTGTGTGTGTGTGTGTGTGTTTGTGTGTGTGTGTGTGTGTGTGTGTGTGTGTGTGTGTGTGTGTGTGTGTGCGTATGTGTGTGTGTGTGTGTATGTGTGTGTATGTTGTGTATGTGTGTGTGTATGTGTGTGTATGTTGCGTATGTGTGCGTATGTATGTATGTATGTATGTATGTATGTATGTATGTATGTATATGTGAATCTTTATACGAATGTGTACATGCATATATGTGTGCATATACAGCTCACCGATTCCAAGAGAGAGAGAGAGAGAGAGAGATCTAATCATTGTTCATACACGCTTACATGTATAATGCATGCGCGTAGCCCCCGTATGCAGATGTGGGTCCACAAACGACCTTGCGAATTGCGGTCTCCCAATTGCGCTCTTTTTCGTTTTGTCAGATAATTTCATTCAAGAATGCAAGAATGTCCTCATGTTTGTATGCGCATGTACACACTGTAGTTTATGAGCGTTTGTCTGCATAAGCCTAGGTGGCAAAACCCATTACACTTCTGTTCATAACCTGTACATTTGTGGTGATTACTACTTTGCCGAGGGGTAGTCTATGTATTCCTGTTGGGCTACCTACCTGCGGCCGAAGCCGTCACCTGTCCCCTTTGTGTATAAAGGGCCGTTGGGGAGAGGTAATAACAGTCACTGCTAGGAATCGGAGAGGAGTGCGGGATTCGAACCCAACCCAAAACACAAGGATACAAGTTTATCTAGACAAATTAAAAAAATTAAATAACGAAATTTTTAAAATATATTTTCGTTTTTTTTCCTAACTTATGATAGATATGTACTGTATGTATGTATGTATGTATGTATGTATGTATGTATGTATGTATGTATGTATGTATGTATGCGTGTATGTATGCTAACACGCTTAGAGTAGGTGATTCCACATTGCTGGAGTGTTTTTTATTGCTTCTGGACCTAGTGTTAAATAAGCTCTATTATAACTCCATCACTGAAGAAATAGTGTTATGGGTAAGTTAATAAACAAGTAAATAAATGAAAAATTAAATAGATAAATAGATAAATGAATAAATAAACATATAAATTTACAGACAAAAATATTTTAATGTAATAGAACTAAATAAGATAAGAATGATTAAATGGATAGATAAATAGATAAATAAAATAAAAGGTTACCCTGTCACTGTTTGTGGAGGTCAGGAGTTAAGGCAGTTTGAGTCTTACATGGCAGCAAGCGAGTTCGTAGTGAGGGGTGACTACAATAAATCCCGATCCAAAAAGACCTCTACAAAGAGGCACCGTCCTAACTTTCTACGAGATGGCGACATCGTCAGGTTAAACCGTAAAGTTAATGACACACGTACAAGTACGACCCGGCAGTAACCAAAATGAATCTAGAAAAAGTCACCCGATGCTGAGAAGGGGACCACTATAGTAAATAAAATCACCTGACGGCAAGTAGAACAAATAAGAAGGAACCAATTGAAACGGATTATCATTGTTATTATTATTATTATTATTATCAATACTATTATTATTATTATTATTTATTTATCTATTTGTTTATTTTTAAAGAATAGGCCAGTTGCACTTTTTTTTTTTTTTTTTTATTCTCTTGGTTCACATTACTTTATACCCATGGAAATTGTTACCTGGACTTTAGGGTAACCAGGAAGGGAACAAATCTAACGCACGACAAAGGGCATGAGAGAAGGTAAGAAAAAATTCCCCAAAAGAAACATATGTGTATATACAGTATATACACAGAAAAGATGCCTTTTCTAAACTAATTCCACCTAACTGTTCAATTCATAGAAGTATTCTGTAAGGTGAAGGTTCTATGCCTATAGGAGCTTTGTTTCAGCTGCAGCCGTCAGCATTGGTCTTCACACTTCATTCAACCGGGGCAAGTGATATCAGTGACCTCGTTTGAGATCGAGGTGGGATCTTTGTTGTCACGGGACGGGGACGAAACCGTACCCGCCACAGCGAATTGATGACCAGGGAAACAAAAAAGGAAGATTCTGTTTTCGGTGACGCCAGACGATTTTATTCAGCTGAGGGGAGACCCTGATGTAGTGCGCTGAACGCCTCCAAGGCGTAAGGGCAAGTAAGAGCACAGGTTCTGACACTTGGGACGTCGAAGTTCAGGGTCTTCCGGTTTGAGTTCGCAGACTGATTTGCCGAAGAGGTTGAAAACCTCCAGAACTCGTAGTCAGAACTCCCAAAAGGAAGAGAAACAGGAGTCTGATGTTAGTATGGAGCACGCACGTATTCGTCACATAGGTCGGCAGATACAAATTCTCCAAAGAGGATACCGAGGACATCTTATGGGCAATATATATATATTTGGGCAAATGGGCGTGGTCTTCGACTGTCGACGCTTGCGAGGGATTCCATTCAACCTCGAGCTGCTAGAGAGGCCTTCAGATCATTGATGACATTCTTGAGATGTGCTGACCGCAGCATCTCTTTCTCCAGGCTCTCTAGCAGCATTTCATTTTCCAGGATGAGGTCGTCGCAGATCCTGCATCCAGACTCCTGGCCTGAGTCTTCTTCGAAGTGCTGGAGGGCGTCACTCCAGACTTCGGGTTCTTCATGGGCGAGAGGTGCAGGTTGTTCTTCCTTCTCTGCAGACCTCTTTGATCCTCTGCCCTTCACGAGGAATCGCCCGACGATCTCGAAGAAGCCAAAAACGATGTTGACCAACTGAGCGCCCGTGGAGGTCATAACTTGCTATATGACGCCATGTCAATGGCAGGGAGCGAAAAGTAAGGAAACCTCAGAAAAAATGACAAGAACACAGATGACGTCGAAATGGACTGAGGTGGTATACTTCGGGCTGATACTTTCACTGTGGATGGGTCTTACTCAAATGAATAAAATCGCCTGGAGACAGACAAAATCGAAACGTTGTGCCCTTGAAGTGATTTAAAGTTATATATATATATATATATATATATATATATATATATATATATATATATATATGTATATATATATATGTGTATATATATACATACATATGTGTGTGTGTGTGTGTGTGTGTGTGTGTGTGTGTGTGTGTGTGTGTGTGTGTGTGTGTGTGTGTGTGTGTGTGTGTGTTTATATATATATATATATATATATATATATATATATATATATATATATATATATATACATGTAAGGACGCCACCCTGTCGACTGCATCAATCTAAAAACATTCTTATGATTCTTGCCTCCATCTCTCTCTCTCTCTCTCTCTCTCTTTTCCTTCATTTGCCAACCTTGCTCACACCCTCAACACTTCCTGAGACAACCCTCTATTGAATAAAATCATTTAGTATTTATCAGAAAGAATCGTTCATGTACATAATTGAGTCTTAGGGCTTGAGCGAAATAGACTGAAACACACTTTCGTGAAAGGGTCACCTCTCATCCGAATAAATTCGGCTGAATTTTGGAAAGAAAAAGTTGATAAAGTTTGTCAGCGGAAGGAAGAAGCTGACATATGGTCTCGTCAGCACAAGAACACACCACAGACGAATCAAATCGTCTGGTTATTTGTTTCCTCTTTCATTCTTTTCCCTTCCTCTCACTATTCTTCTTGTCTCCTTTTCCTCTACACTTTCCATTTTCCAATCCTCACACTATCCTCTCCCTACCTCCTATCCTCTTCCCCTTCTGTCTTCCTCCTCACCATCCCTCCTCTTTTCCCTCCTCTACCTTTTCCCTCTCCTTTTCTTCTTCCATCCTATACCCTATTTCTCCTCTTCTCCCATTTTCTCTTCCTCTTCCTCCTACTCTTCCTCTTCCCTCCTTTTACTATTCTCCCTTTCTCCATCTTCCTCCTTCTCTTCCTGCTTCACGTAATTCTTCTCCCATCCCCCTCTCTCCTCCATCTCTTCCCCTTCCTTCTCTCCTCTTCTTCTCTCTCACTTTTACCTCCTCCTTCGCTTAGTTGTTGGTTCGAATCCCGTACTCCTCTCCGAGCCCAAGCAGTGACTGTTACTTGCCCCAGCAGTCCTTATAGCGCTTAGAGCACAGGTGGTGGCTTCGTCCGGAGATACTCAGCGTCTCCTAGCGTAGGCTTTTCACTTTCTTCTTCCACACAATCCAAAAATTTCTACTTTACCTTCCCCTTACACGTCTTCCTCCTTCTTCTCCTCCTCCTCCTCTTCCTCTTCTTCCAGTTCTCTCTTTATTCTCTCTCTCTTCCCTCAATCATTCCCTTATTTCCATCTCCCTCTCTCATCTATTCTTCTCTTCTCCCACCTCCGCTACTTCTCTCCACCATTTTCTCCTCTTCCCATTTCCCTCCTTCTCCTCCTCCTCATCTCTCTTTCTCCCCATCATTCCTCCTCTCCCTTTCCCCCTCCCTTTTCCCTTCTGCCTCCTTTCCTCCCTCCCTTCACCTTTTCCCACCATATTTATATCTTTCCTCCTCACCCTCCCTTTTCTCTCTCCTCTTTTGCCTTTCTTCCTCTCCCTTCTCAAAATGCACTGTGTGAAACGTAGGCTTACACAATATAGAAAGCAGGTATACCCTAGATAACATCTTTTAGAGAAAACTGAGGGCGTGAGAGACATGGGAGTGCTAGTGATTCCTGATCATAAATTCAGGAAACAGTGCATTAGCGCCTGGAATAGATCTAACAGAGCATTGGGTTTCATTTCTAGGACGGTTATAAATAAAAGTGCAGAGGTAATTATCAAAATATATAAAGCGTTAGTTAGACCCATCCTAGACTATGCGGTATAGTTTTGGTGTCCGTTCTATAGAATGGATATCATTTCACTAGAATCAGTACAGAGGAGAATGGCCAAAATGATAAATGGGCTCAGAAATTTACATTACAAGGAAAGGCTTAGATGCTTTAATTTACACTCTGGAAAGACGTAGAGTGCGGGGTGATCCGACAGGGGTGTTCAAGTGTATCAAGGACTTTAACAAGCGTGATACAGACAAGGTCATCATATTAGGACAACAGGGCAAAATCGCAGTATTGTATTGAAATTGGACAACTTTAGATTTAGGAAGGAAATAGGCAAGGTCTGGCGTACCAACAGAGTGGTCCACGAATGGAAGATTTAGTAACCATGTAGTGAGCGCTGAAACTATCGGTTGCTTTATTAAGAAAAAATCAAACAAGTTTATAGATTGGGAAGATAGGTGGTAATGGACAGGGAACTGCCTAGTGTAGGCCTTATGGTCTTTTGGAGTCTCCTTCATTCTTATGTCCTTATGTTCTCTCATTTCCTCTCCTTCACCCTCCCTCCTATCTCTTTCAAGCCACCTCCTCACCTCCTATTTCCCCTTTCACTTCCCTCCCTTTCTTCACCCTCTCCTAATCTTCTTCCCTTCCATAATTGTTCTCGTTCTCTTCTACCTCCGCACCTCCCTTCCTTCCAACTACCTTTCCTCCCATACTTCTCATTTTCTCCTCTACTCATCTACTTTCTACATCCACCCTTCCTCCTACCTTTCTCGTTCCACTCCACCTTCCCTGTCTCTCGTCTCCTCTCTCTCTCTCCTTCGTCTCCGTCCTCTTCTTTTTCCACCTCCCTTCCTCGTCACCCTCCTCCACCCTCACTCTAGTTCCTCCACCCTCCCTTCCACCTTCTCCGTAACAACTCCGCTCCCCACCCGTGCTTGTGCACACCCCCACTCCACCCACCCACCACCCTCTGGCCTCTCAGGTTCCACATGACCAGATGTCCACCAGGAAGACCTTCCACGGTGTCCAGGATATCCGAAACGAGCACACGCGTAAGCACGCGCTCACGTGTGTGTGTACGTGTGTGTATGTATATACATATGTGTGTGTGTAATATGTTCATACGTATGTGTGTGTGTATGTGTATGTACATATGTGTGCGTGGGTGCGTGCTTGCGTGCGTGCGTGTGTGCGTGTATGTATGTGTGTGTATGTGTGTATGTGTGTGTGTGTGTGTGTGTGTGTGTGTGTGTGTGTGTGTGTGTGTGTGTGTGTGTGTGTGTGTGTGTGTGTGTGTATGTGTGTGTGCGTGTGTGTGACTATTTATGTATGTACTCACATCCTTCCGCTTGTGTGTAAAAGAGGGAGAAAGAGAGGAAAGAAAAAGATGGAAAGGAAGTATAAGTAAGGAGGAATAAAAAAAGTGCAGGAGTGGAAGGAGTAGAAGATGGAGGAGTAGGGGAAATAGGAGTAGAAGGTGGCGCTGGTATTAGTGTTGGTAATGGTATTATTGATGATGATGGTGATGGTAATGGTAATGATAATGGTAATGGTAATGGTATTGGTGATGATGATGGTGATGGTGATGATGATGATGATGATGATGATGATGATGATGATGATGATGATGATGATGATGATGATGATGATGGTGATGATGATGATAATGGTGATGATGATGACGATGATGATGATGATGATGATGATGATGATGATGATGATGGGGATGGGGATGATGATGATGGTGATGATGATGATGATGATGATGATGATGGGGATGATGATGATGGGAATGGGGATGATGATGATGATGATGATGATGATGGGGATGATGATGATGATGATGATGATGATGATGGTGATGATGATGATGATGATGATGATGATGATGATGATGATGATGATGATGATGATGATGATGATGATGATGATGATGATGATGATGATGATGATGATGATGATGATGATGATGATGATGATGATCATCATCATCATCATCATCATCATCATCATCATCATCATCATCATCATCATCATCATCATCATCATCATCATCATCATCATCATCATCATCATCACCACCATCATCATCATCATCATCATCATCATCATCATCATCATCATCATCATCATCATCATCATCATCATCATCATCATCATCATCATCATCATCATCATCATCATCATCATCATCAACTTCATCATCATCATCATCATCATCATCATCATCATCGTCATCATCATCATCATCATCATCATCATCATCATCATCATCATCATCATCACCATCACCATC
>NC_134809.1:24505540-24508040 GCF_046742065.1 Oratosquilla oratoria | reverse complement strand
CTGAGCACCTCCTGGATGACGGGTCATCCCTGAACCCTGCCCACCGCCCTGGGTCAGAAGCAGTGTCGCAAGACACAGTACATCCACAGCAAGGAGAGTATGTGATAGAAGAAAGCTAAAGATAAATGTGGGTAAAAGTAAGGTGATGAGATGTACAAGGGGTGAAAGTGGCAGTAGACTGGAAGTGAACATTAAGGGAGAGCGACTGGAGGAAGTGGATAGTTTTAGATACTTGGGTGCAAGTGTAGCAGGAAAAGGTGGAGTGAAGGTGGAGGTAGAATGTAGATTGAGAGAAGCGAGTAAATGCCTTGGTGGTTTAAAGAGTGTAATGAGAAATAGACATTTGGGAATGGATGCGAAGAGGAGACTGTATGAAGGAGTGATTGTGCCAACAGCACTGTATGGGGCAGAAACGTGGAACATAATAATAATAATAATAATAATAATAATAATAATAATAATAATAATAATAATAATGATAATGATAATGATAATGATAATGATAATGATAATAATAATAATAATAATAATAATAATAATAATGATAATAATAATAATAATAATAATAATAATAATAATAATAATAATAATAATAATAATAATAATAATAATAATAATAATAATAATAATAATAATAATAATAATAATAATAATAATAATAAAAATAATAGTAATAATAATAATAATAATAATAATAATAATAATAATAATAATAATAATAATAATAATAATAATAATAATAATAATAATAATAATAATAATAATAACAATAATAACAATAATAGCAATAACAACATTAATATTAACAGTAATATTAACAGTAATATTAACAGTAATATTAACAATAATTGTAATAATAATAATAATAATAATAATAATAATAATAATAATAATAATAATAATAATAATAATAATAATAATAATAATAATAATAATAATAATAATAATAATAATAATAATAATAATAATAATAATAATAATAATAATAATAATAATAATGATAATAATAACAATAATAATAATATTACTATTATCATTATTAATAACAATAATAATAAACAATGAGAAAACCATCATATCTCAGTACGTAAGAAATAAATTAATAATAAAAAACAAACAGTAGAACAATATCTACTTTGGTACTTGAGCTTTCAAACAAACACAATAACTTACCTTATCTCTAAATTTCGTGGTACTTCCTTTGGTGAATGAGTTGCCTGAAATGGGCTTCTTGAATGGGCTAATCGAATTAGTTTAATCACTTTGGTCTGGCTAATCAAACCGTCTACTTTTAGCCAAAATACATTTCAACAAAGTATTGCAACCAACATACGACAAACTTTTGTGTGTCCTGTAGTTTAGCTATGGCCAAGTTAATTTCACTTAAAAAGATAACACTGCTAAAGGGGCACAAATTTGTAATAACTTATCCTTGAATTATGAAGGTTTTGAATTTATAGTAACGTACCGCTGTGGTTTGTTGAAAGTTGCAAAAAAAAAAAAAAAAGTCACAAGAACACAAATGAAAACAATGAGCTCTCTCTTGTGGCCACTTTCGAAGCAGACGTCGAGTTTAACCGACATTACGTCACGAATGAGACACGCGCCCTGCCCTACTTCTCATGATGACACAGATTATTTGTTTTTTCATTCCCTATATCCAAAATAATATTGATAAATAACTATATAATAATTTAGTACTTTATTATAATCATGTTAGTTCTATATCATCTATACATATATATATTCTATTATTTAAAAAAAGAGAATATCAGAACAAGCATATCGTAAGTTGCCGTCCGCTGCTTTTTCTCGTTATTCCAAGAATAACTAATCTAGTCAATTTAATTTTCAGATATAAGATTACAAAATCATTATTTTTGCAATGACATAATGAAAATAAGCAGGTATCATTATTGCGTGGGGAATCAACTTTTTTTTCAAGATCCTGTTGGTTTTCATTATTTTGTGGTGTTGGTAAGGTTACTAGGATCTTTGCATTACGAGGCTGAGGACAAACCGAACACACCACAAAAATATGAGAACAAAAAATACCCAAACATATTTCCTATATCAGTGAATCATTCTATATATTCGAAAGTCTATCTCAAACTATTTGTTTAATTTAATTAAATATTCCGTAAGGTGAGGAGCTTGTCCCTGAAGAAGACACAAGTGGTCACGGACCGGGTACGAAACCACACGCGCCACAGCGAATTGATGACCAGGGAAACAAAGGAGAAAGATTCTGTTTCCGGTGACGCCAGGTGATTTTATTCAGCTGAGGGATGACCCTGATGTAGTGGGCTGAACGCACCCAAGGCGTCAGGGCAAGCAAGAGCACGAGGGCCGATATTTGTAACTTCGAGGATCAAGGTCTTCCGGTTTGAGTTCGAGGGCTGATTTGCCGAAGAGGTTGAGAACCTCTAGAACTCGAGGTCAGAACTCCCAAAAGGAAGAAGTAGAAGCAGAGTCCATAAAAGAAGGATGCTGTTAAAAC
>NC_134809.1:24480540-24483040 GCF_046742065.1 Oratosquilla oratoria | reverse complement strand
AATGGTTACCTGGAGAATAAGCCATTGAATATCTGTCTCTCTCTTCTTGGTCAGAAAAATTCCAATTTGATATATAAACACCCTAGAAAAGGAAAGTGTATTTGTATGTATTGAATGCAATAAGAAATAATTTTTTTTTTTTTTTTTTTTTTTTTTTTTCTTTCAAACACAATGAAACAGTGAGTTTCATATTTGTATAGTTTCTATGTGGACGTTCTGTTCCTCGTGAGTTTGTTTGACTCGTATACCCAAACAAGATGAGTCACTGAGGGTTGGGGGTGAGGGTGGGTCGGAAAGTGGGAAGAATAATGTTTATAGGAGGTCAGGATACTTCCTAAGTTAGCTGAGTTGCTTCAAAACGGTAGATGTAAAAAGTTGTATAGTGTGGCATTATTTTCATAATCAATGTTTAATATTTTCCGTTAATCCTAAGTGAAACTGATTGGATATATACTGTATATATATATATATATATATATATATATATATATATATATATATGTATATATATATGTATATGATAATATGTACAGAAGCTGTGCTTCAAGCTTTGTAAATAGTCTGAGTTATATATATCTAGCGGAGAAACCACGAACCAGAGCCATCGGAGTGCGTGTCTTGCGTTCTGTCTTCGGCAAAAGAAGTCCCTTGTTTTGATGTCCTTGGTCAACGTCTCATGTTGCTTTGGTCTCTTCAGGGGGAGGGGGAGGGGGAGAGGGGGAGTTCTTGTATCCCAGCCTGGTGTCTCCCCCAGGGGACCAGCCGCCCGGTCTGGCATGCTTCGGGAACCACATGGTGCTTAGGCACCATGTGGTCTGACCACAGACATTTCGTCACCTCCAAAGTTTTCATAACGAATGTCCCGAACCGGTCCAGATGATGCTGGACAGCGTTTCGGGTCCTCGTGTTTTGACCTCTTGTGGGGTCTTCGGGTCTGTTTTGATGTCACCTGTTTTGCTTCATCATGGCACCAAATTCAAGGGGGAAGAGAGAGGGGGGAAGGGAGGGAAAGGGGAAAGGGGATTAGTCTGTTTTTTACGTACTCTTCTTCACCTGCTTCGAATTGTAGGCCCTTGATCTTCCTTTGACATGCGATCTCGCTCGTTTGGGATCTTCTACTTTTAACTTCCGAGGAGAACCGACATCATCGAAGGGTGACCCTTCAGTGTGCGGATGTTCTTGTAACCTGAATAAAATCGTCTAGCGTTAATCAATACAGAATTGTTAGATATTCGTTGTGGTACACAGTAAAGGGGTATCTGGGAAATGTTTGTGCAAGAATTTTCATTTTTGGAAAGAGATAGAGGAGTTAAGAACGGTAGGTGTGGTAGATGGTGCCATAGATAGTACTCGCTATCAGCTCCAAACCTGGAAGATAAACGGTGATATTCTTAATAAAATCTTTCCTTATATAAATCTTATATAAATCCTTGGAAAGGAAAGATTTATATAAGGAAATATTTCTTTTAAGAATACCACCGTAAGATTCTTACGGTGATATTAAACAAAAAAAAGCCTTATATGAATATTTCCCTTCCAAGGATTTATATAAGATTTATATAAGGAAAGAATAATTTTTAAGAATACCACTGAAAGAACTCTCCTCGGTCGTTAATGCTCACAGTGGTAATGGTTGTTAGAGTAAATGTGATAGTTAGGTTGTAATGGTGATGTTGTGGTTAAGATTATGATCGTAGAGAAAACTAAGACAATGGTGATGGTGATGGTGATGATAAGTGCCAAAGATGGTGATAAGTGCAGAGGTAATGGTGATAGTGATGGTGATTGATTGTGGTGGTGTTTGTGACACTGTTTATGGTGTTAGAGATTATTGTACATACATACATACATACATACATACATACATACATACATACATACATACATACATACATACATACATACATACATACGTACCTACGTACATACATACATACAAACATACATGCATACATACATACATATATGCATGGGTACATAGATACATACATATATATATACATACATGCATATATACATACATGCATACATACACACATACATACATCTATAGACATCATTTACATGTATACACATGTTTATATACATATATATATATATATATATATATATATATATATATATATATATATATATATATATACACAATATTTCCCCATGGTGAGTGGTCGAAAGGCCCCCCCCAAAAAAAAAAAAAATAATGATACAATAATAATAATATTAATAATAATAATAATGATAATAATGATTGATAATGATAATAATAATAATAATAATAATAATAATAATAATAATAATAATAATAATAATAATAATAATAATAATAATAATAATAATTAATAATAAAAATATAAAAAAAAATAATAACAACAATAACAATAATAATAATAACAATAATAATGATAATAATAGTAATAATAATGATAATGATAATAATAATAATAATAATAATGATAATAATAATAATAATAATAATAATAATAATAATAATAGTAATAAT
>NC_134809.1:24470540-24475540 GCF_046742065.1 Oratosquilla oratoria | reverse complement strand
TGATCAATTGGGCGCCCGTGGAGGTCATAACTTGCAGTATGACGCCATGTCAATGCAATGGTTCCGAAAAGTGAGGAACCCTCACACTCGATGACAAGACCACAGATGACGTCGAAATGGACTGAGGTGGTCTTCTTTGGGATGAGGAAAAGATACATACATACATACATACATACATACATACATACATACATACATACATACATACATACATACATACATACGTAGATACACACTACACACACACACACACACACACACACGTGTGTGTGTGTGTGTGTGTGTGTGTGTGTGTGTGTGTGTGTGTGTGTGTGTGTGGGTGTGTGTGTGTGTGTATGTGTGCGTGCGTGCGTGTGTGTGTATGTGTGTTTTTTGTGTGCATATGTGTGTGTGTGTGTCTGTGTGTGTGTGTGTGTGTGTGTGGTGTGTGTGTGTGTGCGTGTGCGTGCGGGACGACAGGTGGTGATGGATACGGAGCTGCCTAGTGTAGGCCTTATGGTCTCTTGCAATCTCCTTTATTCTTATGTTCTTGTGTGTGTGTGTGTGTGTGTGTGTGTGTGTGTGTGTGTGTGTGCGGGTGTGTGTGCGTGTAATGGCGTTCTTAACGAAATAATTTACCACACTCCTGCGGTATTTCTCTGGGCCCGAGTTTCTATCTCAACGGTGCTAGTGAGTGCCCAGAGAAATGTCCCAGGAGTGTGGTCAACTATTTCGTTAAGAGTTCCCTCACACATTTTTCTACTTTGACTGCCACCAATGCTGAAATGCAGAGAGTCTCACAGCTCCTTGTCAAAAATGGTTAACCTGAACAATTAGTTGATGAGACGATAAAGGGGTATTTACATAGTATCATGACACAAGCCCCCTCACTAAGAAAAATACACTGTAACATTCCCCTCTACAAGAACTTCATGTCCTCCGAACACAAAGAAGACGAAAAGGCTATAAAAAGATAATCAGCAACAATGTGACCCCTGCAGACCTCAACGCCATTCTGAAACTCATAATTTTCTACAAAACAAATATAACATCAAGCTTCATCATGAAAAATAGCTGCCTCCCACAGACAAGGCCTTTACAAGAGGTGAATCTTATATGCCAATTTTCTTGCAACTTTGGTGACTGCAGCCGCCTCAATTCATCATATATAGGTTCAACTACTACCACCTTGTCAAAAAGTATGACAGCGCATTTGCATACTCCGTCACATCAGTAACATGCACGGACACTCCCTCACCAGACAACAACTACAAACGCAAACATCGGTACTGTATCGAAAACAAGGCAGAAGGAGATTAAGGATGGCAGAATAAAATTTTATTCGTCTGAATAGACCATCAATCAATATACAGCTACAATCTGAAGTTTCACTCCCATTAATGAAAAAAACCTTACTAGCAACCTACGGGCAACTTGTTGGCGCTCCGTGGGTAGCCACGTCAACACTCTCATCCAGGGTTTATTCGCGGTTACAAAATCCCCCCCACCAGACTCCATATGTCATTTCTGTCTCTTGCATCATTGTTTTTATTGGAACTCCTGAAGATGACCTCTTATTGGGTCGAAAGATCTCGAGTAAAACAACACGTGTCATAAAAATTATTCACTAGCGAATTTCTCATATGGTTACAATGGGCGGGGAGTTGGGTGTGTGTGTGTGCGTTTAAGGTCACAGGATAACCCATAGATTGATCGTTCATATATGAGATCTGAGCTGTCTTCAGGGAGAGAATAGCTGTCGATCACGAGTCCAACACGTGTTCCAAGACCATGATGAATCACACGCACATGCACACACAAACAAAACACACACACATACACACACACACACACACACACACACACATAATAATAATGATAATAATAATTAATGATAATTAACAATAATCTATAATGATAATGACAATAAATATAATAACAATAATAATAATAATAATAATAACAGCAATAATAATAATAATAGTAATGATGATGATGATGATGATAAAAAAAACTTCTAAAATAGGGAACAGGTGAATGGCAAAATCAAAGCAAGCAGATATCATGATTACGTGGGGAATAACTTTTTTTTCAAGATCCTGTTTGTGTTCAGTATCTTGCGGTACCGGAAAATGTTACCAGGATCTTTGTATTAAGAGGGTGTTAACAAGCCAAACACACGACAAAACATGTAAGAACAAAAAATAGCCTTATTACCTACATCAGTAAATCATTCTATACATACGAAAGAATACCTCAAACTGTTTGTTTAATACATCAAAATATTCTGTAAGATGAGGAGCTTGTGCATGAAGAAGTTTTGCTATGGCCGAAGCCACCAGCATTGAGCTTCATTCGTCGAGCAGCCAGGGCAAGTGACAGGTATCAGTGACCTCGTTCAGGATCGAGGCGGAGCTTTATTGTCACGGGGCGGGGACGAAACCGTACCTGCCACAGCGAATTGATGACCAGGGAAACAAATGAGGAAGATTCTGTTTCCGGTGACGCCAGGTGATTTTATTCAGCTGAGGGACGACCCTGATGTACAGTAGTGGGCTGAGCGTCTTTAAAGCGTGAGGTCAGTAAAAGCACGAGGGCTGATATTTGGGACATCGAGTATCAAGGTCGCCCGGTTTGAGTTCGAAAACTCGAAGTAAGAACTCCCAGAAGGATGAAGAAGAGGAAGAGTCCATGAAATTGTGGCTGCTGTTAGAACGGTCTGCAGATACAAGTTTAATTAAGGAATGGTAAGACCGATGACGTCTTCCTCAGGAGCTGTCTCCAGAGAGTAAATAGACGCCTTCATGTGGTGGGCTATTTGCATCTTTGTCCACGTGGGCGTAGTCTTCCATTGACGACTATTGGGGCTTTAGTTCTTCTTCAAGAGTCCTCTCCTGCGAGGAATCAGAGAATTTCTTATTGTGGGCGATGTACATCATTTGACAGATGGGCGTAGGCCTCGGGTGACGACCATTGTGAGGGCTTCAATTCAACCTCGGGCTGCTAGAGAGGTCTTAAGGTCCTCGATAACGTTTCTGAGATGTGCTGCCAGCAGCATCTCTTCTTCCAGCCCCTCTAGCAGCATTTTGTTCTCCATTACGAGGTTTTTGCAGGACCTGCAGCCGGAGTCCTGACCTACAATATCTTCCTCGAAGTACTGGAGGGCATCGCTCCAGACTTCGGGTTCTTCTTGGGCGAGAGGTGCAGGCTCTTCCTTGTTCTCTGCACACCTCTTGGATCCTCTGCCCGTAAGGAGGAAGCGCCCGATAAAGGTGGAGGTAATCTTGAAGAAGCCGAAGATCCCGTTGATCAATTGGACGCCCGTAGAAGTCATAACTTGCTATATGACGCCATGTCAATGCCAGGGTTCCGAAAAGTGAGGAACCCTCACACTGGATGGCAAGACCACAGATGACGTCGAAGTGGACTAAGGCGACCTATTTCGGGCTGAGGATGTACCTGGTCTCATTGATCATTTCTCTATTGATAGGTCTCCCTGAACTGAATTAAATCGTCTGATGTCAGCCAAAATCGAAATAATATGCCTGAAGAGTAAAAAATATATATATAATTTGTTTAACCTTCCAAAAGAAATTGAATAATATTCTGAATTATATACTCTTCCTGTCTGCTCCATAAACTACGTGGCCGTGGCGGGTGAAGGGATGCTTTGACTTGGTTAACTCCTCATAAGATGGAGAAAATATATATGATACATACATACATACATACATATATATATATTATATATATATATATATGTATATATATATATATATATATACATATGTATATATATATATATATATATATGTGTGTGTGTGTGTGTGTGTGTGTGTGTGTGTGTGTGTGTGTGTGTGCGTGCGTGCGCGCGTGTGTGTGTGTGTGTGTGTGTGTGTGTGTGTGTGTGTGTGTGTGTGTGTGTGTGTGTGTGTTCGTTGCTGCTGTCGAGCATTGTTTTCATTCTCTCTTCACATTACCTAGATCCGGGCCTGAATCTAACGGCTGCCAGTGGTTGTTCCTTTCCCTATCTTTGCAAGTACATAGGGTTAAGGTGACGGTTTTACTCACAGCTCGGCATTTCCTTGAATGACATTGCTTGTAATTATTTATTTATTTTATTGTTTTATCATTTCATTAAATGATTAATTTATTTGTTTATCTGTGCATTATCTATTCATTTATTTGTATATTAATTTTTTATTCATCCATTTACTTATTTCTGTTGACTTATCTACTTATATACGTACATATGTATTACTTATTTATTTATTTATTTCTATTCATTTCTATTTATTTATTTTTGTGTATTTACTTATATGTTTATACATTTCTTTTATATTTTAATTTTGTTTTATTTTGCTCTTTACTGTAGCTCTTCGCGATCTCTCGTGCCACTTCCCATTTGCTTTTTCAACTCATCGCATAAGTCTGATGTAACTTTCCGCCGGATTTAAAAGAGATTATCCCACAGAAGTGTGAAAGTGTGACACACTGACGGACTGACGGGCTGGCAGGTCCCTTTTAATAACAGTATAGATGTGTATTCATGAGAGAGTATATATTACGTAAATACAACGACCGACACATGACGTGTTATGTGTTACGTGATATTGGAAATGGAGATGCGGTTCATGGTGATGTCTAGTGGACAACATCGCGGGCATTTGCTGTCCGACCTTTTAACGTGGTGACCCAGTTTGACCTAAGGTTAGTTCAGCAAAGGGTCGGGTCTCGGCCTTGATGGGGTTTTGATTGGCCAAGGAACTGAAGTTTGGGGGTTGGTGTTGGGAGTTGGAGTTGAAGGTGGAGTTTGGGTTGGAGTGGGGTTTGAGGGCTTAGAGTGAGGATTAGGGGAGTTGGAATGGAGGTTGGAGTTTGGTGTGTGGTGCGCGCGGGTGTGTGTGTGTGTGTGTGTGTGTGTGTGTGTGTGTGTGTGTGTGTGTGTGTGTGTGTGTGTGTGTGTGTGTGTGTGTGTGTGTGTGTGTGTATGATTCACCATGGTCTTGGATCACGTGTCG
>NC_134809.1:24463040-24465540 GCF_046742065.1 Oratosquilla oratoria | reverse complement strand
GCGGCAGTGTCACAGCCGTTCCTGTGAAAGGTGCACTCGTCTTTGGTTTATTTTGTTTATTTGTTGTATGATCTTCTACACCAAACATCTTACTCCCTCGACCGAATGAAATAATGTTTTTTTAATCAGAAGAAGTAAGACCCTGGGACTGTTATGGAACTTCCTAAGGCCTGGAACTGAAACGGAAGTCAGTAAGGCCATGGGTTTGATCCGTGCGTTTGTAAGACCTTTCCATTTGTCTGGAAATTACTAAGATCTGGAACTAAAACTGAAGTTTATTAAGGCCATGGGTTTTATCTGGAAGTTAGTAAGACCCTTCCACTTGTTTGGAACTTACTAAGGCCTGGAAGTGAAACGGAAGTCAGTTAGGACCTGGAAATTATATGGAAGTTTGTAAGGCCCTAGAATTACTGTGGAACTTACTAAGGTCTGGCATTTAAATGGAAGTCAGTAAAGCCCTCTGGTTGAACTGGAATTCAGTAGGGGCCTATGGTTGAGCTGGAATTCAGTAAAGTCCTGAAACTGATCTGGAACTTACTAAGGCGTGGGAACAGTAGTCAGTAAGGCCCGAAGGTTACTCGTAAGCTGGAATTCAGTACGCACCTCTGTACAGGTGGTTACTACCCCAGGTAAGAGCCTAACCTCCAAACTAGGTCATTATTCCATCGAACAATCACACCCCTTCCGTCCCCTTCCATTCCCCTCCCTCCACTTCCGCCTTCCCTTTCTCTCCTCTCTCCTTCCCTTTTCTCCTCTCCTTCTCCCTTCCCTTTCATTCCCCTCCTCTCTCCTTCTCTCTTCTCCTCTCCTCTCCTTCCTTCCCTTCCTTTCCCTTCCCCTGCTCTCCACTTACCCTCCCTTTCCTCCCTTCCTTCCCTTCCCTCCCTTCCCTCCCTTCCCTCCCTTCCCTCCCTTCCCTCCCTTCCCTCCCTTCCCTCCCTTCCCTCCCTTCCCTCCCTTCCCTCCCTTCCCTCCCTTCCCTCCCTTCCCTCCCTTCCCTCCCTTCCCTCCCTTCCCTCCCTTCCCTCCCTTCCCTCCCTTTCCTCCCTTCCCCCCTTTCCTCTCTTCCCT
Source organism: Oratosquilla oratoria (assembly GCF_046742065.1). Taxonomy (NCBI): domain Eukaryota; kingdom Metazoa; phylum Arthropoda; class Malacostraca; order Stomatopoda; family Squillidae; genus Oratosquilla; species Oratosquilla oratoria. Next base: position 24,464,469 of record NC_134809.1, on the reverse strand, counting down.
CCTTTCCCTCTCTTCCCTCCTTCCCTCCTTTCCCTCCCTTCTCTCCCTTCTCTCCCTTCTCTCCCTTCCCTCCCTTCCCTCCCTTCCCTCCCTTCCTTCCTCCCTTCCCTCCCTTCCTCCCTCCCTTCCCTCCCTTCCTCCCTCCCTTCCCTCCCTTCCCTCCCTTCCTCCCTTCCCTCCCTTCCTCCCTTCCTCCCTTCCCTCCCTTCCTCCCTTCCCTCCCTTCCCTCCCTGCCCTCCCTTCCTCCCCTCCCTCCCTTTCCATCCCTTCACTCCTTCCCTCCCTTCCCCCCTTCCCTCCCTTCCCCTCCCTTTTCCCTCCCTTCCCTCCCTTCCCTCTCTTCCCTCTCTTCCCTCCCTTCCCTCCCTTCCCTCCCTTCCCTCCCTTTCCTCCCCTCCCTTCCCTCCCCCTTACCCTCCCTTCCTTCTCTTTCCTCCCTTCTCCCAATCCCTTCTCTCCCTTTCCCTTTCCTTCCCTTTACCCCTTCCCTCCCCTACCCCTCTCTTCCCCCTCCCCTCCTCCTCTCTCTCCCCTCCCCTTCCGCTCCGAGTCGGTGAAACGGTGAAGGAGCCAGAAGAGCCCCTTGTCTAATCCGGCGATAAGCCTTGAAAGCCGCGTCACCTGCCAACCCTACCCGTGGCCTAGAAAGGGTAATGTCCTTAATACATACTTAGCCCTTTAGGAGTATGAAGAGTGGGTTTTCTTTATGTGAATAAAATCGCCTGTAGGTAAATTGAAAAAAAAATAGATATAGAATATTTGCTTTGAACAGGCTGGTGCTATATACAGTATGTATTATCAAAAACAAGTTTTCAGATTATCTAAAAATTGTATATCTTGAAAATACTACAGGAATTATTACCTATTAAAAGACTGGATTTTTCTTAATGATTAATGTCATATGTAGAAATATGTTAGATTTAAGAATTAATTAAATTTATGAATTTATAAAAACATAAATATATAAATAAATAAATAGATATATCGATAAATGAATAGATAATAATAAATAAATATATGAATGAATGAATAGATAAGTAAATAGATAAATTCATAGAAAGGAATGGATAGATAGTTATTTAGATAAATAGATACAAATAGAAATAGAAAAATAAGGTTCATATTCTATTTAATCTTTGCAGTGAAAAGGTGAACTCTAGTCGTCATTAACTGCTTCACTGTAATAATTTTTGTTTCCAACGTGAGTTCTGACCTTCATCAGAGGTAGCGTCTTGCACATTGGTGCAAACTTCATCGTTTGGAGTCAGGCAGAACAATATTGCATAAGAGGATACGGGGCTTTGATAGGTTGATAACAGTTGTATATAAGGATAGGAAGATATCACGACAGGAGACGCTTAGCTATCAGTGATATTTTTTATTCTGTTATTTCATTTGATCTTATTTTGTTTTATTTTATTTTATTTT
>NC_134809.1:24443040-24448040 GCF_046742065.1 Oratosquilla oratoria | reverse complement strand
AATGATTCCAATTATTATTTGCTTTTAGACCCTAGTTCGTGTTACGGTGTGTTACGTTGTTAAGCGAGGTATGCTGTGTGTGTTACGGAGATGTTCTTCCGTGTTGGAATCCTTACGTACCTGGGGATACTTTTACTTTTACCCTTATTGTCGGCAGGTAATATTAATCAACTCAATTTATAGAATTAATTTTATGATCTTATATCAGCCCCTTCCTTACCTGAAGGTACTTTTTCTTTTATTTATGTTGTCGCTAGGCGTTTTTTTTTTTTTTTTTTTTTTTTTTTTTTTTTTTTTTTTTTTTTTTTTTTTTTTTTTTTTTTTTTTTTTTTTTTTTTTTTTTTTTTTTTTTTTTTTTTTTTTTTTTTTTATCTATATAGTTCCCCCTCCCACAAGAGCAAAGAGAAACCTCAGCCTGATATTGCGTAAACTGCCTCGACGATCTTTACCATCCCGAAGACTTAAAAAAATTTATTCTGGCTGACGCCACAAGAGCAGTTCCCAGCCTGGACGGAGCGAGACTGTCTCAATCATTTCCGTTGCTGCTGCGGTATTCTTCATGAATTTGATTCTGGTTAGTTAACGATGAGTTATAATAGGTTACAATGACGGTGAAGTATTATCGACAGGTTAGATACAGATGAACACACACACACACACACACACACACACACACACACACACACACACACACACACACACACACACACACACACACACACACACACACACACACACACACACACACATATATATATATATATATATATATATATATAAAGAGAGAGAGAGAGAGAGAGAGAGAGAGAGAGAGAGAGAGAGAGAGAGAGAAAGTGAGAGAGAGAGAGAGAGCAAAAATAAATTTGATTAACCCTCCTCCTTATTGAAACGCATCAAAAGGGAGTAAAAGCTTCTAGAACTTTATATAACAGATTAAGGTTCCGAAGCGTCTAGATTAGTAGTTCTAAAATCCCTGACCCCCCCAAGAGAGTCCTAACTGGGCCCAGATACCTAGAATTAGAAAGAGCTTGCGGATGCCTGAGGATTCTATTCGGTGTTGAGGTGGTCTTCAGAAGGCCGAAGAACATAAATACATAAAGTATGGAGTACATGAGATATCATGTTGAGAGCCTCTGGAATAGACTGTGAGGGAACGCTGAATACCATAGTTGGTCACTTTTTGATATCCAGTCTATATTTTCTTTCTTTCTCCCCCTCCCTCCTTCCTTCCCTATCCACTCCCTCTCTCATCCTCCCTCTCTCCCTCCCCGCCCCTCCTTCCTTCCCTTCCTCTCCTCCCTTTCCTCCCTCTCTCTTCCTACAGACATTTCCCTTTTGTTTACATTTCTTTCCTTTTTCCTAAATCTTCTCTTCCCTTCATCTCTCATTATTCCTCCTACTCTTTCTTTCAGGTCGTTACCTCCCTCTTTCCTCTCTTGTCCCGTCCCTAACTCCCAACTCCCTTATCTGCCTCCCTCTTCTCTTCCTCTTCCTCTCTCCTACCTACCCACCTTCCCGCTTCCCTTTCCTCTCTTACCCTCTCTCTTCCCTTCCCTCTTTTCCTTCATTACTTTTTCTATCTTTCCTTTACAATTTTCTTCTTCTTTTGTTCTAACCCTCATTCTCATCTATTTACCTATTCCTCCTTTCATCACTTACCTTTTACCTCTTCCATCCTGCTATGCTTCCATTTCTTCTTCCTCCTTTGTCCTCTTCTCTTCCTTCCTTCATTCTTTCTTTTCCTTGCACTTCCCTTCTCGTTCCTCCTTATTCATTATCCTTCTCTTCCCTCTTTCATCCCTTCCTTTCTCTTCCCTTCTTTTTCTTGCCCATCCTTCTCTTCCTTTCTTTCCCTTCCCTTCCATCTCTATTCCTTCTTTCTTTCTATCCCTTCATTTTCCTCTCCCTTCCCTCCCTTGCCCCTCCTTTCGCTCCCTCACCCTCCCTTCCCTCCTCTTCTGCCCTCCATCTTCTCCCTCCCGTCCCCCTCTTCCCTCCCCCTTTTTCATCCTTTTCTCATATACAGTGACACCATCTGGCTAGTTAGTGGATGCAGCCCCCCACGACAGCCTCTGGACCAATCACAAACAAGACCGAAATCAATGCCGAGTTGTGATTGGTCCACGGACACGTGACGTCACCCCGGTGTTGGTTTCCAGCAAACTCGGAGGCTGCCGGGACAGCCTGGAAAAGGAAAAGAAACGCAAGAAAGTGCCAGTGATTATCGTATAGTTTCTAAATGCTTCGCGGAAAACTCAACATGAGATAAATCACAGACCTCGTTCGAAGAGAGTAGTATTATATCTTTTGTACTGATGTGTATTTTCGAATCTTATATTTTCGACCCATTTCGTTATCTACCCAAAGTTAGTGGTTATTTTACATAAATGAACGATTGGAGAATGAAGTTTAATGAAACAGTGAACAAAGACGGAGGGAATGGGAATCAGCCTGGGGTGCCGTGGGCTCTGTGTACTGTATTATGTTTTACCCTCCCTTAATCGTCTTGTATGTCGCCCAAATAATTCGTTCGGTAGCGTGACTGGAGTGTGGGGAGAATTTGTGTGTGTTTGTGTGCTTGTTTGTTTGTATGTGTGTGTGTGTGTGTGTGTGTGTGTGTGTGTGTGTGTGTGTGTGTGTGTGTGTGTGTGTGTGTGTGTGTGTGTGTGTGTGTGTGTGTGTGTGTGTGTGTGTGTGTGTGTGTGTGTGTGTGTGTGTGTGTGTGTGTGTGTGTGTGTGTGTGTGTGTGTGTGTGTGTGTGTGTGTGTGTGTGTGTGTGTGTATGTGTGTCTGTATGTATGTGTGTGTGTTAGACATGATATTTGTATTTGTGTGTGGTGTTTAACGTTTCTTCTTATCTAGATATGTTTCTCTGTTACATACAGAAGGATTTGCAAATTTGGTTTTGGATCCAAAAGGTTGAGAGAGAGAGAGAGAGAGAGAGAGAGAGAGAGAGAGAGAGAGAGAGAGAGAGAGAGAGATAAAGAGCATAAGAGATACACACTCTCACACTACCTCACCGCCCACTTTAACTACACCAGCTCCCTGATTACAACACTCCGCCTCTGGCGTACTCTCTTTCCTTAGGTCCTGGCCGAACCTTTATGTACGCCTGTACGCCTCTCCTCCGCAGCGTATACGAGTGTTTACGCACGCAGGCAACTGCGACATGGGCGTAGGGGTAGGGGGGAACTTCTTCCCTATTCTCAACGAGGTATTGTTTGCCTGGAATCCCGCGTGCGTGTTTGCGTCGGGGGCCCATGTGTTTACACACAGGCCTCCGTCGTATGCTCGGTCGAAGAGCAGCCGAGGATGGCCTCCAGAGCGCCGAGGAGTCTCTTCAGAGGGCCGGGGAGCGTCTCCGGAGCAATGAAAATGGTCTCCAGAGCGCCGAAGAACATCTCCAAGGCGCCAAAGAGCGTTTCCAGAACGCCAAAGAGTCTTAAAGTGACAAAGAGGCTCTCCATAGAGTCTTCGGAGTGTCTCCGGAGCGACAAAAAATCCTCCAAAGCGACAAAAAGTTTTCCAAAGCGCCGAATAGCATTTCCAGAGCGCCGAGGATCCTCTGAACAGTGGTGAGGAGTGTCGGTATAGCACCGAAGAACGTTTCCATAACGCTAAGGAGCGTCTAAAGAGCGCCAAAGAGCCTCCTCAGAGTCAAAGAATGTTTCCATTGCGTCAGAGAGTGTCTCCAGTGCACCAAAGAGGATCTTCAGAATGACGAAGAGTTTCTCCAAAGCGCTGAAAAAACCCTCTTAAAGTGGTGACGAAGGTCCCTTGCGCGCGAAGCGTGTCTCCAGAGCGTCAGAGAGGTTCCTGAGAGCACCAAAGAGGCGTCTTTAGAGCGTTTCTAGAGCTGGGGAAGTGTTTCTTGAAAGTGGCGGGGCTCCGGGGAGAATTCCAAGTTTGTCAAGAAACATCCGAACAGGAGGAGAACGTCTCTATGGTGCTGAACAGCGTTTCCACCTCATCAGAGACTTCTTTTTGAAGTGTTAAAGAATGTATCTGGTGTGTCTAACAGTGTCTAAAAAAAATTAGGCAGCTTTTCTTCAAACCAACAAAGAACAAAATGAAAAAAAAAAATCTTCTGTGAGTCTTCTTCAAGCTTTTCTAGAGGAGCTTCCGGAGGTGCTAGAGTCTCCAGTGTTGAACAGCGTTTCTGTATAGATAGATCTACTTTGGAGTAACCCTTGAAGCTACATCTCCAGTAAGGTAGCCACCATCTATAAAACAACGAAGATCCTCTTAAAAAAATCCGGGTCAGGGCTTCCATTACGTCTCCAGGACTCTGAAGAGAGTCTCCAGAATAGTTACCAAACGTCTCTCCGGAGAAACTAGATTTCTTCAAAGAAGTAAGAGTCTTAGAAACGCTGGAGAGCCTTGAATGTTGAGGAGTGGCTCTTGAATGAAGAAGAATGTTTCCAGAGCCTTGGAAAGTGTCTGTTGGACGTTGGCCACCATTTCCAGAACATCAAAAGGAGTCTCCTGTGCTCCGAAGAGTATTTCCAGGGGGTCGGAAAGCGTCTCTGGAACACTGGAAAGTGTCACAAGAGCACCAAAAAGATGAATGAATTATAATCTTACGACAGGAGGCACTTAACTGAAGCCAGAGCAATGACAGGTCGGATAACTGGGACAATTGACAATCATTACCCCCATACCCCAGAAGAAGTAGAAGGTGAGGAGTGCCCGAAAGCATAGCTGCGGCCGAAGCCGTCACTTTCCTTGTGCTTTTGAACTGTCAGAGCAAGTAACAGTCACTGTTGGGGATTGAAGACGAGTGTGGGATTCAAACCCACGACAAAGCGAATCCGAGACCAGCACGCTACCGATTACGTCACCCCGAAGAACATTTTCGAAAAACTCGAAGGAACGTTTCCGTAGCGTGGCGGAGTGTTTCCCAATGCTGAAGAGTCTTCAGAGCGACGAAGAACGTCTACGAAGCGTCGAAGAGAATTTCCAGACACTGAAGAGAGTCTCCGGAGCGCCACTGGACCGGG
>NC_134809.1:24430540-24433040 GCF_046742065.1 Oratosquilla oratoria | reverse complement strand
ACTTCCTCTTATCTTTCTCTTCTTCTTACGTATCCTCCTCCTCGATCTCCTCTTATAATGGGTCCTACATCTTCCTTCTCCTCCTCTTCCTCCTCTTCATCCTTATACTTTTCCTCCACTTCCTTCTCCTCCTCCACCTCCACCTCCACCTCCACCTTCTCCTCTTTCTTTCCCTCTTTTTCCTTCTCCTCCTCTTCATCCACCTCCACCTTTTCCCCCTCCTCTTCCTCTTCCTCCTCCTCCCATTACTCCTCCTCCTTCTCCTCCTTCTCTTCCTCCTCCTTCTTCTCCTCCTCTTACTTCTCCTTCACCTCCTCCTCTTTCCTCCTTCTCCTCCTCCTCTTCCTCCTCCTTCTCCTCCTCCTCTTCCTAATTGAAAAAAATTCTGACACGCTTCTTTCCACAACACACTGCGTTGGTCCCCTTAAGCGCAACCTTTGGACCCCTGGACCCCCCTTTGGACCCCCGTGGCCCCCCCATAGAATCCTCTTGGACCCCACGAGCAGGTCCCTCCGGGTCCACTAGAGGACAGTGGAGTGTAGGAGTGAACTGCAGAGTACGTAGTAGTAGTAATAGTAGTAATAGTGGTGGTAGTAGTAGTAGTAGTATTAGTAGTAGTAGTAGTAGTAGTAGCAGTAGAAGTAGTAGTAGAAGTAGTAGTAGTAGTAGTAGTAGTAGTAGTAGTAGTAGTAGTAGTAGTAGTAGTAGTAGTAGTAGTAGTAACGGTGGTGGTAGAGGTAACTGTGGTAGAAGTAGAGGTAGTTATAGCTGTAGTAGTGGTAGTATTAGTAGTGGTGGTGGTAGTAGTAGTGGTGATGGAGGTAGATGTAGTAGTATTAGTGGTAGTAGTAGCAGCAGCAGCAGCAGTAGTAGTAGTAGTACTAGTAGTAGTGGTTGTTGTTATTGTTGTTGTTGTTATTGTTGTTGTTGTAATAGTAGTGACAATAGTAGTAGTTAGTAGTAGTGGTGTGATAGTAGTAGTAGTAGTAGGAAGACGAGGAGGAGGGGGAAGAATAAGAGTAGGAAGAGAAGGAAGAGGAGGAAGAGAAGGAAGAGGAGGAAGAGAAGGAAGAGGAGGAGGAGGAGGAAAGAGAGAAGAAGAAGGAGAAGAAGAAGAAGAAGAAGAAGAAGAAGAAGAAGAAGAAGAAGAAGAAGAAGAAGAAGAAGAAGAAGAGGAGGAGGAGGAGGAAGAGTAGGAGGAGGAGGAGGATTAGAAGGAGCAGGAGGAGGAGAAGGAGGTGCTGGCTAGCATATTAATATAAAAATTAAAGCGAAGAGGAAAGCGAGAGCGATAGAGGGAGGGAGAGTGTGAATGAGTGCGGGAAAGAGGGAGAGAGGGAGTAATGGAGGGAGTGGTGGAGAGAATGTTGGAGTGAGTGAGGGAGAGAGGGAGGAAGAGAGGGAGGAGGAGAAGAGGAAAACAAAAGGATAGAGGTAGAGGAAGATGAAAAGGAGAAGGTAGAGAAGGAGAAGAGGAAGATAGAGGATAAGGAGGAGATAGAGGAGAGGAAGAGGAGAAGGAGGAGGATGTGGAAGAGGAAGAGGAGGAAGAGGAAGAGGAGGCAGAGGAGGAAAAGGAGGAGAAGGAGCAGCAGGAATAGGAGGAAGAGGAGGAGGAGAAGGAAGAGGAGGAGGAAGAGGAGGAGGAAGAGGAGGAGAAGGAAGAGGAGGAGGAGGAAGCCCTCTTCCCTCTGCCCCCTCCCCCTTCCTCCTTCCCCTCCTCCTCCTCCCTCCTCCTCCTCCTCCTCCCTCCTCCTCCCTCCTCCTCCTCCCTCCTCCTCCTCCTCCTCCTCCTCCCCACGCGGTTTCGACTTCGCCAGGCGAAGATTTCTGACACTCGATCAGAACAGATTATTTCCTATTATGTCAGCGAGCAAGGGCGGGACGGGACCCCGGGCGGGCGGCGGCGTCGAGGGGTGAGACGTATCAGGGGGAGTGAGAAGGGGGGGGAGGGGAGGAGAAGGGGAAGGGAGGAGGAAGGGGGAAGGAGGAGGAGGAGGAGGTGGGAGGAGAGGAAGGGTAAGTGGAATTGCTATGGAATTGGAAGAGAATAGGAGGGGAGGGAGGGGGAAGGAAGGAGGAGGAGGAGGGGAATGGGTAAAGGAGGAGAAGGAAGGGAAGGGAGGAAGAAGGGGGAAGGAGGAGGTGGGAGGGAAGGAGGGGTAAGGGGAATTGCTATGGAATTGGAAGAGGAGAGGAGGGGAGGGAAGGGGAAGGAAGGAGGAGGAGGAGGGGAATAGGTAAAGGAGGAGAAGGGGAAGGGGAAGGGAGGGGAAGGAGGAGGAGGTGGGGGGGGAGGAGGGGTAAGGGGAATTGCTATGGAATTGGAAGAGGATAGGAGGGGAGGGAAGGGGAAGGAAGGAGGTGGAGGGGGAATGGGTAAAGAAAGAGAAGGGGAAGGGGAAGGGTGGGGAAGGAGGAGGAGGTGGGAGGGGAGGAGGGGTAAGGGGAATTGCTATGGAATTGGAAGAGGATAGGAAGGGAGGAGGCGTGACGAAAT
>NC_134809.1:24418040-24423040 GCF_046742065.1 Oratosquilla oratoria | reverse complement strand
TCAGCTTCGAGATCCTGAAGAGCATCACTCCATTCATCGAAGTCCTCGTGTTCTTCTTCGCCGTGATAAGGGGAAGGAGGAATATCTTCTGCGTTATTTGAAGATCCCCTGGAATTCCTGATGACCTCGAGAAGTCGACTTGGGAAGTGGAAAAAGACGTCGAAGAAAAGCTGGAACATTTTTCCGGTCCAAGAAGTCATCGCTATCCGTATGACACCATGTCATGTCGAAATCAGGGTTGCAGAGGATATGGAATCCTTAAGAAAATTACGGCATCATAGATGACATATGAGTGATTTCAAAGAGAATCACAAACGCCAAACAAAATCACCTTTAAACAGCCAGAATCAAATATACAAAACATAATACAATGGATGGAAAGTCTATTTATAAAAGCATTATTTTTTCTTATAAAGTTATGAATTTCTTATATATACATATACATACATATATATTATATATATAATATATATATATATGTATAATATATATATATATATATGTATACATATATATATATATATATACATATATATATATGTACACACACACACACACACACACACCCCCATATATATAATATATATATATATACATATATATATAAATACATACATATACTATTACATGTATATATATACATATATATATGTATATATATATATATGTATATATATATGTATATATATATATATATATATATAATATATATATATATATATATATATATATATAGCCAAATTACCTGCGCGTTGCTGCGGGCAAATGATGATCATTTTTATTTCTAATAGAATTTGTGGAGAAAAGTTACACGTATCAATATAACTCAGTGGAAAAGGTAACAAAAATAAAATGTCACGAAAGTAAGAAAAAATCGATTTGAGGAGGGAGGCGCCCTTTGGAAATAAAATATACTTAATCAAGTAGCCTGGGTTATGGTGAATAAAGATGTTTTTGGAGGAGTTCGAGAACAAACAAACAGACAGACAGAAATAGGCTACCACTTTAATATAGCAGATACGAATGATAGTTATCCAAGTACCTTGGGTTATAAGGTTTCAGAATATATGTGGATATAGGGGTCTATCTGGAAAAACCTAGGAGTTCGTCAGGTATCTCTAACCTAACCATACCTCACCTAACTTTAACTCTTAATCCTAACCATTTTTTTAATGAAATATATTTATCCAAGTACCTGGAGTAATAGGGTATCAGAATATATATGGTTATGGGGGTCTATCTCCAAAACCCTAGGAGTTCATGAACAAACAAACAAACAGACAGACAGACAAATGAAAGATAATTATACAAGTACCTTGGGTTATAAGGTTTCAGAATATATATGTTTATAGGGGTCTATTTGCAAAAACCTAGGAGTAGTTTGTGAATAATCACTCACCTAACCATACCCCACCTAAATTTAACCCTTAGCCCTAACCAAAATATATATATTTTTTGGAAATTAAATATAGCTATCCAAGTGCCTGGAGGGATAGGGTATCAGAATATATATGGTTATGAGGGTTTATCTCCAAAACCCTAGGAGGAGTTCGTGAACAAACAAACAGATAGACAGTATATATATGTAAATATATATACATGTATATATATATATACATATATACATATATATATATATGTATATATATATGTATATATATATATATGTATATATATATATATATAAATATATATGTATATATATATACATATATATATAAATATATGTATATATATATATATATATAAGACTTCTTTAGATTCAGAACTTATAGTGTACAATATGGAACGACCATTTAGAGTGTACGTATAGAGTCCTTATAAGGTCTTCATACGCGTTATATGCCAATGTATAGTTGTACATTGCTTAATGAGTGTCAGATCCTATAGTGTACAGTAATGAACCACAATTTAGATTGAAGCAAGAGCTCACGAGATCATCATACACTAATATACGAAAAAAGATATTTCATGACAGAAACATAGGTAAAAGATGTGTCAACTTCCTTCAATCCTCATATGATGAGATCTGTCTTATGCGGTATGGTGCCAATATATGAGGAAACCATACCAAATAAAGACCTCATGAATACCTCATACATTTGTGAGTACGCTTTTTCTCATGCGGTGTCGTGTCAGTATATAAGGATAAGATGTCGACATAAAGACCTCATAACTCGTATCATGAGGAGGCTTGTTCCCACATGAGGACATTAGGACAACGTACCGCATAAAGACCTCATGGAGAGCTCATATTATGAGGAGGTTTGTTTCCATATGGTACCGTAACAGCATATGAGGACAACACCGCATAACGACCTCATGGAGACCATATATTATGAGGAGGCTTGTTCCCATACGATACCGTGCCGGTATATGAGGACAACATACCACATAAAGACCTCATGCAAACCTCATATTCTTCTCATCCGCGTGAAAGGCATAAGAAGAAGGAATGTCTTTAAGAAAAGATCTTAATTCGACGCCATATTTTCTTAAGAAATTTTTGGGTCAAGATTGGAAATTTGATGACCTGGGACGCTTGAAATGAGGAAACGGCTGTAAAATCAGGTCGTTATCGCGCGCTGGCCCAGAGGTGGGATTATACTGGGCCTTTTTGAAAGGAAACGATTAGAACGTTGCATTCTTGAAGCTTTATCTTTAAGATAAGGGCGTTTTTTTTAAGGCTCATACAAAAGGGCTTTAATGGATTTTTTTTTTTTTTTTTTTTTTTTTTTTTTTTTTTTTTTTTTTTTTTTTTTTTTTTTTTTTTTTTTTTTTTTTTTTTTTTTTTTTTTTTTGGGGGGAATAGGGCTCCCATTTACCACCCCTCCCTCCCTCTTTCTTTTATTGGCTCCTCCTGGATGACGGGTCATCCATGTTTCTCGCACATTACCCTGGGTCAGAGGCAGTGCAGCAAGACGCAGCACATCCACAGCAAGTCCGTTTCATTTATTCGGCGACCCCTCTCTCTGTCCCTTCATGCAGAAAAAGAGACGGGGAGAAATCCCAGAATAAAATATGTAAATAGAAGTTCTCTTAAACAGTGAGAATCTGTTTCTACATGGTTTATTTTTTTATGCTTATATATATATATATATATTATATTATATATATATATATGTATATATATATGTATGTAAATATATATATATATATATATATATATATATATATATATATATATATATATGTATATATATATATGTATATGTATAGTTATGTATATAGCATATATATATATATATATATATATATATATATATATATATATAGATATACATAGAGGAGAGAGAGAGAGAGAGAGAGAGAGAGAGAGAGAGAGAGAGAGAAGAGAGGAGAGAGCGAGAGCTCATACCCTTCTCTAATAAATATTCAGAAATGGGGCGGCCAAAAGGCTCTGATTCCTTTCATTCTTGAAATCATCCAAAAACTGAGTAAATATCGTCAGGTAAGAACCCAAAGTCTTTCGAGAACGCTCTTGTAGCAATTGGTTTAACTAAGAGTTTAACTACTTTATTCTATGGATCACCTTTGACCTGAACAAAAGCCCAGAAGTAATTAAACCCATTCCGTACCTGTTGGTCCTTTTCTATTTACTCTGAATGTCGTCGGGGTATTTCATTCATCTCCATAAAATCCTCTTAAGGGGCTATCATATTGGGCTATTTCTCCTCCAACATCCTACCTCCAACCTCTATTTGAATAACTAGAATATGACTTCCCTTACAGAAATCTAGACTTGTCTTAGAACATTTCGACAGTATGTCTAACATTCTTATAGGTTTATAATCTATTAGTCCATCATTTGGCTTTATTGTAGATGACGGAAAGATATCTTGATATTTGGAGATTTGAAAAATAGAATATTGTAACCGAAGTCGTTTTTAATCGAACAAACTCTCGCTGGTGAAGCCCATGGAACCCCAATGTGATAACATATTAAGGACGGAAGACATATTTCAGCACAGTCTGTCATAAAAGTAACGTCAATGATGACCCGAAGATACATAAGAGGGAACGGAAAGAAAACGTTTTTTTTTTTTTTTTTTTTTTTTTTTTATTCCTTTGGCCAGCAGTGGGGTTCTTCGATCATACATATTTCGAAAAAGCCCGCCACGGTCTTCCACCAAGCTTCACTGCACTCTGAGTCTAACTGATGATCTGCCTCATCTGAGGGGAGACAAATGGTTCTCTTCCCCTTGGCGGTCTCCAAGCCTGGAGTTTCCAGAGTCCAAGATTTTTCTTTCTTTTTTATTAAAGGGGGTGGGGGGGTATCGCCTTATAAGGGAAAAGGGGCCTTTTGGTATATATGTATGTTTATATATTTTGTGTGTGTGTGTGTGTGTGTGTGTGTGTGTGTGTGTGTGTGTGTGTGTGTGTGTGTGTGTGTGTGTGTGTGTGTGTGTGTGTGTGTGTGTGTGTGTGCGGTCATCCCCTTATATGTGGGAAAGGGTCTTTTGGTATATGAATATACAGTATGTGTGTGCGTTTATGTAGATGTGTGTGTGTGCGTGTGTGTGTGTGTGTGTGTGTGTGTGTGTGTGTGTGTGTGTGTGTGTGTGTGTGTGTGTGTGTGTGTGTGTGTGTGTGTGTGTGTTTGTGTGTGTGTGTGTATGTGTGTGTGTGTGTGTGTGTGTGTGTGTGTGTGTGTGTGTGTGTGTGTGTGTGTGTGTGTGTGTGTGTGTGTGTGTGTGTGTGTGTGTGTGTGTGTGTGTGTGTGTGTGTGTGCACGCATGTATGTGTAATGAAACTAGGACATGAGTATTGTATAAAAGTATGGAGGAAGAAGAAAAAATATACTTTAAAAAAATCATTCAGTGCTGAGATTACATCTCTGCCTCCCAAGTGTGTAGAACCAAGTTCGATTCCTGTAACTGGTGACTGCCACTTACCCTTGTTTTCCAAGCATGTTGAATAAAGGAGATGCCTTTGGTCGAGGCAAATCTTCAAGAAACTATTCTTCATTGTTTTGAAAAATGTCCAGGAATAAGGATAAA
>NC_134809.1:24403040-24408040 GCF_046742065.1 Oratosquilla oratoria | reverse complement strand
TGATCTACTCTGAGAGCTCGAGGTTCTTCGGGGGTCTTCCGTTTCCCAGGGGTCTTACAGAGTCTCCGTAACGTCTCACGTTTCCTCCCATTTGGTCCCAAAGATCCCTCAGTATATTAGTGGAGGTCCCTAAGGTGCCTCCCGGTGGTTCCCACCTACTCCCCCTTTTTTTCCCACTGCACATCCATACCTGGTTCTGCTGTGTATGCCCTGTGTCTTACTGCATTGCTTCTGATCCGGTCAGTGGGCAGGAGACAGGGATGATCTTTCATTCACGAAGTTCTAAGACAAATGGGTGATGAATAGGAGTGGAATGGGTGGAAGTGGTTATTACAAAATATTACAAAAGAGGATGATGCCGACAGGAGACCTTTTGGTCCATAACTAGGTCGGATGCGAAAAATGATAATAATAAATATATAAATAACCAAATGAAAAATAGTAATATAAATGATGATGAATAAAATAAATAAATAAATAGGTAAATTTAGATAATAAACAAACAGATAAATAGTAAATAATGATAAATGGACAGATAAACAATAATAAAGAATAATCAAACAAATAATAATATACAAAGAGACAAATAATAACAAACAAATAAAAAACAATATCAAATAAAATGGAGGCATTACAGTATCTTGCTTAGGTGTTTATCTAAAGGAATCTTAAAGCTTCAAACTGAACTACATTGCACTGCCTCTGCAGGAAGTTTATTCCATTCATTAACTACACGGTTGGCTAAGTTGTTTCTACCCACTTCCAAATTAGATCTATTTCCTGACAGTTTGAGAACGTTACTTCTTGTCTGATTCTCATTCATTGTGAAAATGTTGTCGCTTTCGATGTTGTCAGTTCCCTTTAGAATCTTAAAGGTCTGTATCAAGTCACCTCCGAGTCTAAGCTTTTTTTAGGGAGAATAGATTCATATGTTCTAGTCGATTTTCGTATGATTTGAGGGAAGAAGTAATTGGTATATAGATAAATAATTCCATCGAGTTTATAAAGATACTAATCATTCCGAAATGTTCTTCTTGTGTAACTCAAGATTTCTTCTGATTCTGACGCTATTCTTTTGGCCCAACCGGAAGCGCGCTGGTCTCGCATCTTCCTAGTCGTAGGTTCGAGTCCCACGCTTCTCTTCAATTCCCAGCAATAACTATTTATTATTTACCCACCAGTAGCCCAGGCGTATGATAAGGCAAAGGTGATGGCTTTGGTCGCAGTTACTTAGCGTCTCCTGGCGTATGCTCCTTACAATTACCTCCTAATGCTATTTTACCTGCTCACAAGACTCCTCAGCAGTTGAATCGATATTCTAATTGTTCTCTAAAGTTCTGAGAGGTTCCTGGTCTGGGTACGTCTAGACTCTTGCTAATTCTTGTATTGTTCAATCTATTCAATAAGAAGAACCTCGTTAAGTTTTTGAGTGCCTGAATAGCTTCCAGAAGCCTTTCTACAAGACCCTCAACGTCTGTTGTTTGTTTGTTTGCTTTTTATGACACTTATTCCCAGAGAACCTACCCAGCTCTGTAAGGATCCCAACCACTACTTTCTTGATCCCCCCGCATAGCTCCCTAAGGGTTCCTCAGGATCTGTCTTTACTATCTCCCTCCTGGACCCTGACATCCCTAAGATCCCTGAGAAGTCCCTAAGAAGTCCCTGAGAAGTCCCTGAGAAGTCCCTAGACCCCTTACTAGGGAAGCTCTCATGTCAACAGGAGACATGACCAACCCAAACTGCTACTCCATGTCCCTAAGGGACTCCCCTGGACCCCCCTGAAGTCCCTGCAAAGTCCCAAGACCCTAAGTCCCTGAGCCCGCTGCCTAGCAACCTTTCATATAGCCTGAGCACTGTGTCAGGCGTTTCCTGTAAACAGAGCGCACAGTTGCTGACAGTTACATATTGTATATAGACCTCACCCCCTCCTGTCTCTTCCTCCTCCTCTTCCTCGTCCTCTTCCTTCTCCTCCTCCTCCTCCTCCTCCTCGTATTCTTCCTCGTCCTCTTCCTTCTCCTCTCCTCCTCCCCCTATTCCTCGTCTTCTTCCTTTTCCTCCTCCTCGTCCCCCTATTCCTCGTCCTCTTCCTTCTCCTCCTCCTATTCTTGGTCCTCTTTCTTCTACTCCTCCTATTCCTCGTCCTCTTTCTTCTTCTCCTCCTCGTCCTCTTCCTCGTCATCTTCTTTCTCCTCATCCTCCTGCTATTCCTCTACTCCTTTTCATTCTTCTACCTTTGATATTCCTGTCCCTCCTATTCAGTCTGTGTTTCATTGACCACATTTGGCTAAAGTCCCAATTTCTAATTCTGAGTCCTAAAAAAAAAAAAAAAAAAAAAAAAAAGTCCTGACGGTTGGAGTGGTTGCATTCTATCTTGTGGTTCCGGGTTCGAGTCCTCTAGTTGGTAGATTTTCATGCTTTCCAAGAAGTCACTCACCCTTGTGGCTTCCCCAAAAGCCTTCTTCGTGAGTGTCTTTGCGAAGTTTCATGGAGATCGAAAAAAGGGAGAGAAAGAGAGAGAAAGAGAGAAAGAGAGAAAGAGAGAGAAAGAGAGAAACATATTACCTAAAACACACACACACACACACACACACACACACACACACACACACACACACACACACACACACACACACACACACACACACACACACACACACACACACACACACACACACACACACACACGCACGCACACACATACACATACATGCACACACATGCACACACACACACACGCGTACACACACACGCACACACATACACACACACACGCACACAATGCCTGTCAGCCCAAAATCTCTTTATCCTTTTTATCTCTCCAGTAGATGTCACTCCAATCTTACTGTCACTCTGTCTATCACTCCACTGCATCCTATCAGAAGCCGCAATGCCATCTACCTCCATTTACCTCCATCTGACTCCATCTACCTCCATCTACATCCATCTACCTCCTTTTCCTCCTCGTCCTTCTTTATGTCCCTCAAATGTCTTCAATACTTCTGTTTTCTTTTTTATCATATAAGTTTCTCCTTTCTCGTACTCCTTCTCCTCCTCCTCCTCCTCCTCCTCCTCTTCTTCTTCTTCTTCCTCCTTTTCCTATTTCTCTTCCTACATTTTTTCCACTTAGTTCTCCTCTTCTTCTCTTCTTTTCTCTCTTCTCCTGGACACTCTTCTCTATTTCCTCGTCTTTCTCTTCTTTTAATTTCCATTCTTCTACTCTCCATTGAATCCCTCATTCTCTTTCTTCTCCTCAATTCACCTACTCTTCCTCCTCTTCCTCCTCCTACTTTTCTTCCTGCTCTTCGTCCTCCTCTTCCTCCTCCACCTGCCACTGCTTCTCTTCCTTTCCTTCCTGTTTCTCCTCCTATTTCTCCCATCTCCGTTCTTCCTCGTCCATATCTCCACATTCCTCTTTATTATCCTCCTCCTCCTCCTTCTCCTCCTCCTCCTTCTCTTCCTCTTCTTCTCCCCCTTCTCTTCCTCCTTCTCACCCTTCTTGTCCTCTTCTTTACCCTCTCCTTCTCTTCCTCTCCCCTCTCCTCTCTTCCACTTCCTCCTCCTTTCCTCCATCTCTCCATATTCCTCTTTATTCCCATCCTCCTCCTCCTCCTTCTCCTCTCTTCCTATTTCTCCTCTTCCATCTCTCCGTATTCCTCTTTATTCCCACCCTTCTCCTTCTCCTCCTCACCCTTCTTCTCTTCCTCCTTCCCCTCTCCTCCTCTTCCTCCTCTTCTCCTCTCTTCCTCTTCCTCCTCCTTCCCCTCCTCCTCCTTCTTCTCCCCTTCTCTTCCTCCTTCTCACCCTTCTTCTCCTTCTCCCCTACTCCTCTTCCTCTTCATCTCCTCTCTTCCTCTTCCTCCATCCTTGTGTAAGATGTGCACAACCCTCACTGCGCCCATCGCAGCCTCAACCCACCCAACTCGCCACCCTCCTCCCCGATAATCCCTAAATCTCCAGGGCACAGCAACCCTAGGGGTCGCCACCCTACACCCTCCCTCCCTCCCTCCCCTCCCCCCTTCTCACCCTTGTCACTTTCATCAGTCCTCTTGCACACGCTGACACACACCCGAGGGGGCTTGTAAATGAATGGAATCGTATGGCTTAAAAAGTATCCTGAGGTGACGTAGCCTTAAGTGAATAAAATCGTCTAATGTTATATAGACGTAGAATACAGAGGCTATGTCATCTTCACTATTTTTATTTATTTATTCATTATTTTTGTTTTTGTTTTTATTCTTATTTATTTATTCACTTATTTACTTATTTATTTTTTATTTATCTATTTATCTATTTATTTATTTATTTGTTTATTTATTTATCTACTTATTCATTCATTTGTTTGTTTGTTTATCTATTTATTTATTCATTTATTTACTGTTTTATTTTATTTATTTATTTATCTATATTATTTTATTTATTTGTTTATTTATTTGTTTATTTATTTATTTATTTATTTATTATTTTTTCTTTTTTGTGTTAACATCCTTCTTTGCAGTATGGTTCACCCTAATCTGTATATAATCGTCTCGCGTCAACCAGAATAAAATATTGAAATGGCATCACCCCTTACCAATTAACTTAATTACATGAGCAGACGAACTCTTAGTTATTGATATACATTGATGAAATATAATTTTGAAGTCCCGAGTTCGAGTCTCAGTGACGGCTGGATTTGGTTATATAAAAGACATCACTACAAATAGTGATTTATTAAAAAAAAAAAAAACAATGTCAGATATGTATGTTCTATTTTCCAATTCTTGAAACCTACACAGGTACGACTATGTTCGGGTCACCATCCAGCAGTGAGAGAGAGAGAGAGAGAGAGAGAGAGAGAGAGAGAGAGAGAGAGAGAGAGAGAGAGAGAGAGAGAGAGAGAGAGAGAGGGGGAGAGAGGGAGAGAGGGAGAGAGAGAAAGAGAGATGTATATACATATATAATATACATGTATATATACATATATACATATACATATACATATACATATACATATACATATA
>NC_134809.1:24388040-24398040 GCF_046742065.1 Oratosquilla oratoria | reverse complement strand
CGGGGTCTCTTTGATATTCTCAAATTGAACAGCCTGAAGCAATGCAGATGGTTGCCCAGTCCCTCCAGCTGTATCGGGCTGGCCAGCTAGACCAGCCAGACCATCTGGACCAGCTTTGTCTAGTCTTTGAAACCTTAATTTCATCACGATTTCACAATTATTCCATTCTGATTCCGCTCCCATTTCCACCTTTGTTTCATTTCTTTCATTTCATCCTGTGTTGATTATATGTTTTATATTGGTGCCACGTTTGTTCTTATTTTATCTCTGTGTCACTTTAGTCACTTCGTACTCCTGCTTTCCCTTCCCTCTTATTCCCTCCCTCCTTTTCTCCTTTCCTCCCTCCTTCCCTCCCTAAAATTCCCATTTGCCTTCACTCCATCTCTTTTCTCCTTCGCTTCCTAATCCCCTCCTCTTTCAATCCTTCCCTAACTCCCTCCCCTCCCTCGCTACCTCCGTCCCTTCCTCCCTCCCTCCCTTCCTACCTCCGTCCCTCACTCCCTCCCTCCTTCGTTCCCTTTCTCCATCCCTCTCTCCTTCTCTCCCTCCCTACCTCCCTCACTCCCTCCATTCTTCCCTTCCCTCCCATACTCTGTTTATTCATTTTCTCTTTGCTCTCTTTCTCTCTTCCTTTTCCCACATTCTCTTTCCCTCCCTCCTCCCTCCTCCCTCCCTGCCTTTCCTTCCCTCCCTCCCTTCCCTCCCTCCCTTCCCTCCCTCCCTTCCCTCCCTCCCTTCCCTCCCTTCCCTCCCTTCCCTCCCTTCCCCCCTTCCCTCCCTTCCCTCCCTTCCCTCCCTTCCCTCCCTTCCCTCCCTTCCCTCCCTTCCCTCCCTTCCTTTCCTTCCCTCCCTTCCCTCCCTTCCCTCCCTCCCTTCCTTCCCTTCCCTCCTTTCCCCCCCTTCCCTCCCTCCCTCTCTTCCCTCCTTTCCCTTCGCTCCCTTCCCTCCCTCCCTTTCCTCCTTTCCCTTCCCTCCCTCCCTCCTTCCCTTCCCTCCCTATCCTCCCTTCCCTCCCTCCCTTCCCCTTTTACGACCGCCAACTCCTCCACATTGGCAAAACACAAATAGTTTTCCTGATTTATAGATATTGATATCTGAAATGGGACCTTATTGGTGTGTACGCCTTTCCCTATTTCATTTTTGGTTTTGTATTTCATTATTATTTGTATTTATAATGTTTCCTTTTATTTATAGTTTTATTTTTTGTTTCTTATTTTTTTCTCTCTTTTTGTCTTTTTTTCTCTATTTTATCCTAAGATTATCCTTGTTTTCATTCTATACATACATTTTTATATATATATATATATATATATATATATATATATATATATATATATACATATATATGTATATATTTATATATATATATATATATATATATATATTATGTATATATATATATATATATATATATATATATATATAACTTTTGTATATCTATATTTCTGTATTTATATATTTATATTTTTCTGTATTTCTGTATTTGTTTTTTTCTTCTTCTATATTTCCATGTTTCTATATATCTATATTTCTATACTTCTGTATTTCCGTATTTCTATATTTTATATTTCTGTATTACTGTATATCTATTTATCTATATTTCTATATGTCTACATTTCTACATTCTTAACATTATCCTTGCTTTCCCTTCATATATATTTTTTGTATGTCTACATTTCTATATATCCATATATCTATATATCTGTATTTCTATATTTCTGTTTTTTAGGTTTCTATATCTAATTGTTTCTATATTTCTATATTTCTACATATCTATATTTCTAAATTTCTACATTTCTGTAATTCTGTATTTCTATATGTTTATATTCCTAGATTTCTATACTGTTATATTTCTATATTCCATATGCCCATAAATCTATTTTTCTGTATTTCTATATTTCCATGTTTCTATATGCCCATATATCTATTTTTCTGTATTTCTATATTTCCATATTTCCTTATGTCCATATTTATATATTTTTGTATTTCTGTCTTTTTCCATTTCTATATCTATGTGTTTCTATATTTCTATATTTCAACACTTCTACATTTCTACATTTCTCCATTTCTACATTTCTATATTTCTCTCACTTCCTATTTATTCTTCGTGTTTTTTTTTCTTATTCATATTCTTATTACTATTCTTTTTTTTTGTATAATTTGTTCGTCATTTCCTCTTCATTACTTGCAATTCATCAGTTTTTACTGATCAATTCGTTACTATTTGGTTCCTACTTTATTCTAATCTAATTACTACTTCACTTCCAATTCTTACCTATCTTTTATTTCGTTCTTATTTTATTTTATTTTAATATATATATTTATATATATATATATATATATATATATATATATATATATATATATATACAGTATATATACATATATTCCTATTACTTTTATATTGCTTCAACAATTTATGTCATCCTATTGTTCTCTCTATTACCTATTTCCTCTATATTTGGTCTCAATTCCATTCCTATTCCAGTCTATTTCATTGAGATCCTTTCCGTAGTCGCCTGGATTGCAAACTGGATGAACAGGCACGTATCCATGACAACGGATGATGACGTCATAGGGTCGCCATTGTTTACAACCCAGGGTCGCATGGATGAGTCGGTGGATGGATTGCGGCGTTCGTGTGGCGCCACTTCATCCATTAGTCATCCGTCAGTTCACTTAATCCAGTTTTGTTTCATCCATTGTCACATATGAAGGTCTGTGTGCGTGTCTGTGTGTGTGTGTGTATGTGTGTGTGTGTGTGTGTGTGTGTGTGTGTGTGTGTGTGTGTGTGTGTGTGTGTGTGTGTGATTCACCAGGGTCTTGGATCACGTGTTGGACTTGTGGTCGACAGCTATCCCCACTCCCCCGAAGTGAGCTCAGACCTCATATATGACCGATCTATGGGTAATGCTGTGACCTTACACTTACACACACCCAACTCCCCGCCCACAAGAGTTGGAGTAACGATCCGCATCGCATCAATACTGAAATTATTTCAGCCTTGGGCGAGATTCGAACCCGGACCAACGTAGTGGTAGCCGTGAATTCTAACCACTGCGCCACGAGGTGTCTTTGTGTGTGTGTGCGTATGTACGTACGTATGTATGTATGTATGTATGTATGTATGTATGTATGTATGTATGTATGTATGTATGTATGTATGTATGTATGTATGTATGTATGTATGTATGTATGTATGTATGTATGTATGTATGTATGTATGTATGTGTGCGTGTGTGAAAATACGAGTAAGTCCCACAAGCATGGATGGAAATTATTTAGCTGAACACCTTGTTGGCAATACTGTGAGATGATGAGAGGATCTTTGACAAGAACAGCTGTGACATTGCCTCCATATTTTTTTTTTTTTTTTTAGTTCTCTGTCTGCAGTCGTATTATCGTTGGGAAAAAAAAAAAAAAAAAAAAAAAAAAAAATCCTGACCACACCCACCTACCTTCCAACAATTTGTCACATCTCCAAGGACGCAAACGTCTGCCAACAATTTGCCACCAAGACAAGAGACTGCCTTCCTTTTCCAGGAATACCGTGACATGAAAACAATGACAAGTCTCGGTGTTGTCAGTCATATGCATCCCTTCCAACAGGTTCCCTGTCTGACCGCAAATGACAACAAAAGAGCCAACATACGATATCATTCAGCTAATGGGATGATCAAGATGTTAGTGTTAGTGATGGTGATATGATGCTATGCGAAGCAAAGACAAGCTATGCGAAGCGAAGACAAGCTATGCGAAGCGAATAAAAACGATACTATGCGAAGCAATACAACAACGTTAGGTGCACTCGGTGCGCCCATAGGGCGCCGTTAAAGGAAAAGACGACTTAGCGTGTGAGGTGTGGTAGCTCGGGAAACAAAGCGATACAAAACAAAAGCAAAACAAAGCGAAGCAAAATGAAGCAAAGCAAAGCAGAGCGAAGAAGAGCAAAGCAAACCAAAGCCAAGTAAAGCAGAGCAAAGCAAAGCTAAGCTAAGCGAAGCAAAGCGAAGATAAGCAAAACAAGGCAAAGCGAAGCGAAGAAAAGCAAAGCGAAGCGAAGCTAAGCGAAGCAAAACAAAGCGAAGCAAAGCGAAGCAAAGAGAAGCAAAGAGAAGCAAAGCGAAATGAAGCAAAGCAAAGCAAAGCGAAGCGAAGCACAGCGAAGGGAAGCAAAGCAAAGCAAAACAAATCAAAGCGAAGTAAAGCGAAGCAATGCAAATCCAAGAGATGCAAAGTAAAGCAAAGCGCTGCAAAGCAAAACAAAGCAATGCAAATCAAATCGAAGTGATGCAAAACAAATCGACGTGATACAAAGCGATGCAAAGCGAAGCGAAACAATGAGAAGAAAATAAAATTAAAATTAAGGGCATAATACGAGTTTATGCCAAGCGATACATGGCAAAGTAATACATTGCAATAAGAAACTATGTCATGCAAAGCTTTGCGAAGCGATGCTATGAGAAGCGGTTTAATGCTATGCAAAACTATAGGAATAAGAAGCAAGGTCGTGTAAACCAACACGAAGCGATGCTAGGCGAAGCGAAGCTGTGCGAAATGATGCTATGCGAAACTAGGCGAAGCGAGTGGACGAACAACTGGTCGACGAAGCTATGGGCCATTGTTGAAACGCTTTGTCCCTGAACCCTGATTGGGGGAGGGGGAGGGGAGGGAGGGGGGGAAAGGGGGGGAGTGACCGGGGGGCGTATGCAGCTGGGGACCGGCTGGGGTATAAAGAAAAGGGGGGTAGGGGGAGGAAGAGGAGGGGAGAGAAAGTGGCGGATAAAGGAGGAGGAGGGAGAGAGGAAACTGGAGGAAGTGAGAGGGAGAGGAGGACGAAAAAGAAAAGGAGGTGGAAGAGGAGGCAGGAGAAGAAGAAGAATAAGGAGAAAAAGAAAAAGAAGAAGAAGAAGAAGAAAAAGGAGAAGGAGAGGAAGAGAAAGAAGAAGAAGAAGAAGAAGAAGAAGAAGAAGAAGAAGAAGAAGAAGAAGAAGAAGAAGAAGAAGAAGAAGAAGAAGAGGAAGAGAAAGAAGAAGAAGAAGAAGAAGAAGAAGAAGAAGAAGAAGAAGAAGAAGAAGAAGAAGAAGAAGAAGAAGAAGAAGAAGAGGAAGAGAAGAAGAAAGAAGAAGAAGAAGAAGAAGAAGAAGAAGAAGAAGAAGGAGAGGAAGAAGAGGAAGAAGAAGAGGAAGAAGAAGAAGAAGAAGAAGAAGAAGAAGAAGAAGAAGAAGAAGAAGAAGAAGAAGAAGAAGAAGAAGAAGAAGAAGAAGAAGAAGAAAATAAAAAAGAAGAAAAAGAAGAAAAAGAGAGAGAAGGACAAAAATTAGAAGAGAAAGATCAATAAGAGAGAGAAAGGGAAAGTAGAGAAGTAAAAGGAAGAAATGAGTAGGAGAAGAGGAAGATCAGGAGGAAGAAGAGGAGGAAGAGGAAGGATGAATAAGAAATTTATAAGATTAGAAGAAGAGAAAGAGGATGAGGAGGCTGAGAAAAAGAAAGAGAGGAGGGAATAAATGAGAATAAAAATTATGAAAGAGAGAAGAGAAGGAGGAGGTAAGAAAGAAGAAGAATAAAAGAGGAGAAGAGGGTGATGAGGTGAATGCCATGAGAGAAAATGAAAGAGAATGATTAAGAGAGAGAAAAAAAATGAAGGAAAATAATTAAGAGAAAGAAAAGGAAGAAGAATGAGGAGAAGATAGAAAATAAAAAAGAATAAAAAGAAATGGAGAAGGTAAAGAGAAGAAATGACAAGAAACAGAACGTGGAAAAAGAAAGAGAAAGAAAGAGTGGGGAAAGAGGAGGGTATAAAGAGGAGGCGAAGGAGGAGGAGGAGGAGGAGGAGGAGGCTGGCTCATGGGTGTGTGTATTAGAGATTATGGGTTTTTAGGATGGGGAGGGGAATGGGGGAGGTCGTGGTAGTGATGGAAACTGGAGGGGGGAGTGATGATGGGGGGGAGGGAGGGAGGGAGGGGCGTGAGTATGGAGGGGAGGGGAGGGAGGGAGGGGAGGGAGGAAGGGAGGAAGGGAGGGAGGGAGGATAGTGAAGGAGGGCGTTGTTGTGGATCATTGAGAAACAAAATGGGCACTACAGAAGTTGTGTGTGTGTGTGTGTGTGTGTGTGTGTGTGTGTGTGTGTGTGTGTGTGTGTGTGTGTGTGTGTGTGTGTGTGTGTGTGTGTGTGTGTGTGTGTGTGTGTGTGTGTGTGTGTGTGTGTGTGTGTGTGTGCGCACACATGAGCGTGTGTGTGTTCCTGTGTACGTTTGTGCGCATGCGCACGCGCGCACAAGAACGGGTCCTCTGGAAGCCCCCTACGGTGGGTGTTTGTGGAGTACCAAGTCCTCAATAACGAGCTTATGCGAAACACAAAGCCACGCAATGAGATATGATTAAAAGGGAGGGTGGCGGACAAAACAAAGTGTAATCAGACAAACAAAGGAAAGAAAACAAAACAAAAAAAAAAGTGAAGAAAGATCAGCCGAGAAACGAAAGAAAGAAAAAAACTTGAGATCGAAATAAAAGGAAAACAAGAGGGTTGATTGATGGTGGAGGGCAGCGACATGACGTCATCGATATGACTTCAGGAATAACGACGATATGACGTCATCGATTATTAACAATACAATGACGTCTTCGATGATAAAGGTGATATGGCGTCACTGTTCAGGGGTAAGGCGACTTCAGCAATGACGTCAAACACAGACAGACAGACAGACAAACAGACAAGCAATTAGACAGACAGACGGAAGGGCAGATAAACAGACAAACAGAAAGATAGGCAGGCAAGTAGATAGACAGAGAGGTATGCAGAGAGACAGACAGACAGAAAGACAGACAGATAGACAGACAGACAGACAGACAGACAGACAGACAGACAGACAGACAGATAGACAGAGAGACAGATACAAAACAAAATCAAAGGCAAGAAGGAAATAAAAAATACAGGGATTGAAGAAACACGGGCGGTTGAAAGATAGATAAATAGATAGATAGACAGATATGTAGATAGATAGATAGATAGAGAGAGGAAGAGAGAGAGAGAGAGAGAGAGAGAGAGAGAGAGAGAGAGAGAGAGAGAGAGAGAGAGAGAGAGAGAGAGAGAGAGAGAGAGGGAAAGGAAGAAAGAGAAAGAGAGAGAGAGACAAGCGAAGATGGAAGAAGGGGAGAGAGAAAGAAGAAGAAGGAGAGGAAGAAGAGAAAGGAGAGGAAAGGGGAACACCAAACAGGAAATGAAGGCAAGGGGCAACGGGGTGGGGGGTGGGGGGCAGGAGAGGCAGAGAAAGGAAGAACGAAATGATCAAACGGAGAGAAAAGGGAAGACAAGGTGAAGAAGAAGAAGAAGAAGAAACGAAGATGAAAGTGAGCAGAAAGGGCTCAGGTGATGAAAGGAGAGAGGAAAGAGAGAGAGAGAGAGAGAGAGAGACAGATACACACACACACACACACACACACACACACACACACACACACACACACACACACACACACACACACACACACACACACACACACACACACACACACACAGAGAGAGAGAGAGATAGAGAGAGAGAGAGAGAGAGAGAGAGAGAGAGAGAGAGAGAGAGAGAGAGAGAGAGAGAGAGAGAGAGAGAGAGAGAGAGAGAGAGCGCGGGGGGGAGGAAAGGAGAGAGAGAAAAAGAAGGCACAGACAGACACACACACACACACACACACACACACACACACACACACACACACACACACACACACACACACACACACACACACACACACACACACACACACACACACACACACACACACACACACACACACACACACACAGACAGACATACAGAGAGAGAGAGAGGGAGGGGGGACTGGGAATGAGAGGAAACATAATAGGAGGTAGAAAAGGAGGAGGTGGCTTGGGTGGAAGGTGGGGGGGAGGGAGGGAGGGGAGGGAGAAGAGGAAAGAGAGGAGAGGAAGGTGTTGGACCTAAGACAGACCAATCTGGCTCGGTTACCTCTTGTGTAAAATATGAGACAATACAGAGGCCGGTAGGGGCGAGGGAAGGAAGGAAGAGAGGGGAAGAGGGAAGAGGGAGGAGGAAGAGGAGGAGGAGGAGGAAGTGGGAGGAAAGAGGGGAGAGGAGGAAGAAGAGAAAAGAAGGGGAAGAGAGGGGAGTAGAAATAAAAAGGAAGGAAAAAGAGGGGATAAGGGGAGAGGGAGGAGGAGGAGGAAGGATGGAGGAGGGAGGAAGGAGGAGGGAGGAGGAGGAAAGGAGAGAGTAGTGAGAAAACAAAAAGAAGGTAATGAGAGGAAGCACAAATGAAGAGGAAGAAGAGAAGATGGGTGACAGATGAACAAAGATGGAGGAGGAAGAAAGGAAGGAGGAAAAAGAGGGGATGAGGAGGAGAGAGTAGAAAGGATGGATGGCGAATGAGAGAGGATGGGAGAAGGAAGAAGGAAAATGAAGAGAAGAAGAGGGAGAAGAAAGGAGAGAGAAGAGAGGAAGAAGGAGAGAGTAGGTAGATGAGAGGAGGGTGGAAGAAAGGAGGAGGTAAGGAGGAGGTAAGGAGAAGGCGTAAGGAGAGGAGAGAAGAAGAGCAATTACAAGGGAAGATACAGAAGAGAAAAGGAAGAAAGTGGAGGGTAAGAGAAATGAGAGAAGAGGAGGTAGGAGGAAGAAGAAGAAAAAGGAGGAGGAGGAGGAGGAGGGGAAGGAAGGACTAGCGAAGAGGTGAAGAAAAGAGGAATGAATGAAGAGGAGAGAGGGAAGAGGAGGCATGTGGAGTGCTATAAAAAATAGGAAACATGTTGTGACGTGTTTCACGTAGTTATTACCACGTAACGTGCATGTAACGGCAACCCACGTATCATATCGTTGGTATAAGTGTACATTTACCAATTGGTCACAGTCAGTGTCAACTTATGAACCTACATACATAACAAACATCTGTTGTTATGTTATTCTTAAGCGTCAGAAAGTTCACATCTGTCAACAGATGCACTGGGATTTGGCGTCACATGGGCTCTAATATCACATACAAACAGGCTTTTAGCGTCACGTGGTCCGTGAAATGATGACGTCACCTAAGCCTGCGCGCGTCGTCCCTGTTTCGTACACTCGATGCGCATGGGAACCATTACGTGCTATTATCTACCTAAAGACCTCAGATTCAGTAATCGGAGAGCCCTGATACATGCTCAACGCCGCAACACCCTCCCAACTCCCCCCAACAACTCCCCTAACTCCCCCCCTCAATCCCCCCACCTATTCTTGTGTCCATCAAGCTCCCCCTTCCCTCCCCCCTCCCCCTCTTCTTCTTCTTCTTCCTCCCCCTCTACTTCCCCTTCCCCCAATTCCTCCCCCCTCAATTTTCCTTTTCCCCACTTCTTCCCATATCCCAGTTCCCCAACTCCTCCCTCTCCTCTTCCCCACCTCCTCCCCTCCTCCTCTTCCCCTTTCTCCTTCTTCTTCTTTTCTCCTTCTTCTACCTCCTCCCTCTCCCCGTCCTATCCCCCCCTTTCTTCCCTCCCCACCCAGATCTTTTACCCACTTCCACTCTCCCATTCTATCCCCCTCCTACCCCCTCATCTCCCCCCTCATCTCCCCCCCTCCTTTTTTTCCCCTTTTCTTCCTCTTTCTCACCGCGCCTCTATTGGTTTCCTCTTTCCTCCTCTCTGCGTTTGCACCTCGTCACCTCTTTTTTTATTTCTTCTTCTTCTTCCTCTTTTTTCTCGTCCTCTCTCTTCATCTCCAACTCCTCTTGTTTGTGCTTCTCTTTCTTCTCCTCCTCCTTCTTCTCTTACATTTTCCTCTTCCTTTTCTTCTTCTTCTTCTTCTTCTTCTTCTTCTTCTTCTTCTTCTTCTTCTTCTTCTTCTTCTTCTTCTTCTTCTTCTTCTTCTTCTTCTTCTTCTTCTTCTTCTTCTTCTTCTTCTTCTTCTTCTTCTTCTTCTTCTTCTTCTTCTTCTTCTTCTTCTTCTTCTTCTTCTTCTTCTTCTTCTTCTTCTTCTTCTTCCGCCTTTTCGTCTTCATTATA